>NC_047048.1:40033453-40336483 GCF_011762595.2 Tursiops truncatus | reverse complement strand
TTGACACTGGAAGGGCATTATATCTAGAAAATGGTTTTCACTATCATTAAAAATGATATGTTTTCTTTAACTTACAGCTCCACTCTGACAACAACAAAACAGAAATTCAGAGTATCATCTGCAACGAGCCTTTAAATGTAATATAACAAATGTAACTCCTCAAACACACCAAGCGATGCAGAAATGTGCTTTTTATGTGATGTCGAGCACCAGGAGCGTTCAGGTAAGGATCGTCGAAATTTCTATTTCTGAACAAAGGGGTAAAAACTGTATCCCTTCTTCTTTCAGCCAGTATTTCTGGACATTTTCTCATCTTTTGTTCCATTGTCATGTGGTCTAAATACAGCCTTCCCCGGCTCGTGGTGAGTAGGTCTATTCATCAATTTAACAAATATTTAGTGAACGCCCACTACACCGCTCTGTGCGGGCAGTGCTTCAGGTGCTGAGGACATAGCAGCGAATTAACAAAACACCACTCCCTGCACCTGAACCTGATGTCGCAGCGATTATGTGATGTTTTCAAAATCAGCCAGAAAGTCAGGGGATGAAGCAAGGGCGTGAGCTTAGGACTCTGAGCACAGAGCACCCCGTTGAGCATCACTCTTCCTAAAAAGCAGAGAACTTGTTCCCAAGTTATAGTCCTTTAAAAATTTATTTTAAAACTTTTATTAATTTTTAATTTTACTGAGTTATAATTAACATACAATATGACATTAGTTGCAGATGCACAACATAGCAATTCAGTATATTTTTATTATGAAATGGTCACTGCTTTGAGACCAGTTGAGACTATACTGAGTTATATAGTGCTGACCAAGCTTTTTAGGAAGCTTAATACTGTCAGACGGAGGAAAAGTCATTGCTCAGTATTGCAGACCCAGAACTAAGTATATACATTTGTTCTAATTATATAGGCAATAAAAATGCACATTGTGTTAAAATGGAAAGTGTAGAGAAAACAAAAAATAATTTCACCTAGGATAAACATACTAATATTTTGGTGTATTTTGTTTCAGTTTGTGCTCCAGGGAAGTGTATTTACCTCCATACACATGTAATTGTTTCTCTTTCTGTCAGTCAGTAGCAAGAAGGCTTTCTTCTCATAAGAGGTAAGAATATAAGTACAATTTATATGTATGTAGACATATAGATACATACACTATGCATAGGTATATATAATAAATACATGTATGCAACCTATATGTACGTTATATGCACATAAACATGTGTTAATATAGGTGTATATATTATATAATACACGATATGTTAACTATGTGTAAATATTCGTGTATTAATATACACTATATTAAATGTATACAGTATATAGAAACCATGTTACATGCACACATTAACTCAATCATACATGTGCACAGAGTACATATATGCACATACACACAAATACACGCATGTCCTATATATGCGTCTGTTTACACACTCCCACACAGTTACTTACTTGTTCATTATACACAGTCTAGTCAAGCCCTGGTGGCGGAAACACAGGGAACCCAGGCCCCTGCAGGATTCCCGTGGGAGGGAAACACATCCTCACCCAGTGGAGGGGCCTTTTACAGGCCGAAGGAACTTGGCCTGAGAGGACCCTCAAGGGCCCTCTGCTGGCCTGAGGGCCTCCACCCACTCACCACTGGGACGAAGCGGCCCTGCCCAGGGGAAGGCCTGGCCGGACACTCAGCCCCCAGCCTCGAATGGAGGTTCCGGGCCCGGGAACGGGGTTTCTCAGCAGCTGGTGGAGGACAGGGGGCCACACTCGGACAAGCCCATCCTCCACTTCAGAGGCAGAACCAGGCCCTGACCTAGGCTTCCCGGCGACACAGAGGAACCGTGAAGATGGCTGGTGGGACCGCGGGCCTCTAGCCCCCGCCACCCACGGTGGCCCATGGACCAGCAGATCGGCATCACCTGAGGGCCTGTTAGAGACGCAGAATCTCGGGCCGCACCCGGCCCTCCCGAATCAGAGCCCACCCTTTGTCAAGGATGCCCAGGTGAGAAGGGCTGGTGTAGGAGGACTCAGGATCCTACTTCCGGTCTCAGCACCTCGGGGCCCTGGGGCGAAGCCGAGACCCCTGGGGTGGCAGGACCACGCACAACATCCCTCCTCCTTGCAGGCCTGTGCTTCCAAAGGACAGAGGGTGCCTGAGGTGGGTGCCTGAGCCCACACCTGCAGCCATGTCTCCCAACACGTGAGAAGGCCCTGGGGCCTCCACATCTGCGTCCTAATCCCAGGGGCAAGGGTGGGGAGCAGAAGTTCAAGATACCCCGAAGCCTCACAGTTAGGTCCGGGGTGTACCTCGTCCAGGTGAGGAACAGGGAACACGTGACCCACAGGGGGCCCCTCTGTCTCACTGAGTGATGAGGGTTGCCTGCTCTCACACACGTGGCTCTGATGTTTTCCCGGAGGGGTGCACGTGGGCTCCTGGGCTCCGGGGCCAGCACAGCGCCAGCCACTTACAAACTCGTCAACTGGCCTCACGGCTTCCTTCGTCGGGGTAAGACTTTAGCCAAGTAAGCGCTCCTGGAGCTTGGTTGCGGGCTGCTGATGGTGAACTCTAGAAACATGGGCTGGGGGAGGCGGAATTCCAGGTGTGGCCCCCAAGGTCTGTGCCCCAGTTTTCACAGCCGGCGGGAAGGATGAACCACCAGCCCTAACTGTGCTAGGCTCCAGACAGGCAGGTCATGACCCATCACGGGAGCCCTCGGAAGCAGAAGGGGAGGCTAGAGGGGTGGGGAGTGTGGGGAGGACCAGACACAACACACGGTGCTGGTTTGCTAGACGAGGGGCCACGGGAGCAGAAGACGGTGGCCTTGGGGCAGGGAGCAGCCCCGGTGACAGCCACGAGGAGGAGACAGACTCAGCCCTGCAGCCACCAGGAACCCACTCCTGCCAGGAACCCAAGTGTGCCGGGGCCTCTAGGAAGGCCCACAGCCCTGTCCACCCACCTCCATCACGGCCCTGTGAGCCTCGGAACACCCAGCCGGGCCACGCCGGACTTCTGACCCCCAGAACCCGAGCAAACCAACAGGTTTAAGCCGCGAGGCTTGTTCTCACTTGTTACAAAGCAGTAGAAAATGAACACAAGGCCTTACGAAGGAGGAGCGGGGTGGTCTGGTCATTTCATCCTTAATATGTGTTTGTCCTGGGCGATAGGAAGGTTGCCAAGAAATGTTGCCAAAGGTGGCAAAATGGATAAAGAACCAGGATAGTTTTTTCTAGCAAGATAAGCTACTAACAAGTAATGATTTAACTCTGGGTGGGCGATTCTGGAGTTTGGGGTCTAGGAATCTGGGTGGGTATTTTCTAGTTAGTTTTGGTCAGCCCTTGACCAGGTTGAGATCTCAGGAGCCCTGAGGGGGCCCCGGCGCCCCCCTGAGCTTTACCTGCTGTCCCTGGACACAAAGAGGGGTAGAGAAGGAGCCTGCGTCCAAAAGTAACATACGACTCTGATACCCTGTGCCCACGCCTCACCATTAAACGGCCTTTCACGTGGAACCAGCACTCCCGCCTGAAAACCTACAGCCCCCATCCATCCCAGCACCTCAGAGAAGACACACAGGCTAATTAAACTTCACACACTTGGCAATGAATGCGAATTGGACCATTGCACTCTTTCTTGAAAACAGCCAGAAACTTCTGGAAGGTCTAGCAGAATTCTTTGGGTTTGGTCCACCCGTTCCCCTAATGGGTAGGGCTAGGGGACAAGGCTGCAGGAACAGCCAAGCCTTGCTGGAGGCAGCAGTCGGGGGAGAAGGACACTGCCCTGGTGGCCGGGGTCCTGAAAGCTTTTCCAGCCTCCGCCTGTGCCTCCACCCGTCAAGGAGCCGGGGGATTCCCTGGGCCAGCCCCGCGGTGTGATTTAGGCACTGTCTACCTGGGTGTGCATCTCCTGTGGTGCCCATCCTGGAAATAGCAGGTCCTGGGACAGGTGGGGCCTGAATGGGGATGAGGGAAGAGCAAAGGCCGCCTGGGAGGGCTGCTGGGCCCCCAGGGCTGGCTTTGCCAGGACAGCCTCCCACCAACTGCAACGGGGTGGGTGAAGCCCTTCTCCCCCCAGCACCATATGCCTGGCCAACAGGGTCACAGGCTTTCCTCCTTAGCTCCAGGGGACCCCGAGGAACGGCTGAGGGAGAGCCTCCTCGAAATGCCCACATTTCAGCCCATGACCGAGTGTCACCATCTTGGTCATCTTTGGACCCCCTACAATAGAGTCTTATCCGCTGTAAAAATTAACATAGGGCTTCCCTGGTGGTGCAGCAGTTGAGAGTCCACCTGCCGATGCAGGGGACACGGGTTCGTGCCCCGGTCCGGGAAGATCCCATATGCCGTGGAGCGGCTGGGCCCGTGAGCCATGGCCGCTGAGCCTGTGCGTCCGGAGCCTGTGCTCCACAACGGGAGAGGCCACAACAGTGAGAGGCCCGCGTACCGCAAAAAAAAAAAAAAAAAAAAAATTAACATAAATACTTCTACGTCATACAGAAAGGTCACCCAAGTCAAGGGCATCAACTCAGCAGCCTCCAAATAGCTCCAGACCCCACAGCCCAGCCCAGCCCAGCCCAGCCCAGCCCAGACGCGGGACCTCTTACAGGGGGGGTCGAACGGCGTGTACGGCCCTTCCTCGTCCTCTTCGTCCTCCTCGCCCTCGTTCTCGTCGTTCTCGTTGTCCTCGTTCTCATTCTCCGTCTCGTTGCCAGCCTCGGCAACAACGTCGTCCCCCCGCGTCCCGTTCACACCTCTGTCCAGGGTGCTGCTGGGCCCCATCCCGTTCTCCACCGTGTGCTTAATCGGGATTTTGATGGCCACCTCGGATTCCCCATTGGCATAAGCCCTGCTGTTTATCAGTCTTTGTCTCTGGAAAAAGAAAGGCATGTTCTAACACGGCCAGAGGGGCTGCAAGTCCTCACACCCAGAACACCAGCTATTGGGCTATTTCCCAGTCAGCTGGCAAGGAGGTGCTTCCAGAAGGCTCTGCAGAGAAGTTCTAAGGGACTCCTCAAAGTGATAACCAACTCTGGGAGGAAGGATTCATCTTTCTGACCCACTGGAACTTGCAAATGCCTTCAGAGGAGAATCCCCATGTCTCAGATGGGCACTGCTTTCCTATCAGGGTTCTTGAGTCCCTGTGTGCTGGGGTGTTAACGTTCTCCTCCAGATTGTAGGAATTCCTCGGTCCATATGTGAGAAAGCCATACACGTGTGTTTGGATTACTGGGTCAATGAGGCTGCCGTTCTGGAGAAAGGAACACCCAGGAAAATTCAGGTCAGAGACTCTGCATTACTTTAAAGTAGGGTAACCTTGATTTAGCAACTACTGTGCATTCACATCGGAGGGCTTTATTCAGATGGAAGATAAAAAGAAGAAGGTAGGTGGAAGGGATAGAAGAGTTTTTCTGTATAACTGGGAGCTGGACCACGTCTCTGGACATGTGGAGAGAAGGGCAAGGACCAAGATGCACAGCTGGTCCAGAGAGCGAAGATGTTGGGAAATGGCTGCGGGATATTATTGTGTGAAACACGGAGGTAGGTGCTTCTACCTTCAGACCAGGAAACTTTCTCCCCTTCCCAGTTTCCCACCCCGTCCACGGCAGATGGACTGTGCTTTCCCAGATACCTCATTGATCAACATGCGACTGGCCATGGAGAGTCGAGTCTTGGGGGGAAAGTGGCTGGTGATCATGATTCGAAGACCAGCCTCAGAGAAAGAGAGCTGGTGTGGGTAGGCTGACAGCAGCTCATCTACCATGATCACTGACGCTTTGCGGTGGAAATTGGCTGGGAAAATTAAAAAAACATAAAATAAAAATAACATTGATACTAGGAGCAGGAAAGAGATATTCATTCACCTTCCTTCCATTCCTTTCTTTCCTGCTCTCTCTCTTCTTTCCTCCTATCTTCCTTCCCTCCCTCCTTTCTTCCCTCCCTTTTCATCCATCCAATCACCCACCCATCCATCCATCCATCCATCCATCCATCCACCCATCCATCCATTCATCTATCCTCCCACCTACCCATCTATCCTTCCTCCCTCTCTCTCTGCCTCCCTCCCTCCCTCCCCCGCTTCCTTCCTCCCTTCCCTCCTCCTTCCATCCAACCATCCATCCATCCTGGAAGGGTTGTCATGATCAAAATTTGAAGAAGAGTTAAAATCTGCTTTCTACGGGGCTCATCGATACCTCTTTGAAATGACCTGAAACAATTTAAGAGTCCTTCACGAACATGGTGAGAATGAGTGATAACATAAGAGAATCCCCCTCTGTCCTCAAAGGATTCTTTTCCTGCCGCTCATATCTGGGGCATAGGAAAGACCCCAATAGTCTTTCGTAACACTTTATGCCCTTCAAATGTCAGCAGTGCTCGTTCTGAGCTGTTAAAAGCTGCAGAACTGACATTAGTCCAGGTGGAGGACATGGTGGGGGGATGCCCGCGTTGCTGCGGCCCAGCCTGTGAGCAGGGCTGCCCGGGGGCTAGGGGTGGGGAGCTGGGCTCGAGTCCAGAGGGGGCTTAGGGCAAATCTTGCGTCAGGATCTGCTGGCAGGCCTGAAAATAACTTCCGTCATGGCCCAAGGCCCTCTCTGTGGATGCTGCAGTACGAGCGCACAGCTCATGGGTACCTGGCCAAGGCCTCACTCCTGTTCTCCAGGCCACTAAACCATGAAATGATCTCTGGAAACACTGACTAATAAAATAGGTAGCGCTCTTTGGTTCCCTAAGAGTATTCCTTTCATGGTTACGAACTACCCTGAAGAGAAGAAACTAAATGAAATCCTTACGTGGGATGGCACTGAATACTCGTAAGTCTTTTGTTCACCATGCATATAATTAGTGAGAAAAGTATATCAAATAATTGATTTTCAAATTCTAATAAGTACCCACAGATTTCAAACTTAGATATGTATTTGAAAATAACCTATAGATTTTCTAATTTCTTTTGTTTTGCCTGAAAAGCAAACAAAATGGGACTGCGAAGAAATAAACCCACACATTTCAAGGGGAAAGTTAAAAAGAAATTAAATGAAAAGTGTAACGCATTCTAGGCAAACACAAATGATAATTTTCCATGTTCCTCGAAGAAAGAAAATGATTAGAGAGCACTGTATTATCGCTTTGTGTATCAGCTGCTTAATAAGTATCTATTGAATGTAAGCATTACTTTGGGGAAAAAAGGGTAATTTCCTCTGTCATTTTGCAGCTCGGAAACTGAGGTAATGTAGCCTGAAAGTGAATTTGGATATAATAATACGCTAATAACAACTATAATTAATGGAGTATTCTGCAGACTTTATCTCCTTGTTACAAAAGTTATCCTCATTTTGCAGAAGAGAAAACTGAGGCTCAGAGAGGTTAAGTAACTTGCTTCACGGTCACTCAGTCAGAATGTGACAGAGTCAGCACCTTGACACCCATGGTCTCCTCTCCTTTACCATCTCCCCACTTTCCGTATATCACCCCCAGCACGTTTGGTCCAAGAACTTCCACTGGCTTTCAGAGTTTGCCCATCACCAGGATGAACCTGCTCCCTGCCCGATGCAGCGAGGGAGGGGGGAGGCCTCCCTGGGGGCAGACACACCCTCTGGGGCCTGGCGGGGGACGCAGCCCCCCAGGGTTACCTCTCTTGAGTAGCACCACGGTGGCGTCGCAGTTGCTGCTGTCGTCGATTTCAGCGTTGTTGGCCAAGCCGTTGACCATGTTTCCTGCACCCTTGGTCCTCCTCTCGAAGCACTGGTGTATGCAGGCGTTGTATCTGGACATGGCCATAAGCGGAAAGAGCCCATCAGCATGGCCGTACCTGCCTCCCCGGCTCCCAGCTCCCTGAGCCTGGACGCCTGTGGGGGACCCTGTGCCTTAAGTTATTAGGTTATTATGTTATCATCCTGTTTCCCCCAGAATATACAACCTGCCCATTTCCCAACTTGAGAATATACGGTAAGTGAAAATAAAGCCAACATCACACAGATACATAGGGACACACTGCTTTCTCTGCAGAGTCTTCCATGTCAGCAGGGGGACCTCTGGGATTGAGTTCCCCTACTCGGGGTCTGTGTGTGCGTGGAAGGGCTGTTGTGAGACTCAGAGGGATGGGCAAGGTCTCCCTCCTCTGGGCCACGTCCCCAGGGCCTTTGCTGTCAGGGGCATGCTTGGTGGAGGAAGGTCAAGGCGTCACGTCCGTCTCTGCTGCCACCCCGGGCTCTGCATCACGGTCCACGTGTACAGGCGGGCTGGCTGTCGAGGTCTCTGCCTGCCTTTGGTTTCCTGAGGTCATAGGCTGGGAGCCTGCGAATGTCTGTCACTGTTGTGCCCTAATTCCAGGTCTGCTGCGCCCTTGGCTTTATGAAAAAATTCTGGGCTATGATTCTCCAGAACGATTGAGTGGAAAACAATCAAAACATTGTGCAGTGCTTCTTCCACGTGTGTTGGAAGGGAGGGAGCTTGGTCAAGGTCCTAGGATGTTCTGGTAGGTAAATGTCCCGGTCCCTTTATCGTTGGTATTAGAAGACTCCCATAGAGGAATCCTAGGAAACTCACTGGTTTTTAAAATATTTATGACATTTATGAGATGAAAATAAAACTATAAAAATGATATTTCTGAGACCATTGACAATTTGAACACTGACTGGATACTTACTCGTATCAAAGCATTAGCGTTCTTTTAGTTGTGATCGTGGTGGTTAGGTGAAACATGAGTCCTTTAAGAGACACGCACTGACGTTTGGGTAGGTGAACTGACATGTTGTCTGGGGCTTCAGGTCACGTGGGGAGAGGGAAGCTGCTAGGGGTGTGGGTGGAGGAAGCTAGCTGATGGTTGTAGGGCTCCTGGCAAGCACGCGGGGTGTGTCACGCTAGTCTGCCGACTGCTTTGCACGGTCAACATTCTTCTTAATGGAAAGACCTCCCCACTTTCTTTCTCTCCCCTCCTGATGGGGCTCTAGGGGAGACGTAGTGTTTCTGGCACCTTGACTCAGAATCCACTTTCCCCACAGAAATACTGACTCGCCTGGGTGTTTGCTTTAAAAGTTAACAACTGTGTGTTATACGTTTATTTGGATTTGGATAATAGGATAATAATACTATGCATCGTAGTATTATAAGCGCTTTCCTGGAAGCAGATATTGGTTAATTCCTTAACTCTTCCATCACGTTCCATCCTACAAACACCCTTTCAGGTAGGAAGCATCGTTCATTCTGTTTTTAGAAGCAGAAACTGAGATTCAAAATGACGGAATCACCTGGCCCAGGTCCCATGGCCGGGGCTGCACAGGAAGCACTTGATCTTAACCACCGGACCACACTGCCTCATCTGGGGACCAAACCCCAGGGAAGTGACATACATAGCAGTACAGAAATCAACCCTCGCTGAGGCCGGGTATGCCTCAGGCTCCGGGAAGGTTTCTACCTGTTGGGCCAAACTGGAATTGCTTTATGACCTTCAGACAGAACGTTTAAAGTTATTTTAAAGCCATCTACCCAGGAGGCAGCTGATGGCTCTAATACATGCTGTTTTTAACGGCTGCTGCTCTGTTTTATATTTTTAATTGAATGTTTTAAATTTTGTGCTTGCACCCTGAAGCTATTTTATTGTGAAGCATGCAATTTTATAAATCAGATTTTATAAAACCCAGTGATTAAAGCCTCTGATTATGGAGCGGGATGGCTAAAGAGCAGAGATTTCAATTTAGAACTTAGGACTAGAATTTATGCAGAAAATTCCACGAGCACAGTAGTTGCCTTTCCCCGGTCTATTTGTATCCTGCCGGTCTGAACAGCTGGGAGGTTGGTGAAGCTGAGGCATCAGCAGAAACACACCTCATCAGCTTCCACACTGGGCACGGTTTGGGGTAGGGAGATTGTTCACTGTGTTATCTTTACGTCCACGTGCCCCGCCGGCAACTCACGGGCATTACGATGGCTCAGTAGAGGGGTACTGTGGTCACAGAATGCACGCTAGCAAAATTCCTCCATCTTCCTTCTTTTTAGATGAAAAACACTTTTGAAGACCTCCTTATTCCGTGTAGCCCCTGGTGAATTCAGTATGGGACATGCTTTCATCTGAATTCAGATTTAAAACCCTAGATCCACGTTGGGCTTACAGCAGACACTCAGTCAATTCTCTGGAATAACTGACGGATTCCCTTTTCAAAAGGGAATATGAGCGCTCTTGACTCTTTGGGGTCTCAAAGCATCAAAATGTAAAAAAAAAAAAAAAAAGGTGAAGCAAAAAATGCTGAAAGAAGACGTCTAATGGTGAGGCTTCCTGACTGTGGCACCGATCCCCTAGTAGTTTTGTTCTTTGAGAGAAAGAGGAACAAGTTGGCTCGTTCCATCTTTAAAGGCTTTTCCTTGGAATCTAGAAACCGTGGAAAACTTTTGGGCCAGCTCTGGTTTTCATGGGAGCTGATGTACTGGGATGCTTAAATGCAAGGTGATTTGTGGTGAAAGTATCTGGTTTCTTTGTTTGCTACCTCACGGTAACTCCACACCAGGATCAGTTTGGGTGAGGTTCTATTCTATCAGTAGAAATGTCCTCTTCCAGTCACACGACCCAGTTACTGGGTCCACACTGACTGTGGGACAGCTCCTGAGGTGGAAACTGGGTGCTACATTGAGTGGAATGGCAGCAGATGACTTACAGCCCGCCCTGGCCATCGGTCAAGCCAGCTCCTACCTTCACTGTTCCTGTGACGTTTGTCAGTGGCCACGCCGATTTCTCCCAACGGGCTCTCGGCCACCAGAATTAATCTTTGTCAGGCCTCAACAGCAAGGAAAACTTGACATGTCAATTGCAGACTGCTACCCGACGGGTCCAAATGGGCAGTTTCTGAGAGCGGTCTGCTGTCCTGCCCCCTAGAGAAGGTGATCACTCCTGCAGTCACATAGACTGGGGAGAGTATGGACTAACTTAGAGCGAAAGGAACAGCTCCCGTGGGGCAGGAACCTGCAGCACAGAATATCTCTGCACTACTGACAACCTCCTCAACTCCATGGCACTCAGCAAAAAGATGAACTGGCAGGTTCCAACCATGGTGCTTACGTTTTACATTAGAGTACGGGAAACATCAGCGACATAACTCTTGATACAGGTGGTAAGCTGTCCAGACTCCAAGGGGAACAAGCACGCATAATGTGGTGGTTTTAAAATACATCCACACATTCTGTGACACTCCTCTCTTCAAAAGGCAAAGTAGACACGTTGAGTGAGGACTGGACTGAGTGACTCTTTTCTAATAAACAGAACATGGCAGTAGTGATGGTGTGTGACTTGTGAGACCAGATCATAAAAGGTGTTGCTGGGTCCTTCCTGCTCTCTCTTGAATCACCTGCTCTTTTGGAAGCCAACTCCCGGGTGTGGGGACAGTAGAGTGGCCCTGAAGAGAAGCCCACATGGTAAGGAACTGGGGCCTCCAGCCAACGACCAGCACCTACTCACTAGCAGTGTGAGTGGGCCGTCTTGGAGCCCCAAACGGATGACAGCCGCCCTGGACAACATCTTGCCTCTAATCCCAAGAGAGCCCCGGAGCTAGCACCCTCCAGTTCAACTGCTCCTGGATGCTTAACTCTCAGAAACTGGATGAGATAATACACGTTTGTGGTTTTAAGCCATTAAGTTTTGTGGTCATTTGTTAAGCGGCAATAGCTGACTAATACAATACAAATAACGGAAGTCTGTAGATATCTTATCCATGGTTTTAGTTATCTCTTATCCAGCTCTGGCCCCATCTTCCCTCCACCTATATGGAAACATAACACATTGAGCTTTACCTCCTCTCTTGTTATGAAAGTGAGCGAAAAAAACAGCCAAAAGCTAGGCTGCCAGGTCCTGAAGAGGGGGCAACGGTTTGAGAGATTTCTCAAACGAAACCACGAAGCTTTGATTCTATCATACATTTGGGTTGGAAGGGTCTACGCTTTTGCTATAAGTCGAGATTGCATTGATTCCTAGCAGGCTGCCCAGGGAGCCAAGTGAGCCTCTGATGACAGGCACCCGCCCTGTCCCCTGTTCCTCTGTCCACATTATCACATAATGCTGAGTGTAGGAAAGAGTTTTGGGAGAGAAACTAAGAAAGTATTTTACTTACTTCATTATGACAATGTAGATGAGATACATCAGCACGAGGACCAAAGACTCCCACCTGTGGACAAACCAAGAATGGTCAGTTAACAGAAGCCGCCCTAGACAGATGTGCCGTGCTCCAGGTCCTCTCAGACACGTGTGTGATGCGAACGGCAGCTCAACCTGCCGAGCACGGCAAGCATGAAGCAGACGTGCAAACAAGTTCCACATATTTCCAGGTCTGCAGACATTTCCTAGGCTGTATCCAGGTTTGCAGGATCTTTCTCTTCCTCCCCTACTTCAAAGGAAAATGCTCCCTCTTCTCTGTTATTTGCTCACCCCAAAGAATATTTTGAACCCAGCAAGCCTTCTATAATATAGCTGAATATAGGGCTATGTGTATAAATCTGACCACAGCTTAATCATTCACTGAAACTATTCAGATACAGTTACAAGGGGCAAACTAGAGGAACTGATAAGGGCAACCAAGGGACTGTTAGGTATATCAGAGCAAGGCATGTGTAGAGAGAGGGAGACGGAGAGGGAAAGGAAGAATAGTTGGGGGGGAGGGCAGAGGGAGAGGGAGGGACAGAGGGGGAGAGAGACAGACACCTTGGGCAGGGAAGGTGCTAGCAGGGAGGATTAGCGTGAATGAGGGGGAAAATGGTCAAGAGCAAGCAAGAAAGAAAAATAATGAAAACTTCTGGAATGTACCTTGAACTTCTGATACTTTGAATATTTCCTCTATTTTCTTTAGTTTAGTAACTTTCAGTTAAAAAGCAAGGGAACGTGATTTCTAGGTTCCCCTTTAGCTGTAGAATTTAATTAGTTAATTGAGGGAGTAATTTTGACTTTAAGAAAAGGTGCCTGGAGGATGGTCTATGAAGAAATTCTAGGTTATGGCTTTCCTTCGCTTTTTCAAGTTCCATGTCTGGAAACTGATCCTGGGGAAATATGTGATCAAATGTAAAGAGGGGGCACACACAGGGTGTTCGTTGCAGTGCTGTTTTATAAAAATGAAGTGTTGGAAAGAAGCAAGGCGGTTATCAGATGAAGAAGTGGGTACGTGAGTTATGGTATGTCCACAGGATAACGAGCTACCATGCATTGGCTGAGAATGATTCTGCAGACATGCACAACCACAGAGATGGTCCTCTGTCATCCTCTTCAGTGTTTCTGCAGCATCTGAAGTTGATTGCCCACCCGCTTCACAAGACACTCTCTTTTCCTGACTTCTGAGGGCCACACTCCTGGTTTTCCTCCTGTCCCCTAATTTCTTCTCCCTCCCTTTGTGTCCCCTCCACTTCTTCAGTGTGACCTCTAACGTTCTCTCTGGGTGATGTCCTCTTGTCCCATTTCTGGAAAACCAACAGACACGTCCACGCCACACTTCTCCCCGCTCCAGGTTCAGGATCCACTTGTCAATACAGCCTCCCCACGTGGCGTCTAGATGCAGGTCGGAACAGAATTCCTAATTCCTACGCCCCAGCTTCGTGTTCTCCAGGGCTTTGCCATGTCAGTGAACTGCACAGTCAAGCCCCACATCTGGAAATAAAAGTGGAGCCCTTCTCTACCCTACCCCATGCCCGTCGGGACTCTGCGTCCAAAATATCTCTGGAATTGTGGGTGTCTGCCCGCTCCACTGCTACCTCCCTCCCCCACCTTAATTTCAGCCTCTGAACTGCCTTCCTCAATGCTTCTGGATCCTGTCATTCTTCTGCTTAAGACTCTTCAATTGCTTCCCAAAAGACTTGAGAAAAAAATCAAAGGTGCCCCTCCCTGCAAAACCCGGTTCTTTTTCCTTCTCCCCCCAATCCTCTTGTGTCCCAACCTGGCCTCCTTTCATTTGCACACGGCAAGCTCCTTCCTTCTCCTCAGAGCCTTTGCACTTAACGTCCCCTCTGCCAGGAATGCTTTTCCCTTCACTCCTTCGCGGGTCCCTTTCATCCTGCAAATATCAGCTTAAATGTCACCTCCTCCAAGGAGTCTTCCCTGCCTACTCCTCCTTCACTTTCTGTTTGTGTTCTTTAAACCTCTGACCAGTCTGGGATTATCTTCTTCATTTACTTATTCACATCTAATGCCTGTTTCTAGCAGTCACTCGACACCACTCCTCACATCTGATTCCCGCCTGAGCGATCTGGTTTCTCCTTAGATCAGCCTCCCTGACAGAGCGCCCCCCAGGCAGGCACCCCGCCCTCCCCAGCACAGAGCAGCACTCAGCTCGTCTGCAGAGGTGAGACTTCTCGAAATGTCAATTTTCAGTTGCAAGACACCTCCAAGGGACCTGAGCGTGGTCCTTATCTCGTTGAAACCAATGTACACGTGGCATAAACATAATTGGGAAAAGCGAATTTTTATTCCAGCTTTATTCTGAAGGAAGAGATACCCGAGAGCTGGAGGGAAGTCATGTGATTGCTTCGACGCACTTTTACAGACTTGGTGAGGGGTCATTGGAAAACAAGCCAACGTCAAAGAGACATCCCCATGAGGCTGAATTACGTCCAGCACTTGGTGAACAGGTATATTTATACTCTCTCACTCCTTTGTCTCTTTTTGATTCTTTACTCAAAGCAAGCCCTTCCATTGCAATATGTGAGTAAGCGTCTCTGCCGTCACATTTCAGGGGTGCCTGTGGCGGCGGGGTTCCCTCTCCTGCTGGCCTTTCAGGTTTGCCTTCTTGGCACCCAGACTCAGGGTCCACCCAGTGCTTCCTCCTCGTCAAGTGAGGCTCTCTGAGGCCCCTCTGCTTTGTGGCCTGATTCCGTGTTTGAGCATCAAATCTTGGCTTCCTGCTCTTTGGTGTCGCCCCCCAACCTCCTGCCCCCGGGGCCATGAGTATCTCCAAATGACACCGTGATGACGTGTCTGCTCCCCCCTCATCTCAGACATCCCCAAGGCCACGGCAGAACTGGGTTTTGCATTCTGTGTCCAGTTCTGGAACGGAGGCTGGCAGCCAGGAGGTGCTCAGGAATGAACAGTTTGGGACTTGAAGCGACTCCAACTGCAGACCCTGATGTCACACGCTCTTCCCATCTGCCCCTCCCGGCCACAGCCCGCCGCTGTCCTCCAAGGACCTGGGCTTGTGTGATCTGGGTGTGCTCTTCCCTTCCCACAAACTTCCACGCTGAACCACCTACAACTGGCTCTGGATTCTCCTGCCAGAGATTGTTCTTTTCCGCGTTGGAGGGCTACGCCCTGTCACCCCCCCACCCCCACCCCTCGCCCAGAGGGCACGTCTCCTCTTCCTAACCAGGGTCCAGAACCACGAAAGCCGGTCTCCAACACCATGCAGATGGACACTGTCCAGGTCGTGTCCCAGGCTCTCCTTTCTCCCCCAAAGTCACGACTCACTCAAAGAAGAGACAAAAACAGCACCCTGCATCCTTTCGTTTTCTTGTCAGGCCTTCAGACTCACTGAAGACACATTCTGAATTCCTTCTGGCAACAGTGGGGGTCTTGCTGGGCAGGGTGAACACATACCCTACTAGGTGGCTCTCTGATGCTATCTATGTCAGATGTCTTTTGGGGCAGGAATCTGATGGAAAAGCAGCCGACGGATATTCTCCTGCCTCTTCCTGCTAATGGAACCCCACTATGTTGAGGCAGTAAATGGGGACCCTTGATCTCAAGGAGGGTGGGATAAATGATTGGTCTAAAGTTGTAATTCTATTCCCCCCGGACACTTATTGATCAAAGCAGACCCAGTTGTGACCAAAGAGATATAAGGTGGAAAGGTGTCCAATGAAATGACATAGCCCCTTCTTCTTCCTTCTTGCCTTCAATCCAAACTTGATGGCTGGAACCACAGCAGCCATCTTGGGGTCATGAGGGAAAGGTCAAGAGAAATGCAGAGCCACTGTACTACCTACATCTGGGGTACTTGATATGTAAGAAAAATAAACCACTATTTCTGTAATCCACTGTGGCTGGCTTTTCTGCTACCTGCTACTGAAAGCCTTCTGGTGGCCACTTCCTGGCTGAATGGGACTTGCTGTGGAATGCTGCTTGAGGAACGGTAAAGGAATCTAAACCACGCATGGTGGGGACCCCTTCCCCTTCTGTACTTGTATTTGACAAGGCTCCTTTGCTCCTAAAGAGTACTTTAGTTTCAAAATAAGCGCAACTGACATTAGTTTCCTTTCAAGGATTTGGGGTGAATTGGTTACCTGCCTTGACATTGCTAGAACATGCTGGAATGTCCTACAACAAGGAAAGGAACTCACTGTTTAAGGAATTATTGAAATACTACTGTGCTTTAATTGCAAGATTGAAGAGTCTGTCTCTTAGGACAGAAATCAGAGGAATCAGCTCCTAGACTCACTCTTTCAGCAAAATAAATACTCATGGGTGGCTGGGAGAGAAAGTAAGAGATGTGGACAGTAAAAAATATCTTAAAGTTCAGTATATTTTGCAGTCACGTGAGGAGCTGAAATCCCTGGAAATCCCAAAGCAGTGATGGGTCAGTGGTGCAGACTTTAACTCCTCAGCCTCACTCGTGCAAAACGGTCTCCGTCACCCCATCCACATAATAACCATGATTACGTAACAGGTCGGCCGTCTGAGAATGATATTCGGTGCCGTGAAAGCTTCCCCTAGTTCTTCCCGCAGTTTCACCCGTGCATGAGTTATGATTCCAACCCACCCCAGGCTGGACCAAAACCAGCTTGGGAATTTGCGACTCGTGTATCCGTGGCCCTCCCGCCTCCTCCCTCCTGTGGGAGCCCGGGTGCCCAGGCTGAGGGGTGGATGACCTCAGAATCCGGCCTTCAGCACAGGCTCGGGGAGTAGCCTAGGAACCCAGGTTCTCTCCCCTGACATCGCAGGAGGGTCAGCCTTTGGAAAGGAGAGGATACAGACTCTCCAGTTCTTGCTCCTTCCCATCTGAAATATCCTAAAGGACACCTTGAGGGTAAGGACTGACACAGGCTTGTCATGAACCTGCTTTCATTTCCTCCTGCTGTGGTTTTCACGAGCAAAGCCGAGGAGATGTGGAGAGAGGGCTCCTTCTAAGACTGACAGACGGTAAACCACGGCGGGTCTCCTTTTTTCAGGTTTTCTGCACAAAAGCAGCAGAAAAATTTCTGAGGTCAACTGTGATCATAACTTGCTTTTCCTTATGGCAGCACTGTTAGCAAAGAGCAGGAACACTGAGCAACACTTAGGCACCTACTGTTTGCTGGGGCAGAGCATTGGTTGTGCCCACCACGCCATGAGTTTGAATGGGAACGCTTCTGCAAGTCTTCTTGTGCTGCACGTAATCCCCAAGGACATGAGGGGAAAATGTCACCACTCCACGTGGCCACCAGGTCCAGGTGGATCCCACGAGGAGGTTCTTCCTGACCTCTGGCCTCTGACCTCTGACCTGTGCTGCTCCCAGGCGTCTTGATCCCTTTCAGCTTCCCGATCACTGTTATTCAAAGAAGACTTCCTTCTTATTTTTATGGGTCAGTATAGGGCCTATGCGTCTTAGAGCAAGTTCCCCCAGCTGTCTCCCCCCTTGCCCTCTTGGACAGAGGAGAGAGAGGCGACAAAAGTATCTTAATACCCTGGATAGTGTGTAACGTTTATGGTCCATGTGATATGCTCCCCACCATCCCAAATTCTGAAAATCACAGAGACATCCTAGGACACAGACATGTCGCTCCAGCAAAGGGCTAGCACTCAGTTTGCTGAAAACGAAGACTGCTGGGCTCTGTAATTCTTTTTTTAATTAAAGGTATAATTTATTATTATTTTCATATTCTTTTCCATTATGGTTTACTAAAGGATATCGAATAGAGTTCCTTTGTGCTCTACAGTAGGACCTTGCTGTTTGCGCTTCTTTTCCTAGCTCGTTCTTAGCTCTAAATAATACCACGCAAGTCGTTTACCTACAGCACCACAACTACCTGTTTCTGAGATGTTCTTTCAGAAGAAGTAGGTGTATTTTCACATCACTCTACTTCCGCAGATCAAATATTTGAAAAATGTAACAAGAATGCATGACACACCCCATTTCTGTTTCCATTTCAAACACAGCAGACATGCTCAGAACCCACCTCAAAAAAGGTGATTTGGACATTGACCCAAATGCAAATGTTCCCGTATACTTAATTTGGGCAATTTTTTTAATCTATCAAAAAAAATCACTGATTTTTCAGAGCTCTAAGATCTTCTTGAATGTTAGGCAGAACTTTAATGGGTTAAAGGTCACTGACATGTCTTCACCTCTGGTTCCTGGGATATACGGAATACATGGTGTTCGGAATATGCTGACGCGGTCTGGACAACTGGAAAAGGTTCATCAAATTTTAACCATGGCCTTGCCCATGACTGACTGTGGAAAGGCACAGTTGCCTTACACTGTCTAATCTGGATGGTAAAGACAGCAAGATAAAAGGATCCCCAAAGGAAGCCCACCAGGCCAGCCCAAGGCAAACGGTCTCTGCTCCGTGAAAGCTGATTTAATTTCTTTGTTGAGATGGACAGAGGGTTCCTGAGAAATGCTAGTTGTTCCAAGCTGCCCCGACATTTCCCTTTCTTTCCTAGACGCTGACTTTGTTCTTTACTGTACTGTCTCTACCACATAGCAAGGGGAAATTGGAAGGGGAAAAGAGGTACTTACCAGGAAACTTGTTCATCATAAATGAACTGTGAAAAAAAATAAAAAGGAGAGAAGATTAGACAGACACACACACACACATACACATGCACACACAGGCTTTATAACTGCATGTTATCCGCCCTTGTGGCTGGCTGGTGGGAATTGGGGCTGGGGCCGGTTTGGGGTGTGAAGCATCTGTGGGCAAACTCCCCGCTGTGCTGGTTTAGTCTCTCGTCAGTGTTCGTGGAAGGAGGTCTTGTTGGCAGACTCGGGTGGGCATCCGGCCATCCCAGCCTTCCTGCAAGTTCTGTCAGAGGATGGAGCGAGAGGGAAGCATGCCCAACCTCGTTATTTGTAGAATTTCAGATCTGGAAGGGGATGCGGAGCTTGGTGGGTGCTTGCAAACATGAGTCACTTACGGGCCCCCTGGAAGCTGTCTGTATGTCTCTGCGCATCGTACAGCACCTTCGAGCTTTTATGATAGCACCTGCGCTTTTATGCAGATTAGCGAGGGTCAGAAGCAGTGCAAAGGGCCAAACAGAGACCCTCCCTGATCAGTTAGGAGCCGAAGAAAACACACGACGGGACTGAGCTTAAGTCCTACTCCACATAGCATCTAAGATCACTTCTCATTTTGGGGGAAAAAGGGGTATAATTCTGGCCCTTTGATTTATACGGGAAACGGAGCTGCAGAGAACATGAGTAATTTCCCTGGGGTCGCCCAATTAGCTGCAGAGTTGGTCCTAGAACCCAGCCCTGGCTCCTAACTTCATGTTCTTTCCATGACACCCTATCTGCCCAGATGGTACGGTGCTGAAACCAAATGAATGCCCTTCTATTTCATTCAAGTAGGAAGCTGTTTCTTCCCACACTCACAGGACATGACTGATTTGAGCGCGATCATCTCTGAGCAACTTTCGTTCAGGGGCCCTCTGGAGACTCTCAGGCAGAAGCATCTGGGCGTAGAGGGTGATTACTGCACCCAGGTGGTAAACTCGGCTAACAACGGGACATCGCTTCAGTCCCCGGCGATGACAGCGACCACCAGTTGTGAGAGACACAGAGAAAACCTCAAAGACCAGCAGGTGCAGCTGAAAAGGCGCACAAGAGGACCTCCCTCCAATCACCCCAAAGGAGCATAGAGAAGGATGAGGAGAAAGGAGCCACCCTTTTCTTTGTAACTCACTCTTCCCAACAAGACACTGACAAAGACACTGGCTTCATCAGTTTTTGCCGCTTTGTCATCTGTCATTATCGGATCCAACAGGGCGGCATTTGGATGAAAATGTCAGACGAGAGTGGGAAGAGAAATAAAGAAGTAAAGGGAACCGCCCCACAATCCAGGCTGGATGGTGTGGAATTCATTCCCAGGAAGGCATTCCCAGCCGCTATTACATAATTGCCAGCTTTCAAAAAATCCAAGAAATCATGGAACAGAAGCAGTGATTTAAGTTGGAAAATGTTTTCTATTAATTGAAGTTAATTCAATATCAGTCTTGGGCAGCAGGCTGGAACAATCAATTCAGAGCCACTTAAGAGAGCACAAGATACTAGTAAAGAGTTGATTAGATCACCAATTTAATGCTCCTCTCTGGGGAGGGCAGCTAACACTCCGCAATATGCAAGCAGCTTGAAGAAGCCTTATTTTGTGCCACCTAACTGACAGGCGAAAAAAAAAATCAGAATGGGCTTAATTGTACAAAGGATTCCAAAGTGAGAGCAGAATTTACAGGGAACACAATAGCAGAGAAATAGTGAGGCATGCCTGGATGCAAACGTGGTGGGGGGAGGGAACCAGAAACTTCCAAACGACAGAGGCAGCGATGCTGGTCCCTGCCCACCTGGGGCCCTGAGGCCTCAGCTACCCTGTGGCCCACGAGTGAACACGGTCTGGGTTTGACCCCACTGCTTCAAGAGGATTGGGTGGAGACATGACAGCCTCCAAAAGAGAACAGTCACATTGATAAAAGGGACTAGAAATCAGGCCTTTGAGAAAACCTGAATGGAAAGAGGCTTGTGTGTGGTGAGGAAAGAGACCTGCCTGCAGAGTCTGGTGGTGCCTGGAGGGGGCCGCCAGCTGACTGTCACCCACCCAGAAGGAAACCCGCACTGTTCACAGACTGTTCCCCTGGGAGACCACATCTCCGGACCACGCCGACAGAGCATGGAACCGGCCTGTCTGAAAACGTAGGACGACAAAGATGGTGACTCTCACTTGGTGTTGTTGATGGTTAGAGCGGATTTCTTATTCCTTACAGATTTTATTTCATTTGATTCTCCTAAGACGAGTGTTGCACATCCCTCTGTATTTTCATGCGCACTCGGTGAGTAAAAGACAAAACAACTTCCCCACCCCTGCTGGCTGGGTGACTAGGGTAGAAGAGAACCTGAAATCACACGCCTTGCCCCACCTGAAACAAGAAATTGCGCCCCCAGTTCCAGCCGGTCCCCACTAGGTGGCGCTCACGTCCCGGCCCCGCATCCCAGCGGCCCGGCCCCGGCAGAGATGTTGAGATCAAGTTGGACCAAGTCCCCTTGGCGGCTCCATGAAATCTCCTGGGAGGTGGGCAAGGGCCCCTGGACAGACCGCTTCCTGCAGCGGCCTGCGGCCAGCCCACTGCCATCACGCGGCGGGGTGACGTTCTGGAGGCAGCTCCTGCCCGGTGCTCTGAGATGGGGCCGGGTGGGTCCCTCAGTTACACCCACACGCAGTCCCCAGACCTGAGCGCAGCGGTCGGAGGTGCTCCATCCTTTTCCCAAGTGGGATTTTGCAGAGAAGCCTTGGGAAAGCAGCTCTCTGTGCTCTGCTGGTTGTGTTTGGGGCGAGGCCGCTATTGCCCACCCCCCCCCAGGGCCCGCGTGGGTGCGCTGATCTCTGGGCCCCAGATTTGCTGCATGGCTGGTCAGGGACCTGCTCTCTGACCCATATCTGGTTCCTCCAGAGCAACCCCCGGCTTCACGCTAAGCTTTCCACGTGTTCCGCAGACGAGCTAAATGGGAACTCACAGGAGTGAATCTGAAAAAACCCTCTTTTCCTCCAGGCCTCCGCGAAACGTTTGGGTACCAAGGAAACCAGCTTTTCAGTGCTGGTGTCTGCTCTAGAATTCTTCCGAGAGAGACAGGATTCCATCAGGCAGGTGAATCCCTGGATGACCGAGCAACCCAGGGAACTCAAGGTGGAACAGCAAGGAACAGACAGCCGGTAGTCGCAGGCAAGTGGGCAGGAGAGGAGAGGCCAGGCTGGCCCCGCAGCGCACGGCGGCCCTGGGCTGGCTGGTTGTAAGCGGTAACCATGGCGCTGGGCGGCTGCTGTGCTGGAGCTGAGACCTCGTAGCTTGTACAGTAATCTCTGGCACCATCAGAATTTTAAGCAGTGAAGGTAAAAGGAGAAAATCAACACCATCATTCTCTTTCAAGAGACTGAAACCTTGAACATCTTCCCCGCGTTGCTGGGAAGGGAAACTGCTCCCCCCCACGGCGTAGATGCCCTCAGGAGATGTGCCTACTCGGCGTCCTGCATTCCTCCGGCTTCAGGGACAGGGGTGCGGGTGGCTTAGCGGAGCCCACGGCGATTCCCTCTGAGGGGAGGAGTCAGATGGAATGCATTGGAAAACAGCTGTGAGGCACAGATATGGTTTCCAATTGCAGGGTAAATCGTGATTCTGACATGAGCATCTCCAGCTGGCCGACCTGACGGTGCTGGGGATACGGGAGGGTAGGAACTAAAGGCAGGGCTTGAGCAGAGCTGGACATCCCATATCAACCTGCAGGGCAGGCCACAGCAGAAGAAACAGTGATGAGAGGACCAATTTAGGATACAGGAGATGACGGTTGTTAAATCAAAAGGTTACGTTCGCTCAGCAGCGCAAAAACACAGGCGAGGAACTAAAATGTCCAAGTTGCTGTCCTCGGGAAAGAGCAAGTCTCCTGGAATCCCGTCCAGCCAACCCGATTCCCGGCTCTAGGAGCAAATGCTCGGATGCCCCGGCTCCCTCCCTGACCCCAGCACCACTTAAGAGCAGCCCTGCCTCTTCACTGTGGCAGGGATTAGGGAACAGGGGACCCCCTGGTTTGTTTGAGGAACTTGAATGTTCTCTCACATCCTTCTGTGTGAAAATCTTCTGGCTGCCAGAGTCATTCCCGTTTTGCTGGGGCCCTGAGATGTAATCGTGAGCAGAAGGGCCTCAGGGTCTCCAAACTAGAGAAGGAGGAAGGGCCCGAGGGGAACAGGCCGTGGAGGACAGCGGGTACCAGAAGACAGTCAGCAGGGTACATGTCAGGCACTTTCCTCTCACAGAAAGGGCGAGATAAGGAGATTTAAGATGAGTCGTCTTAATGAAAGACTTCCAGGAGAGGGAGGCAGATGTTCAGTCTCCAAACGTAAAGTAAGCGCTTCCTCCGGGTGCCCCTGTGAAGGTGGACTTCGTGGTAGGTGGGGTAAAGCCAGACTGTACGAGGCAGGTTTTGTTGGCGGGAAAACCTGAATTCTTTGCTGGGCTGATGCAGCTGTACATCTTCTCCTCCCGCTCTGGTTGGCCTGAGAGGTTGCAGCTCGCTCACCTTGAGCAAATCCCTGGATTTCTGGAGCCTTGGTGTTGCCATCTGTAAAATGGGACTCCTATCACAGCTGCTTGTGCAGTGGTGAGTATTGAACTAGGAAATCTCCATCGACAGACCCAACACTGTACTCAGTCCCGTAGGAAGCGTGGAGTCTATGCCTGTTGAAAGTGCCCGTGAGAATGTAGGTATACTTTCTATGGAAGGATTTGCTCTCTACCACTGTGCTCTCCAAGCTGATAGGCACTAGCCACGTGTGGTCTCATACGTTGAAATGAATGAAATAAGGTTCAGTTCCTTGGTTGCAATGGTTGCATTTCAAGAGTACAACGGCTAAATGGGAAAAGAACTTGAAAAAGAATAGACACACGTATATGTACAACTGAATCACTTTGCTGTACACCTGAAACTAACACAACATTGTAAATCAACTCTACTCCAATATAAAATAAAAATTAAAAAAAAAGAGCTCAAAGGCTCACGTGCTTGGTGGCTATCATATTGGACAGTGCTGAGTTGTCTCTCTTTATCAGAGTGGGGGGCTGCACTGAGTGAGAGGGCAGTGTCACCTCGGATGAGCCTTGCTGCTGTGCCTGTGCTCAGGTTGCCCTGAGGGCCCCCCCCACTGCCAATGGCCCACCCGGCCCTTCTCCAGGTGGGCAGCCCCTCCTCCCCCAAGCTGCATTTGTGAGCCTGTCTGTTATCTGGAACCTGTCTCAGAGGCCGCTCCATACCCCCTGGAACTTTCCCTTCTCTTGGTGCTCAAAATCCCCCATCTTGAAGCAGAGATGAAGGGTAAAAATAAAGTATTCCTTTTAGGGCAGCTGTTAGATTGACGATGTAATGAATCATTTGCATTTATGTAAATTACATGATTATGTAAATTACAGTAACATTTCAATAAAAGAGACTGTCTGTCGGGTCTGCTGGAATTTGGAGAAAGAAGATGGGGAGGCTGGAGCTGCCATCGTCAGGTGGGGGTGGGTCCTTGGGGAGAGTCCATGAGGGTCTGCGGAGTACCCATCGTGTAGAGGCACACAGGACGTGCTCCGAAGGACCCAGGATGCTCTCAGAACCGAAACAGCGACACTTCTCTTGCAGAAAGAGACCCAAGTCACGGGGCGAGCTTCCTAGGCCATGTCAAGCTTCTCCAGGGCCTGATGCTTCACTGTAGAGAATGTCACCTGGGCTAAAGGGGGATGCCTGATGGGGCGGGGGAAGGGCGCTGAGAGACAGGCGCTGTACGCTTTTGCAATTAGAACTGCTTTAGATGAGAGCATGTCCTTAATTTCTTCCGCTCTCTATTTATCTATTTATTTTTTCGCTCTCTCTTTAAAAAACAGCAACAACAAACAAACTAGAAAATAGCAGAGAGCAAAGGTCAGGTAAATCCCAGATATCGACGTGAACTGAGTCCCTTGTCTCTAAGTTAACCGGTTGAAGCTCTGTTGGTTTCAGAACACCCGTGCTGTGTTTCTGCTTTTTGGCCTGGGCCTCTGCAGCAGCTTCCATGTCAGCTGTTTCAGAATCCGGGTAGTAACGACCCCATCAGCACTCCCTGGACCCGCGGCCCCAAGCCTCCCTGGAGGCGTGGTCTTTCCAGCTCTTTGGATCCCCAGCCCTGAGGGACTGTCCTCGGGGCTCCTCCCTGTGGGCAGATGTATTTAGAAGTGGCCTCTGGTCCCATTTAGTCGGGACTTGCCCTCCGGGTGCATTAGCTCTTCATTGTGGCACCTCAGGGGACTGCCTTCTGAAGATTTCAGAGCCATAAAAAGGGGGAGAGGGTAAAAAAAACCCTAATAGTTAAAATAAATTATTCAGATAATTATTGGTAATTATTTGTGGGTAGGAGGAGGGTTCTAAATATAGGACTTTTCAGTGCCCACTGCAGAGTCCGACGGAGAAGCTTTGTGTTATACAAGGAAAACCCAAAGAAAAGTGATGCTGTTACCATGACATGAGGGAAAACATAGAAAGAGGAGACTAGGAAACCTTGACAAAAAGATATGGCGTGTGGAGCAGCAGCCTGGGGCTGGCGCATGGAAGAGATCTGTGGACATGGACGAACCTCCTTTGCTAAGCGGTGCTCTTCGGGTATTAGGCTGTTTTGCTCTTCAGGCTGGTTTTAAGTCTCATGTGAAAATGACCCCAAGAACGAACAGCCCTCAGAAATCCAGCCAACCAAGCTGCCATGATGCTTCCCCTTTCGAGACGATCCTCACCTGCAGATGAACATCTGAGGAAATGGTGTCCAACCGTATTTGAGGTTGAGTTTCTCCAAGCGCAGTGGGTGCCACTGGCATCAGAATCACGGGGGAAGATCCTGGTTGAAGTGAAGCTTCCTGGGTCCAACCCCAGGATCTACTGAATTCAAATCTCTGGTTTGCACGTTTCCAGGAGGCATGCTGAGCGTTTCCTGTGCTGCTGAATTTGGAGGAACGCCACTTAAAGTAGAAAGAACCGAGACCAAACCCTGAGGACCCAGACGTTCTCTTTTCCATTACTTCCTAACAGTGGAGAAAGGTAATTTTTCTCAAGATCATAAAAATCTAGCCTTGACGTCAGGTCGGTAAATACACAGTCCAATCTCTAGGTCACAGCAAAGAATCACTTGCTTTTGACTCTGTTGCCATCGGAGGGAACACAGAGCTGCTGGCATCCTGCGTGCAGCTGAGTCAGCTCTGATTCATCCTCAGCAGGTGATTGCTTTGCCCAAAGACCCCGCTCGGGTGAGCGTTGCCCACAGCCTGAGGATGCAAAACCGCTTTGTTTCTTCACACGTCATTAGCAACAATTACATTTGTTCTATCTTGAACACGGCCAGATAAATGTGACAGAAGACAGGTTATTTCACACAGGTCCAGGAGGTGTCTATGTGAAAACAGTGAAACTGACACCGGCAAATCTGCCGACGGGCGTGGACGCTGCCGAGTCCGTGCTCCCAGGGGGTCTTGTTTTTTTTTTTTTTTCCTTTGGTATAAGTTTATTTACTTATTTATTTTTGCCTGTGTCAGGTCTTCGTTGCTGCGTATGGGCTTTCTCTCTAGTTGCGGCGTGCAGGGGCTACTCTTTGTTGCGGTGCGCGGGCTTCTCACTGCGGTGGCTTCTCTTGTTGCAGAGCACGGGCTCTAGGCGCATGGACTTCAGTAGTTGTGGCACGCGGGCTTCAGTAGTTGTGGCTCTTGGGCTCAGTTGCTCCACGGCATGTGGGATCTTCGACACGGCTCAAACCCGTGTCCCCTGCATTGGCAGGCGGATTCTTAACCACTGCACCTCCAGGGAAGTCCCTCCCAGGGTGTCTTGGACTGCGTTGTTCTGGCTCATCGCCTTGTCTCTAGGAGGGTGGACACCTCCTTCTGGAATTCAGTAAAATGGAGAACTGCGTTCATTGACACCATCCACTAACATGTCTCTTGAAAAATGTAATTTTCAGAAATCATCCTAAAATACCCTGACAGCAGAAGAGCAGAGTGCATGTGAGCTGTATGGGATCAGGCATCACAGGACAAAGATTCTGCAGAGCGTGTTTGAGCAGTCTGGGCTGGGTGAACAGAGGCTTCTAGATCTGGGGGTGATTGTACCTCTTCCACAGGTACAAGAACACAGAGCTCATAGGTGTCCTTAAGTCTGCTGACCGGGAATTCAACAGACACACTGTGTTTTCAGTCCAACGTGGACGTCGGAGCACTTCTGCCCTTGGGGGGGCTGGTCTCAACCCTCCTGATCGTCAATCGCCCCTGGAATGAGGGTGCTGTGGTTGTAAACCCAAGCTCTTCACTTGGAGCTGCTGTTGACTTAACTAACCCATCTGATTCCTTGGGGAGAGTCTTGTATTAGACATCACTTTTGACTTATTTGTATACAGCTTTATAATTAAATCTAATTTATAATTAAATTATTTATAATTAAATAATATACAGGTAAGTGCTTTGTAAACAGGTAAGTAAATCCTTCAGAGGATCTATTTCCGTTCTGTGCGTAAGGAAACTAAGACCTGGAGACACTGATTTCTCCAAGGTCATTAGAGCTAGCGAGAAGGGGACCCGAACTAGGAGCCAGGTCTCCCGATTCCCATGTGTTGTTCTGACTTGCTGCCCTTCTCCTAGACGGCTCGGCTTGCCAAGCTAAGGGATTTGGGTTTGTCCCCACAGGACATGGAGCCGCTGATCATATAAACACAGGACTGGCATTTGCAGGTGTTCTTTGTTGAGACACCGTTTGGACAGCTCTGAGGACTGACCAGGGAGGGGGTATAGAGGGGGGCAGCTGTGATGCTACTCGTTACATTAATCTGCAATGAGCTTCATCAGTGCAGGCCAGAGATGCAAAAAGCCTCAAGGAAAACGGGCTACGGGGGACACACTGGGGACACTTTTACAAAGTGAAAATCCACAGGACACTGACGCCAGATGCGTATGTTGGGAGTTGGGGGGAAGGTCAGTTTAATATCATTCCCAGGCTGGGTAGCTAGGGTAGGAACGGGGGCTGAAATAAAGGAGGAGGGTCCAGTCTTGGGGAAATCATCCCAAGTGTAGAGACACATTGGGTCTGGGGCATGAAGGTGTCTAGTAGAGAGTTGCTTACCCACTGCTAGGGACACAGTGTAGGCGTGTCCGCGTGAAGGCGGTAATGACAACGGGTACAGTGGGACGGGCAGGGCGTGTCCTGGGAGAGTGCACAGAGTAAGGGGGAGAAGGAAGGTCCACACCCAGGGATGCTGAAGGGAGTTACAGGGGAGCCCATGAGGAAAGTGAGTGCAAAGGGTCGGGGGAATCGTAGGAAAACAGCAGGGGATGCTCATGGAGCTGGGGGACCAGAGCCAGCTCCTGCTCTGAGCACCGGACCATCAGGCTGGGGTTCTGAGTGATCAAAGTAGCCGCCTCCACGCACCTGCTCCACTTGGAGGAGCCACACGTCACCCCAAGCTGAGAAGGATGATTGGGAGATAAGAGGCCAGGGATCCAGGCGAGGTGCCCATCACACACTTACCACGATGAGCGCGACCACGGACAGCGTGTAGTAAATGGAGTCCCTCAGCAGGCACCAGGAGGACAGAGCCACAACCTGGAGGAAAAGGGGAGAGGAGGTGAGAAACAGGACATCGACTGTGCGGGGGAGACAGCCTGGCTCCTTGGAGTAGGAGAGGAGAGAGGGGCAGGGGTCCAGGTTAAGATATCTGCTCTGGAGGAAGAGTCACTTCTCCTCTGCAAGTCCTTCAAAGTCTCCTTTGGAGCAAAAGCTGGTATTTTTCCTCTGCTCTGCAGAGTAGGTCCATTTTTGCAGACGCTCCCAAAGGAGGCTGGGAGAGTCCCAGTGCCCTGTCAGAGTTGCTTCCTGGGCTGTCACTCACAGTCCCTCCCACCTCCCTAGAAAAGTGTCAGCCACCCCAGGGCCACAGGACACTTCTAGCTGCCTTTGCCCTTGGCCTCATAAGTGGAAAAGGACACAGCAAATGCCACCTCTCAGCTGGAACAGTGACAGGCACACGGTGCACCAAAGACAACAGGAAAAGGGATTCCAGGGACAAGGCCGCCTTTGGCCTCTCCCCTCCCCTACTGCTGTGTGCGGCTATGAAGAAAGGATCAGGCAAAGTCAAACCAGAGAGGGCTTTCTGGATTCAAATAACATGAAAGATATGACTTAAATAGAACCATAAATGAATAATGAGGCCAGCTTCTTTTCATTAACGCATTCTTCCACTGCTGTAGGGACACTGAGGTATTTTCTGTTGCTAATTTTGCCTTATATGGATGTGTATTTGCAGATCTAAGTTACAGATGACAGGGTTGTCAAGAAGAGAACTTGTGCCACGAGAATCACTTTAGAACAAACTTTACCCTTTTATCATCTCTCCTTGGACCATATACTCTTAGAACCTGTGACCATCACTTACCGTCTATGGAACAGAACAAATTGGACTAGACTGTTCATTTTCCATCAGGTCATAAAACGTGGTGAATATTTTAAAGTTTATTATAGTTAGGCTAATGGACTTAAAACATGTGGCAAATATCAATTCTGAATTTTCTTAAAAAAATCACTTAGGCTTTTAATTAAAGATGGCAGATTGAACACATACCAGTACCTTTGCTCTTTCTTGTTGCACTATAACAGGGTAACAGCAAAAGGACTGTTTTTTTTTTCTTTTTTTTAACAAGACATAAACCTGGGAGGAAAGGAGAATAGAAGAGCTGATCAGAGCAACGAAAGTTTGGAGGCTGAAAGCAGAAGAACAATTGGTCATTCAGCAGGCAGTGGGCCAAGCTCTAGAAGTGATGGTAAATGTGGCCTGAAAACGGGATGACCGTGAGACTGGTTAAGAATTCAATCCCAAACCTCCTCCCTCTCTTCAAGCAGACCAGTGACTGCACATCCCTCACCTTATCAGAAACAGGAGACCTGGCATTTAAAGAAGAGAAGTTCCAGAAAAAGGAGGAGAGGAAATAAATAAATAATTAAAGATTCCCAGAAGTTAAGGATGTGCATTTTCCAGCACAAAGGACAAAATGATGCATACCAATGCACGTCATTGTGAATTTTCCAAAGGCCAGGACCAAAAAATGGTCCTAGAAACTACCAAAGAGAGAAAAACAGGAATATATACAAAGGATCAAAACCAGAATGACATTTTATTTCTCAACCAAAGCACTGGAAGCTAGAAGACAATGGAGGAACGCCTTCAAGATTAGAAAGGAAAATGATTTCAACCTGGAATTCTACACTCAACCAAATTGTTCATTAAGGGTGAGAGAAGACTAAAAATAAAAGTTTAGTTATCTCAGAAAAAATGTAATTCCTACGTATCTTTTCCCAGAAAGCTACTGGAGGATGTGCTCCACTAAAATCAGGGAGTAAAACAATTGTTACAGAGAATTATGTTACAATAAACCATTAAACCAAACAATAAAAATCTACCATAATAAGTGAAGAAGATTTCCAAGATGGTGGTGAAGGAAGATTCCAAAATGATGGTAAAAGGAGAATCCAAGATGAAATTTTTGCCGCAGGTCAGAAGACTCAGACGAAATGATGCCAGAAGGACAAAACTGATGGAAAATCTTACGATTTTGAACCCATGGAAAGGAGACTGGAGATGTCTGGGAACAGAGCATAGATACCTCAGCAAACAAACAACAACAAAAAAGACAGTTCTAAACCATGGGGAAAACACAGAGTTGTGCAGGAAAGGAAGATGAATCATTACCCGTTATTGGCTCAGCTATAAACAGTGGTCACATAGTCATAATAAACACAGCATAAACTACCGTCTAAGCAAATTTATGGTGTAATTGTTTGGGGAGGACAGAGGGCTGGGCAATCGGGGTGGGCAGGGCTGAAAGAGACCTTAACCTTCCTCTTCCACACTACTGTGAAGCCATGGAGCATTCTGGAAACTGAAAAGTCAAGTAACTGCCATAGAAGCACGTTATTTGGAGACACTGAGCAAGTGTCAGGAACAACCAAACTAGTGGAAAGTAGCTGCTTCTGAAGGGTGGGACGGGAAGGTGGCTGTCTTTCATAAGCCTTCTGGAAGTGGTTGCCTCTTTAAGCTCTGTGCATATAACTTTAATGAAAATAAAAACTAAAATAAGAAAGTATAATACAAGTTATCCACTTAGATTTACTCCTGCAAGAAATGCACCTCACGCTGAGCCTAGATGTCAAATCTGCATGGATAGCGATCTATTTTTATCTCTTTATAAATAGAATAGTTTTCAATGTACAGACTATCTCCAAATTTCAGCTCCAGATTCAGAGCCTACATTTACCAAAACCAATTTTTAAAAAATTTATTTATTTATTAAAAAAATTTTAAATTGAAGTATAGTTGATTTACAATGTTTCAGGTGTACAGCAAAGTGATTCAGGTATATATATATATATATATATATATATATATATATATATACACATACACACACACACACACACACACACACACACGTATATATTCTTTTTCAGATTCTTTTTCATTACAGGTTATTACAAGGTATTGAATATAGTTCCCTGTGTTATAAGCAGGTCCTTGTTGTTTATTTTATATATAGTAGTGTGTATCTGTTAATCCCAAATTCCTAACTCATCTCTCCCCTCACTTTCCCCTTTGGTAACCATAAGTTTGTTTTCTATGTCTGTGAGTCTATTTATGCAAAACCAATTTTTTCTATAGAAGCAATGAACTGGAGGACAAATAAGGAGGCAAATTAGGGAATAATTTTTCTCCACACTCTAGAAGGAATTAAAGCATCATTGATTCTGCAATATCTATAGTGAAGGCTGTGACCATGACCTCATGTCCACCTCTACCTTCCCTTTCTGTGACCACCACTCACCACAGTAGTGAAGATTTACCTGACACTTCCTGCAAACAAGAGGACTGGAAGGGTTATTTCATTCAATCCTACAGCAACCCCAAAAGGTGGGCAGTGTCACCCTCATTGGCCAGCAATCTGGACCTGACCAAGGTGAAGCCTTGACCGTGGTCATACAACTACCAGTGGGGTGGGGGCTTGGATCTGAACCCAGAAGCCTGGGTCTCACGGCCCTGACCCGACCCTCTATGCTACAATGCGTAAACAGAGGCAGGGTAAAAGCAGATACCCATTTGTGACATCTCCCATGGAAATATTTTTTTCTCCCTGACATTAAGCCATTAGGCAGGTGCGTTAGAGATGGTAGCCAAAGGAGGGAAGAGTTGGAGGTGAGAGACCAAAAGGCAGCTACCACAGCTCAATTTAAAAATATACTGCTCTATAGAGACTCAGGGCAAGTTATCAAGGCAGAAGGAGTGGCCACAGTGACAATAGACAGGGCTACAGATAGGGTACGGACATATTCCAGGAGGGAGAGAGTCAGTTAGAAAACTGGGAAACTACTCCATTTAGCTAGTGTTTTTTTTTTTAAAAAAAAAACACCAATACAGTTCATTGTTTGCTGATGGAATATTTTACTTTTCCACAGATGTGGATACACTGATGCTTGGTTCTAAGCCACTCTCTTTGCTTCTTGGTGAAGGGGCTTCTATCTCGAGAAGAGGCCAGCGACCATGTGACTCATTCGTTGGCAGGGAGGGATCTGTCAGCACCCCTGCAACAACATGGGAGGGAGGCTCTTTGGTATCTGTTGGCAGGCGTCACCCAACCCAGAGCGGGGGAGATGGTGATGAGAAGACAGTGCTTCCTGAGCACTTTGCAAAGTGAACAGGGGTCCTGGGAGAGAACCAACAGTGAGTAATGCTGCCCTTGACCTCATTAATCAATAATACAGATGGCACAGATTATGAGAGGCCATCCGCCGGCAGACTCCTCCATTAATTAAAGCCAGAGGCTCTGTTTTCCCCTATAGCTCTAGGAATCCCTCCCAGCTGGAATTTCATCTTATTTCTTTTCTATTTCTGGAGTGCATTTCACTCTTTTTCTATTGAATATATGCAGCTTCAGTTTCCTTCTTATAATTTCATGTAGCTTCAGAGTGGCATGAGGCGAAAAGAAAAAAAAAAAAAATCCACACTTCCAAAACAGAGGAAAATACCTTCTCCGTTAATCAAATGTTGAGTGATAATCCGGAATTCTCACTCCTTCCAGGAGGTTAAAATTAATTATTCATGATAAAACGATATATTTTCTGCATATGGATTTGTATTGCAAATCTATATACAGCTATTGATATATATGCTAATATACACACATACATATGAACAGATAGCATATATAATAGGATTTAATATTTATGATTTTTCTTGATGGAGAATGGAATTTGACATTGCAGACACATTTTAAAAGGAACAAATACCCTCAACCTGTGAGCACTTTGCCTTTTTAAAAAGCCGTTGAAGCAGTCAGAACACCATAATGGTTACATGACATAAAACATAAAACTGCTATCGTTTCAGAGAAATGTTATTTCACACAAATTTCATGGAAAAGGGATCTGAAAATCATAACATGAGTTTTGTTCCAAGCTTTTGAGCTGACACAGTTCCTACAGCCAATTCTTATCTCAGGAAAGACAGCCATGCGATGTGGAGCAGGGATGGGGGCTCTGGGGTGTCCCCCACATGGTATGAGGGTGACCAGTGGTGCTAGGGGTCAGGGCAGGTGAGGGAGAGGTCTTGGCGCTACCGTCTGTTCCTTATTCAAGTACACTTTCAAAACACTTCGATCCTGGGAAAAGTCACCGAAATACAAATGGCTCCTGCTTTCTGGAAATTTACAGCCGAGAATGGACAGTAATAGGTCATGATAACTGGGATTGACTTATATACACGAATATGTATAAAATTGATAACTAATAAGAACCTGCTGTATAAAAAAATAAATAAAATTTAAAAAATAGGTTGTGTAAAAAGACAATAATAAGCTTTTGCAATAATAAGCTTTAATGTCCTCTTATTAATCTTTGCAAACAGGAAGAGGAAATGAAGTCATATTTTAAATTTTATTTTTTCTAAGGAAACCCATTCTGAGCTCTAGTTTTACTTAAGGAAGACAAATGACAAGTAAACAAGCTGCTACTGGAGATACATTTAAATAAAAACAAGGCCACATCAGGACCGTGCAGGCATACAGCAGTCTCCCGAATGTTCTTCATTGGTCAGGCTGAACAATAAGCACAGATGCTCTAATGACCTGAAGTGCCTGGGATGCAGCAGTGCCTTCTCAATCATTCAAAACAGCAGGTGCAGGAGTTCTCACGTTGGATGTAAGTGTTGCCTGCTAGGCCTTCAAAACTTGGTAGCTCGGACTGTTCTCGCACACATCAGAATTAAGGGCGGTCAGTTCCGTCTTAGGGGAGGACTGCACCAGCTGTGCTCCTGGAGCCCTTTGCCTAGTCACCTAGGACCAAGTGCGGGGTCTGCACTCACTGCCAGGCATTGCTGTGCCAACCCGAGGGACCAGCACTAGGTACAAGTTTGCTGAATAAAAGTAGGGCATTTAGGGTAATTTCATGTAAGCGGACGTGTTAGCTTGGATTTACCCAGAAGCAGAGCCTGAGGCAAGGATTCGAATGCATATGGTTTATTTGAGAGGTGATTCTAGGAAACGCTGTTGGGGGAAGTGAGGCAGGTGATGAAAAGGTAATAAGCAAGTCACAGCAGCAGGAGACTGGGGCACGATCCTGGTGGGGCGCTCTGGGGGACCTTGGAGAACATGCCTCTCTCCTGTCTCATCCAAGGGGAGAGGGAGTTGGGGTATTTATCCACCTACTCCCACCAGTCATTGCTTCAGGGCTGCACCTGTATTATTGATTCTCTGGCCAAGGAGGGCCCTCAGACAGAGAAACACAGGTTCTGGCAGGGGGAAGTCAGGCCAGTGGGAACTGAAACGGTAAGGGCGAGGGTCATGGGTGGGGCACCAGCAGTGTCTGCTTTAACCCTAAACGTGGATTTACATAATAATCCAATAATCAGAGTAAGCATTCCTAGACACACACACACTCACACACACACACACACACACACACACACACACACACACACACACAGAGTTTTGTAAGCCTAAAAATACAACTCGTATATATACCACATCTTTATCCATTCATCTGCCGGTGGACACTTAGGTTGCTTCCATGTCTTGGCTACTGTAAATGGTGCTGCAGTGAACACTGGGGTGCATGTATCTTTTCAAATTATAGTTTTCTCCAGATATATGCCCAGGAGTGGTATTACTCAGCCATAAAAAAAGAATGAAATAATGCCATTTGCACACCATGGATGGACCCAGAGATTATCATACAAAGTGAAGTTAGACAGAGAAAGACAAACATCATATGATATTGCTCATATGTGGAATCTAAAAAGATGATACAAATGAACTTACTTATAAAACAGAAACAGACCCACAGACATAGAAAACAAACTTATGGTTACCAAAGGGGAAAGCAGGAGAGGGATAAATAAGGAGTTTGCGATTAACATACACACACTACTATATATAAAATAGCATATATATACTATACAACCTACTGTATAGCACAGGGAACTATACTCAATATTTTGTAATAACCTACAAAAGAAAAGAATCTGAAAAAGAATAAATATATACATATGTACAACTGAATCACTTTGCTGTACACCTGAAACTAACACAACATTGTAAATTCAACTACACTTCAGTAAAAAAAAAAAAAAAAAAAAAAAAAAAAAAAAAAAAAACCATTTACATAAGGTTCTAAAGCATATGAACTGTGCTGTTTTAAGTCCGGAATAGTGTTCCCCTGGGGCCGGGGTTAGAGTCTGAAAGGGCACGAGGGGCTCCTGGAGGCCAGGACTGTTCTCTTTCTTGATCAGGTCCTGGTGACTGGGGTGTGCTCAGTTGTGAAAAGTCATTTAGCTGTACTTATGATGTACTTCTGTGTACTGCTGTGCACTTTTCTGAATCTACGTGGTACTTCAATAAAAATCTTATTCAAACAAAACAAAAATGCAATTACAAGGTTAGTTGTTAACGTGAATTTTACGTATTTATTTTAACAGTAACTACTCCATCACACCTGCAGTTGGCTTATTAGTAGAGTTGCCAGAAAAAATACAGGACACCCAGTTGAATTCGAATTTCAAGTAAACGATAACTAACTTAAAAGTATGATCTCAAGTATCACCTGGAAGAATATACTGAAAATATATTTGTTGCTTATCTGAAAACTGAAATTTAACTGGATGCCCTATGTTATGTGAAATCTGGTAACCCTATGTATTAGATTTTGGGCATTGGTTGAGATAACTATTTTGACTTTCTTTGGATAAGCACAAAATTGGAAGTTTAGTGATTTTGGAATAAATATTCTTAGGATGAGGGGAAAGCTGAACCTTTTCTACATTGTCTACTTATGCTGGATATTGACGGCTGTTTTATTCCAGCCATTTGGCTTGCTCAGAGTTTTTTTTCTTTCCCCCTTTGTTTCTTGTTAATTGTAGTAATTGCCCACATGTTCATTACAATTTTGTGGGAGATTTCTACCACACCAAGACTTTTTCCTTCTCTTGAAAAAAGCCTGAAGACCTGGCAACAGGGGGTTATTCTCGTGCCACCGTGGAGCTGTCAGGGGAGCCCTTTCTAGGTGGATGTGCATCCTTCGGCCCTCACTGACCCCTCCCCTTCCCTCTATGTTCCTCAGCTGCAAAGGCAAGAGTCAACCACCATGTACTCCTTCCTTTCTGCTACTAATGTCCTCAGACCTGACCCCTTCACTCATTTATTCTGTATACCTGGGCGCTGCCAGGACAGGCATTTGTGATCCCTAATCTAGAAGAATTATTTTAATTAGCCTTGACAATGCTGAACACACCAGCGGCCATTTCTTTACAACCAACGCTGTGCTCAGGATTCTAAACATTCTGTGCTACGTGTTCCTTTGCACTCACTGGACCCCTTTTCAGAACTGTGTATTAAAAGGCAAAAAAAAAAAAAAAATAACAAAGAACTATAAAGAAACCGATTCACTGAAATCCAGTTATCAAAACATTGAGAACTCAAGATATCGTAATACATGCCTCTCTATTAACAAGAGCCAGTAAACTTCCTTATTGTAAGAAATCAGTTGTTTAAGTGTAGTGATCAGTGGGAAGGGTCTGGAGTACCTGCAGTAACTGTAACATAGCACGAAAACAGCTTATGTGTCTATTGGAGACAAAATCCCAGCTCACGTTACCATGGCCTGTTCCTCATGAATAATGAAGTGAAATGTTAAATAGAAGTGGTTAGCAAAAAGAAAGATGTATTTTTTCTCATCAAGTTCACAGGCCCCTTAATCTACTTTTTGGCAACAGAAGCCCTGAGGCTCTGCCCTTTCTCAGTCCCTGGCTTTTCGACATTTAATTACTTGTCCCTCCACCAGAAGGGGGACGGGAGGTATGGTGGTTCTCTGTCCATCCTGGCTGCGCCGATGAGAACTTAGGGGGAGAGATTGAAGCTAACAGCAAAAACACTGTTTGGGGCTGTCTGTGGATTTCCATTATGTGTGCTTTCTGTTTCATCCGTTATCACAGAGAGAAACTTGGCTACATTTACAGTTTTCCTGGAAGAATTAACGTGGCTCCTACAACATGCAATCTCTTATCTCAGCCCGGTAAGTGCCAAGTGGAAGTCATTCCGCTGAGGACCGAGGAGATGCTCCCTCCACGGCTTAGTGCCATCTCCGCTAGTTACCCAAGTGTGGTCGGGACAGCCTGTTAGGACTGCAGCTCTCAGGCCCCACTCTAGACCCGCTGCACCCGAATCTGCCTCTTAACAAGACCGCCGGGGGACCCACATGTGCGTTACGGTGTGAGAAGCGCTGGCTTAGGGGATGCAGAATTTTGGAGTCTGAGTCACACCTGTGACCTTGCAGTATAAACGGCAAGAGACTGGGGCCTGCAGCCCTCACCCTGGGGTGGGAGGTCTGGACAGGATGCAGTGGGCATGGGTCGCCACTTAGGGTCTTTGCGCTAGAGAGCAACTGGGTGTGTCTGAGTTGCAGGTGCAAACTAGAAACACCGCTTGCGCGGGGTTTCCTACTTCATCAATTTCTAGCACCAACCCGGCTTAAGATGCTGGGGGAAACCACCCTTTGGTACAAACCAGGCCAGAACATTCCTGCTCCCTCCCAAGCTCTCATACTCGACCTATTGAAAAGACAATATAAAGAAATGCAAATCAGTGGTGCTGAATTTATTTTTAACTTTATACCATTTGGGTTAGTAGCCAGATACACAGAGCAGGCAAGTATGTCCTCATTTTATCAATTATGAAGCCTAAAAGGACAATATCAAGCTTGAGGGATCGTTTCACTGTCCCGATCTGTAACACAGTCTTGTGGGACTAGGGTCTCCAAAATGGGGTGGGGCTTCTCTGCCTCTGAAGTGCTGATAGAAAAGGAAGCTAAGACATATCATGTGAGTTCAGAAATCAGAGAGCTAAGACCGTGTATTTGAGTTGAAGCTTCTGGAAGTAAGAACCTGGCTAAAAGTACATTATTACATTAGCATTTGGTGTTTACACTACCACGATGTTTTCCAGGCTGTCAGAAAACCGGTAATGTAAGCATAAGGGGAAGATGCTCCTTTTCCTTCTCGTCTCTCTGGAAATTAAAATGCTGGAGGCAAAGGGGGATGGAAAGACAGGAGAGACAGCTACTTCCCAGTCCACAGGCTTGGATATGGATTTGGAAGGTTCCGTTTCATACCTGGAAGGATCCACGTTTCTCTGGCTTCATCAAGTTACAGAGGACAGGAAATGTGGACCGTGTACTTTAAAACGAAGCTTTCTACCTACTGTTTGATGACGGTTGGAGCTTGCGTCATATCGGGAGCTCATCTGACCTATTCTGTGTCCAAAGGAAACGTGGGTGGCCGCCACCGTGGGAGCGCCAGGTTGGAAAGGAAGCACTTGTCGCCTCTCAGGTGTGGACTCAGGGTCACACTCTGATCTCGGGGGTGTGCAGTGATATTTTCATACCAAGAAATACTGGTTGCTGCGTCTGTGTGGCTCATCCGGCGCCAGCAGATCCATCAGGCAATTTATTTTAGGTACTTTCTGTGACTCAGGGTAGGGAGAACAGGACGCCCATGAATCAATTCCGCAGCCGCGGAAAACTGAACACAAGAAGGTTTCTTTAATGGATGCTTGGAAGATAACTTCCCCCTGCATTAAAGATCTTGAGAATTAAAATACGGTAACATCAAAACACATCTAGACTTGATCTGCCTTAAGCAGTGAAGCAGAGGCTCAGGCAGCCAGTAAAACCTGCCAGCTGACAAAAGCCTCTTCCCTAAAGAGCGGACTAGTTTTTAGCCAAAATCACGGGGAGAGGTTATCTAAGTATTTATGTTAATTTCACTTTGCAAATGACCGTGTAAATGGAGAGCAGTGAGTGCCTTAGCTGTTCCCAGGATCAGAAGTGCCATGAAGTGCGGTGTGGAAAGTAAAGCAGTAAGGATACGGTGCTTGTCCTGTCTGGAGGAAGCGGAGACGTGAGGTGGGCTGGGGTGGGCGTGGGACCTCGCCCCTCTATCTGTGCCTCCTCTCCGTCCCCTGACTCTTCCCAATGCACGGCCTGCAGGCCTGAGCTTCTCCCCGGCCTCGCCCTTCACGTGCTGTGAACAGAAGCTCGGCCTGTGCTCATCCTCACGTCACGTCTCCACCTGGAATGACCATTGTTACCCACACCAGCCCCTCAGCAGTGTGCAAGGATCCAGGCAGAAGTGTCTGAGAAGATCCTAAGATGCCGGGGTGAGCGGAAGGTCGTCCATGGAGGCATTAGGAACAAAGAGTGGCTTTACCTGGAGCGCCCTGTCTCATTCCCAGGAAAGAAAAAGCCTCTCGGAACGATTTGGGGCTTTCAGGGACCCGGTACTGGGCTGTTTCCCAGGATGCCATGGCCCGCGATGGAGTCCCTTCCTTAACAGCCAACATTTAAAAGTTGGTTCTTATGTGCCAAACGCTGCACCAAGCACGTTTCCCGCCTTTTTCCTTCCAATCTTTTACTCTTGACATTTTACACATGAGTCAACCAAGGCTAAGCAAGGTTACGTAATCTGCCCAGGGGTCAGAGTTTGAAAGTGATTGAGCCACACCTTGAACCAGGTCTGAATACCTACGGAGCCCACACAGTCACCCCTTTGCCAGGGATTATTCAACTTAGCTGATCATAAGAATGACCTGGGTCTGTTTGATAATAGATTCCTGGGCCCACCCCAGGCTTTTTGAATCAGACTCTCAACTGTGGCTGCACACTGGAATCACCTGGAAGCTTTAGGAAACACTCATGCCTGGGTCCCACCCCCGGAGATGCTGAGTTAGCTGAGCCAGGCTCTGGCTGGGCCACTGGGATTTTTCAAAGCTTCCCAGGTGATTCCTAACATCCAGCAGGGGTTGAGACCACTGCCCCATCCTGCTACCACCTGTCAGGCTGAAGGATGTCTAGATAATCAGAAATGAGAAACTACCAGGCATCCCCTGTCCCACACAGCGCAGAAGGAAACCCCACCTACGTGTATGAGATTTTGAGAAGTAACAATAGGTTTTACCTATTCCTTATGAATATTTCAGAGCCCACACACTAGCAGCGTTGCCATCCATCAGTCTGCTTATAAAGTAGATCTGTTTTAATATCTCTTTTAGATTTAGAATAAAATTTTACTTTGAGGGCTTCCCTGGTGGCGCAGTGGTTGAGAGTCCGCCTGCCGATGCAGGGGACACGGGTTCGTGCCCCGGTCCGGGAAGATCCCACATGCCGCGGAGTGGCTGGGCCCGTGAGCCATGGCCGCTGAGCCTGCGCGTCTGGAGCCTGTGCTCCGCAACGGGAGGGGCCACAACAGTGAGAGGCCCGCGTACCGCAAAAAGAAAAAAAAAAAATTTACTTTGAGAGTCACATCAGGATAAAAGAAGAAGTGCGGAATTGCTGGGTGTCACTTTTAGCTGGAAAGACACAAAGGCGGGGGGGCTGGAATCATCGGAAGTTTTGTTCACTGGCGGGACTGGTGGCTGATGTTGGCTGTCAACTGGGTTCCCAGCTAGGGCTACTGGCCTAACCTACCAATGGTCTCTCCCTGTGGCTGGGGCTTCCTCACAGTGTGGCAGCCTCGGGGCAGTTGGACCACTTAAATGAGGGCTCTGGGCTCCAAATGTAAGTGTCCCAAGAGAACAGGCAGAAGCTGCATAGCCTTTTATGAGCTGGTCTCAAAGGTCATATAGCTTCACTTTCACTAAGTCACAAGACTGATCAAGTCTAATCATTGTCTGGAGCCTTAAAGCTGGATAGAAGTATTAGCAAGAAAGTTTTAATATAGTTCCCTTCAAATGAAACAAATACTTAATAAAATGTTTATTTAAAAAAATTTTTTTTTGATGTGGACCATTTTTAAAGTCTTTATTGAATTTGTTACAATATTGCTTCTGTTTCACGTTTCTTTTTGGTTTTTTGGCCCCAAGGCATGTGGGATCTTAGCTCCCTGACCAGGGATCAAACCCACACCCCCTGCAGTGGAAGGCAAAGTCTTAACCGGCTGGACCACCAGGGAAGTCCCAAAATGTTTAAATCAAATTTCCTAAGGGTGCATTTAGTTGCCTAAGTCATGCACATGTATACAAGTTACTTCCAATCTTGGGAGACAGAAGGGTCATACACTGTTTCCATCGACTTCTTCCTATTTCTATCTGATTTGCAATTAACAATCCACTGAAATTTGTAGGTCTTGTGTAAGATAAACTTTCAAATATAAAAGTGATGATTATGGTTTAAGAAAATCAAGCAGTACAACTGACTGTGCGTGAAAATAAAAATCTTCTGCCTGCCCTTGCCCTTCACCCCCGTCTCACTCCCCAGAGGTAACCATTCTAAACATTTCTGCATTGGGTTATTTTAGGTGTCACAAAACTAATGCCAACTAATTTGATTCTACCTCTGTATATTGGTTTCTATTGACATCTCACTATGAAACACGAGAAAAGCAGTAGGGCAGATGGTGAAGACCAGGACCCCTGGCCAGAGTCTCTGAGCTCAAATCCCAGCCCCCACACTCCCAGGCATACGACTGTGGGCAAGCTATTATGTCTGTGCCTCAGCTTTACCATCTTGAAAATGGGGCTAATAACGGCATCCCCCTCCAGGGTATTATGAGGATCAAATGCATTGATCTATGTAACAGGTTTAGAACTCTGATTAAAGCCTATGTAATAAGAGACAGCTACTCGTGGTGTTTCTCTTCTCCCTTGTTCCTCCTTCTCGCCTTTATACTTGAGTTAGTTCTTCTAGGGGTTATCTTAATGACTTTATCTCCATATTAAGAAAATTAAATTGCACAAAAAAATTAGATAAGTACTTAAGGGTCTACAAGGAAAAACAGCTTCCTCACCCCTCCTTCTTGCCAGCAGTGTACACTTTTAATTATTTTCATTTTTAGTTGTTTTGTTCTTATTTCCTAATGCCAAATAAAAGGATCACAATAGCTCTTTCTAGATTTATCCATTTTAGATATCATCTATTGAATCCCACTATGAAAAATAGAGATTAACTCATTTATATCTTTCCTTACATCCCCTTATTCTCTTAATATTTGAAAGGCATATTATTATTATTTGGGCTAATATATATCTGAAGGTTTTCCCCTCTATTTCACATTCCATTAGCTTTTGGAAGTACTTCTTCATTCCACATTAGGTAGAGCAAGAGTGTTCACATCCCCCTTCAGCAACCTCCTCACCCACCTTCTACGTTCTAAACTTCTCTCAGGTATAACTCGATCTTTACGTTGTCAATGTTAAAAACATTTACGTTCTAGTCTACCACCATCTTTTAGTTGTCTATGTTTTATCTAAAGGTTGAGTCTAAATGTAGAAAAACAATAAACAGCAGTCACATTATTACTACTAGTGAGTGAATACTCCCACTCAAATAGTGTGCTCAGAACGTAATTTTTTCTTGTGGGTCAATGCCACGACCCACTTGCCATTCAAAAGATAATATTCTTTAGTCAAGATAAAGTAGACTCTATTACCTTAAACATCATCCTTAAAAATCAACTATTCCATATTTTAGTTTGCACTATATATTCACAGTACATTTCTTGCATAGATTTTTTTGTCTTGGAGTTGGAAACTATACTTCTTTCCTTGTTGGGAGACTCAACATGTGCCTTCTTCCCCATATTACCAGCATGTGAAGACGCTTACATTTTTTTTTATATGACTTGCAATTAATTCCATTCATCTTCTTGGAGACCTTAGAACCCTTTCTTTGAAAATCTGGAGCATTTCCTTTTTAGACTTGCTTGCTCAGTTGGCTTTTTAGGATTTCTTTTCATTGGACTTCTGTGTTGATTTTGCCAACTTCTTTTTTAGATTTTACCCTTATTTTGCTGAAGCACATTCTTAAGCAGCTTCCTAAAAGAGGTTAAGTGAGAGGTAAAATTCTAAAGCTTTTGCTAGAAAATATTTTTATTTTATCTCCCATTTGATTGTTTAGCTAACTATAGAATTTTCGGTCCAAACTCATTATCTTTCCTAACATTCAAAGTATAGTTCTGTTGTCTTCTGGCATTCAGTGTTGCCAATTGAAGTCTGAAGTTAGTCCAGTTCCATTCCTTTGTACATGACCTATTTCCTTTCTGAAAATTTTAGGATCTTTGGCTGGATATTTCAACATTTCATGCAGATGTTTCTAAGTACAAGTTTACTTTCATTCTTTGTGTCTGCCACTGTGTCAGCTCTTTCAATATGTGGATGTATGTTTTCCTTCTGTTGAGAGGAAATTTCCTACTATTGTATACTTGTTGACTTCTCTCCAGTTTCTGCTCTCTCTTCTTCTGGAACTCCAGTTAGATTTCATACTGGAGCCCCCAGATTGATCTTCCATGTTTCTGAATTTTTCTGTCATATTTCCCATCACTTTTTCTTCCTACTCTGAATGATTCCTGTGTCTCTCAAGTCTGTTCTGATCAGCAGTATATCAATTTTTTTTATTTTAGTCCTTTTCATATTCTTAACATTTGGGAATCACATTGAAATTTTTAAAAACAAGGGGAAAGGGATAAATTAGGAGTTTGGGATTAGTAGATACAAACTACTATATATAAAATAATTAAACAACAAGGTCCTTCTGTATAGCACAGGGAATTATATTCAACGTCTTGTGATAAACCATAATGTAAAAGAAAAAAAATGTAAAATCTTGAAGAAAGTTTTTAAAAACAATTTCTTTTTACCTTTTTATTGATTGCCTAACCCCACACCTTTTAAATACCAGCCTGTTCTGGTTTTATGGCTTCAATATCCTTGTGAAACTCATGAGGATACGAATCACATTTTTTAAAGTTCATTTCTGTCACCTGAATTATCTTTAGTCACTTGGCGGACAGCTGTTCTGTTTGTCCATTTTGATCCTTCCTTTGGGAAAGATCCTCAAATGCCTGATGGCCTTTGGAGGCTTGGTCATACACATGAACTAACAGCCGAGTCATATGACAACTAGCCTGAGTCTTCTTTGCAGGTGAACGGGCCTACTTCCCCCAGTTCCTCTAAATGGGAGAGCTGACTGCTAGCTCTGTGAAGGTACACAGGGTGTGCAGGTAAGGCAAGCTTCACTTCAGGGTGTGCGGTCAGTGTTGTAGGGCCCCAAAGAGGGGATGTAATACCTGAGTGTGTTCACCTGACTACTTACTTGATGAGTCTTCTATAATCCTGGACATTGTAAAGGTCCAGTGTTAGCTCAGACTTGGCGTTCTCAGCCACAAGTCACAAGTCTCCCTAGACAGATCTTCCCCTGCTTTAAAGACCATTTTTCTGGTTCTGCCTCGGGAAAGCCAGTAGTCAGTGGATGGAGATGGGAAAGGGCCAACTGATTCACTTGTTTAGGGTTAGGGTGGTTTTCAAACATGGTCACAAGTCCTTGGACACGCCTCTCATCAGGAGTTGAGCTCTACGACCCCTCCTTGTGAATCCAGGTGGGCTTGTGGCTTTCTCACCAACAGAGTACAACGGAAGTGGATAGGTCACAAGAGGCCATAGAGTGTCTGCTTTATTTTCAGAGCCCTGAGCTGCCGGGAAAGTCATCTGAGGCCCTGGAGCTGCCATGGTGTTAGGAGGCCCCAGCCACGTGGGTGGGTGGGGGGGCACAGGCAGGTTCTCCAGGTGACGGTTCCGGCTGAGCCCAGCCTCAAGTCACCCCATCCAGGAACCTTCCAGATGATCCCAGCCATTCAGGTCACCTCCAGCCAGTACAGTATTTCCAGTGACACTGCATATCCCTAGTATTTCCTAGTATTTCCAGTGTTCCCATAGACACTGTGGAACGGAGACAAGCCATCCCTCCTGGGATCTGTCCAAGTTCCTGGAGCACAGACTTACTGAGAATTAAATGGTTGTTATTTTACACTACTAAGTTGGGTGGCTAGTTACAGAGCAATAGATGTCCGAGGCGCAAACAGGGTCCTTTGATGAACGACCCTGATAACTCCTTCCCCACCACCTGACTCACACACCACACCCTCTGATTCTGTGCTGGAAGCTCTGAGATCTCCTCCAGGACCAAGGACATCCCTCAAGTGCACCCATCTCCACCTTCATCCCTTCCTACATGTGCTCTGGATGAAAGTTTTCCCTGCTCTGGTTCAAAACAATCACATCTGATTTCTGTCCTGTAGAAACTCATGCAAGTTTCTAGACTATTCTTGGTGTCCGGGAAACGATGGATTCACTCCCTCTGTGCGTCACACCTTTATTTCCACAAGCTTGTAGACAGGGGAGGTAAGCATCCCTCCTGAGAACCAACCAGATAAAGAGACAGATCCTCTGCTCCAAAATGGGCATATTCCACAGCCATCAGTGAATTAGAAATAGCCTGTGCCTGTGAGATAAACATATGCACAAATATGAAAAATGTAGTCAAATGTCTCTTTTTCTAACTTCATGGGCTGTGAAATTGATGAGATTACTTTTCTTCTATTTGGTTGGATGTTGTTTTATTTGTTGATTGCTTTTTAAAGAAAAAAATGGAAGTTTCATTTACAAGCAATAAAATGCATCCATTTAAAATGTACAGCTGAATGAGTTATAAACAAATCTGTACGTCCCTGTAACACCCCCCGCCCCGGCCCCGGTCAAGACACAGAACATTTCTGTCACCCACAGAAGCGTCTCCTATCCCCCTTCCAGCCAATCACTACCTAGTCGATCGCTGATCTGGTTTCGATCACCACAGTTTAGTTTCCACAGTTCTAGAACTTCGTATAAGTGAAATCACACGGTGTGTGCATTTTTGCATCTGCTTCTTTTCACTCGGCATATTTCTGAGCTTCGTCTATGCTGTGTGTATCAATAATTTGTTCCTTTTTATCGTCGATCATTACTCCATTTGTTTATCGACTGACTTGTCGATGGTTATTTGGGGTGTTTTGAGGTGTGATGATTAAAGCTGCTCTGACTACTCTGGCACAAGTCTTTTGATACAGGTGAGTATCTGGATCCGTCTAGTGCAAAGCCCTTCATTTCCTCCTTAGAGGGCCAAGAGTCTCCCCGGCAGAATTCCTGGTGCCAGCTGGGCGACAGGGATCTGTCAATGCGAGACTCATTTTCTCAATTCTTTTATGAAGGACAAAACTCTAGATCCCAGCAGTGAAAGGGCGTGAGCCCACCAAAAGTGGTCTGTGAAAAGCAAAGCCAGCGTTGCTGCACTGAAGAAGGTGACTCAGGCATGCCTCGATAATGAACACTTCAAAGAGATAAGCAGCTTCCTTTTACAGCATATAAATTCCATTACCATGGAGCAAACAACACACATCCCTTTTGACTGGCAGCAACTCAGTACTTAGGCCCGGCTATGAGCATAAAAATAAACGCTGAGTAGGGAACTCCAAAGGAAACGGAAGGCAAAGGAGGCTTTTTTTCCTCTTATAAACATGTGAACTATTTTATAGCAGATATAGAAAGGGGTGGGAGGGAGTGCTGGCTAACTTCCTTGAAAAGAATAGCATCACTAGCTGTTCATTGAATATTTACAAGTGCCGGGCACCATCCTAATGACTCTTCTCTACAGGCTTTAGTGCATTTTGTTCCCACGCAGCTCTTGAAGGCGGGGGGGTTGTCACGGGCTGAGTCGTGTCTCACCCCACAAATTCACATTTTGTAGCCCTAATTCCCAGGACCTCAGAATGGGACTGTGTTTGGGGATAGGGCCTTTAAAGAGGTAATTCAGTTCAAATGAGGTTCCTAGGGCGGGTTCTAATGACACGTGACTGGTGTCTTATAAGAAGAGGGAATCTGGTGAATTCCCCAGCGGACCAGTGGTTAAGAATCCGCAGGGGGCACGGGTTCCATCCCTGGTTGGGAAACTAAGATCCTGCATGCGTTGCAGCGTGGCCAAAAAAAAAGAAAAAAAGAAAAAGGAAATCCAGAGGGGGGACCACTTGAAGACACAGCAGGAAAGACCTCAGAATAAATCAACCCTGCCAACACCTGCATCTCAGACTTTTAGCTTCCAGACGTTTAAGAAAATACATTTCTGTCGTCTAAGCCCCCGGGTCTGTGGTACTTTGCTAAGGCAGCCCTGGCCGACGCATGCAGTGCTACGTGATGTTGTCTGCATTTTACAGATGTGGAAAACCGAGAATCACGGTCACCTGCTAAGCTTGTGTACCCAGTCGTGGAGCCAGCTGAGAGACTCCAAAGCCCAGGCTTGTAAGCATTATATAAAAGACTGGTTTTGCCTCAAGGAATACAAATAAAATGGAAGGCGGGCCCCTATCTTGTAGGCGCTTACACCGCCCAGGGAAGACAAACTCCCACGTGGGAGGTAGAGTCTACCCGGCCCGGCTGTCGCCCGGCTGTCAAATCCAAACAACCTAAGAAGTTCCAGGACCAGGCTGAGCGTTTTTAAAAGACCGTCTAGGACAGCGTGCCCAGAGCCGTCCTGCCCTTCACCCTTTGGGCTGGGCTCAGGGGCAACACAAGGGGCTGTTTGATGGTCTCCTGAAAAAACAGACTGCCTGGGGTGGCGGCTGAACAATGGCCCACAGAGACGTCCACATCAGCATCCCAGAACCCGAGGATGTATTAGCTTCCATGCTAAAAGGGACTTTGCAGGTGTCAAATTATGGATCTTGAGATAGGGAGATTTTCCTGGATGACCTGGTTGGGTCCAAAGTAATTACGAGGGTCCCAAGAAGAGGGAAGGAGGGGGGTCAGAGGGTGTAGTGAGAAACATGATGACAGAGCAAGAGGCTGGAGTGATACAAGGAAGGGGCTGAGCCGAGGAATGCAGGTACCTCTAGAAGCTGAAAAAGACAAGGCACTGGATCCTCCCCCGTAGCTTCCAGAAGAAACACAGACCTACTGATGCTCTAACTTTAGACTTCTGACCTCCAGACCTGTCAGAAGATCAATGTGTGTTGTTTGAGGTCCCTAAGTTTGTGGTACTTTGCGATAGTGGTGGTAGGAAACTAATACACTTGTCCTAGCGTGAACCTCGACGTGCCAGGTGCCAGGCGGCCCTGACCTCGACCGATTCCACGCCCAGCAAGGGTTCAAATCAGAGTGTGCTTCAAATTCTTTTCCTGACAGAAAAATGTCCTGCTTTCCTTAGGCCAGCTGGGGTCCCAAAGCCCTGTACCCGAGGCAGTGCCTGGGGAGTGGGTGTCTTTAATGAACCTGCCTCACCCTCCATCTCTCCTAACAATCCTGTGTGGTTGCCTGTGGTCACTCCCATTTTACAGAGGGGCAAACTGAGGTTAGAACAGCAGAGGGACTCTCCCGAGGTCCGCAGCTGAAAGTGACAGACTTAGGTCCACATTTGTCAGAGTCTGAAGCCCATGTTCCTTGTATTCTTTTAAACTCTTTTTTTTGCAGTTAAATATATATGACATAAGAATTATCATCTTCACCACTTTTCAGTGGCATTAGTGAATAATGTGGTCGTTAGTAGGATGTTAGTATTGTCATTTAAAGGCACAAACAATAATTTTGAAACATGAGGCATATTCTTCGGAAACGGCGCTTAAAAATGATTACTTAGTCTTTTTTTCCACTTGGGTAAATCACATCTTTAACACTTTGAATCCTAGCTATTAAGCAAATGAACGGGATAAGTGAATTTTGTAAATGAAAAGACTATCAATTTGAAGTCACTGAAAGAGTAAAAAGAACAATGTTGTAAGACCATCACCACCATCCACCTTCAGAACTTTTTCATCTTCGCAAACCAACACTCGGTACCCATTAAACGTTCACTCCTCATTCCCTCCCCCAGCTCCTGGCAATCGCCCTTCTACTTGCTCCCTATGAATTTGACTCCGCTGGGTACTTCATGTAAGTGGGATCATACAACATCTGTCCTTTTGTGTCTAGCTTATGTCACTCAGCATAATGTTCTCCAGGCTCACCCGTGTTCACGCTTTTAACTCCCGCATGATTTCCTGCTGATGCACAGAGAAGCCTTAGCACAGCTGAGGGTGGGGCTGAGTGGACTGGGCAGTACGCAGAGTCCAAATTTACAGAAACTCGGGACCCATTCTTGGTCCTCAAGAATGCTGTAACACTGAATTCTGAGACTAAAGTGTGGTCACACAGTCCCTGCCTTGCCCACAGAGAGGCTTACTAATTATAACGGAATGAAAGATAATTGCAAAATCCTTCTTTAAGCCCATAATTTCAACCTACCCTCCCTCTCCACAAATCCCACTGATGCAAAAGTACACAGAATGATGTTTCTACCACACTTATTTCCTCTGCTCTTCCTGATTGTCAAAATGGGACAGAAGGAGAGGCAAGAGGCCTTAGGACGCTATAAAACTTAAAATGTAATTTTAAAAAAGAGGAGAGTTGCTGTATCTTGGCTTATTCTAAACATTCCTGTGAATTGAATGAATTCTTCCATTCAGTTACTTTATTCTTCAGCTGCAGAATTTCTGTTTGGTTCTTTTTTAATAGTTTCTCTCTTTTGCTGATATTCTCCTTTTGTTCATGTATTATTTACCTGATTTCATTTAGTTATCTGTTTTCTCTTTTAGCTCATTGAGTATCATTGTGATAGTTGTCTTAAATTTTTTGTCAGACAATTCATAGGTCTCCATTTCTTTAGGGTCAGGTTCTGGAGTTTTTTCTTTTTTTAGTCCTTTGATTTGACCATGTTTCCCTGTTTCTTTGTGTGCCTTCTGATCTTCTGTTGAGATTTGGGCATCTGAAAAAAATAGCCACTCCTCCCAGTCTTTACAGATCGTTTCGACACAGGGAAAAATCGTCACCCAGCAGCCCCCGAGAAAGTCTATAGGTTTCTCAAACCTCTTCTGGGGTCGCATCTTCTCTAGGCTTGTATGTGTACTTTCCCAACTGAAGAAATGTGCCTGTTTCTACTCATGAGCTCCCCCTGGTGTCTGTGTGTGATGCTGCAATCTCTCGGGTGCTGTGGTAAGTCAGCGGGGTCACCTTCCTTCTCAGTGGTCCCCCAGACATCCAAGGTCGCTACTGCTTTCCCTGTCAGTGATCTGAATCAGGTAAGACAGAAATTGGTCCCTTGGGCAGCACCCTAAAAAGCCAGAACACTGGACACATGTTCCACCTTCCTCTTCCCTCCAGAGGGAGGGGCAGTGAGTTGGGAGTTTTCTCCTGATCATACTGCACTGCACTGGAGGGGGATGGAGTATGGCAGGTAAGTGCAATGGACTTTCCTACCTGCCCCAATGCACCTCTTTTTAGCATTGCACTCACCTGGGGCGCTGTGACCTTTCAATTGTCTTTTGAAGTTCTCACAAAGACAATATATGGTTCATACACCATATATAGTTGTTAAGTTGGTGTCTCCACAGGGGAAGGGGTGCCTGGTCCACGTTATTGTTGTTAAGTTGGTGTCTCCACAGGAGAAGGGGTGCCTGGTCCACGTTATTGTTGTTAAGTTGGTGTCTCCACAGGAGAAGGGGTGCCTGGTCCACGTTATTGTTGTTAAGTTGGTGTCTCCATGGGGGAAGGAGTGCCTTGGGCTTCCTATTCCACCGTCTTGCTACTGTCACTCTGATGCTTTCTCTACTCATCAATGATAAGGGCATTTCCACTTTTGCAGGTATTTCCTTAAGGTATCTGTTAATTGGAAGCTAATTAAAATTTACCTTAAAGTTACTTCAAATTTGCTGCTACCTGTTCTAATCCATGTCTCCTTACGAAATCCCGTCTCTTATCATTACCCAGTGTTTAGACTTGTTCAATGACTGTGACAGATAAATATCTCACAAATCACTCAACTGAACATTCTTCTCAAGGGAAGGCACTGTGGGGTTCCTTCCACTGCTCACTAATGTAGTGGAACGATTAAAATAATATCGGTCAGGAACAACTCAGTCCTCTCTTCCTTGTATCTTACAGTGTGGGGTTCCTTTATCTATTTTATCATAATCCTCCTCCCCCAAGAATATTGAATAGTTTTCATTCTGTGCCTTTTCATCCATCCTCAACCCATCTGCCTCATAAACACAAGAGTCAGGATTCCTCTATGTCCATAAAAGGTATAAGTGGCCTTGAGGTTTCTAGAAGCAGAATGGTCAAAAATCATGTTAAGCCTATGAGTGCCGAAACTAAGTACAGGCATACCTCGTTTTATTGAACTTTGCTATTGTGCTTTGCAGGTATTATGATTTTTACAAATTGAAGGTTTGTGGCAACCCTGCGTTCAGCAAGGCTATTGGTGCCATTTCCCCCACAGCATTATTTTCAAATTAACGTATGTACACCGTTTTTTAGACATAACGCTATTGCATGCTCATCGACGACAGTATAGTAAACAACTTTTATATATGCACTGGGAAACCAAAAAATTCCTGACTTACTTTATCGTGATATTCCCCTTATTGCAGTGGTCTGGAACTGAACCCTGAAAATCTCTGAGGTCTGCCTGTAAAGCAATTCTCTCCTCTTCCAAAAAGCCCAAATCTTGCAAGGTGGAGTTGCTATGGTGATAGTGGGAGAGGTGGTCTAACAAAGCGGAAAACCCAGACGTAACGGAATAACAATAACAATACTTTTACATGGAGAAATGGGGAGATGGTGACTGGGAAGAATGGCCTGTGTGCAACCGTACCGCTTCTTAGAAAGAACGGGAACAGGTAGCTTCATCCTTCAGTAGAAGGGACCCCATATGAGTGCCTTCATTCCCTTGGACCTTCCTTAAGTGCCTGTTGCATTCAGACTCCAACACTGACACTGACTCGGCTTACCCTTGCCTTGCAGGTAACAAGGGAGTTTGAACAGCTCTAATGGGCTTCACTCCTAGTCGACCTGAAGGTCTCCAGTGGGTCAGGCATTTCCTGGTTGTATAACCTAGTTGTATAACCTGTAGGTTATAACCTGTACAACCTGTAGGTTATATAACCTGGTTGTATAACCTGGTTGTATAACCTGTAGGAAGAGTCCCCAGTTAGGAGTCTGGGATCCAAGTTCTTCTCTAGGATCTCCCCTAAGACCTTCTATATGACCTTTTCTCTGTATTCAACTGGCTCTTCGTGACAGCCCATGTTCATTTTGAAAGGCGGGTGGGAGGGAGAAGGATCAAATAGGCATGTTGTGTCCAGTTTTTTTTGTTTGTTTGTTTGTTTTTGCGGTACGTGGGCCTCTCACTGTTGTTGTGGCCTCTCCCATTGCGGAGCACAGGCTCCGGACGCGCAGGCTCAGCGGCCATGGCTCACGGGCCCAGCCGCTCCGCGTCACGTGGGATCTTCCCGGACCGGGGCACGAACCCGTGTCCCCTGCATTGGCAGGCGGACTCTCAACCACTGCGCCACCAGGGAAGTACCAAATAGGCATGTTGTTAGTAGCTGAAATAAGCAAAGCCTTGTCAGAATTGGAAGACAGGCCTTGGAAGCTAATTTTTTTCCCTCTACATCAATATTGTTTATTCTTCCTCCTGATGCCTGGTGGTTAGAATACTTGTGGGTGGAGCAAGACTCCCAGAGTAATTTTATGTAAAGTTTTCAGGTTTTATGTAAAGTATATAAAGTGCTGGCGCTGACAGTTCACAAGGACGCACTTATTACTTCAGCTTCATGTCTCTTATATTTCCCTGGGAAGACATAATCAGAACCCAGGAGGATAAGACCCAAAACTAATCACTTCCTCTTGACATAAATTGTACTGGTACCCTAAAGATGGATTTGGTTCTGTTCAATTAAACACCCATCTTTCATCACATATGATGAACAAAGTACAAAAGTGGATGGTTTTGAGAAAAAATGGGAATTTCTGACTTACTCTATGTCTCAGTTATGTCACAATTCTGTCATCAGGAAAAGTGACATAAATAATATTCTTGCTCTTCTTCACTCTCTTCCGAGAATTTAGGAAAGGCTCACTGTTCTGAGCCTCAGATCTCTCAGGTGAAACGTGAAAATGACAACCCTCCTCTTTTAGGACTGACATGAGGATGGATAGGATCAAGGCTTACTGTGGACTTTGGATGTAGTTGGCCCTCAAGAAACATTAACGTACCTTTCATTCTGAATTCCGATGGCTTTTTATTGGACTAAGTGACTATTACGAAGTTGAAATATTTTATAAATCCAAGTAACATTAAAAATAATAACCGTTACTAAAACAAATTCATCAACACCCTACAAAGCTATGGTGGACTAAAGTATGGAAAGTGAACAAACTAGTCCCACAGATAAGTGGGAAGAGAAATAGAGTCCAGCAAATATGGAGAAAGGGCAATTCAAAAGAAATCTGAACCAGATGAAGAGATTAAAAATATCTGAAGTAGGAGAGTGTTGCATTAAAACTCTCGGTGGGATGAAAAGGAAAACTGGGACTCCATGGAAAAGATATATAATTTAAGGAGTTACTACTTGCATGCCAACTGTTCCTGAATAAATATACTCCTGTTGGGATAAAGGACACAATATATCTTTGTAGTCACTTGGCCTCCTAGAAAAAATGAAAGTGTAGTAACTTGTAGTTTAGTGTTACTGTTGCAGCTGTTGTTGACAGCTGTTATGAGCAGCTGCAACTCCAACCCTTAGGAAAGACCTGACAGGTGGTACTGGCTGGGGCTGGACTTTCATGGAAATTGTCTTGGATGAGACCCAGTGAATTGTTGCTGGAGTGATGTTGGATTAATAATGACCGGCTGCCATCATAGTATATTATACAATGTCAAATGCTTTTAAACGTTGACTCACCAAGTAAGACAGGGCATGCAGTGACGCCCCTACTGCATAGGGAGAAATTGAGGAAAGAGACTCATCTTTCTCTTAATTCTACCTGCACTTATACTTTTTGCATCTCAGGTTGACTTTATATGGTAAACTTTGGATGGGGACCAAACCTTATATTTTTATTTCCAATTGTGGAATATATATCCTGGATCTATGCAGTAAAGTGCACATATGACCCTAGATTATTTGAAGCTCTTCCCATCAAAAGGCAGACTCTACTCCCTCCTCTGTCCCCAGAATCTGGTCTGATTTGTTGTGCCACTGAATGCAGCAGACGTGCTGGGGTGCCCGTTCCAAGCCTGGGTCCTTAGAGGCCTTGAGCTTGGCTCTCAGGAGGAATGCTTCCACCAGCACGCCGGGGCTAGCCTGCTGGAGAATGCGATGTGCAGCCTTCCCAGCCTGAGACGTTAAACAAACGCAGCTGAGAGCAGCCCAGACCAGAAGGAGCATCTCACTGAGCTGAACTCTAATGGCTGACAGAATTATGTACAATAGTTGTAACTTTTTGTATAGTTTGTTACACAGCAATAGAGAATGGACACTATCCAGAACTCATACACTGCATCAGGATTCAGTGAGTATGAGCTCACTTTCTCTTTTGAAGATCTGGATAAATGGTCTAGCATAGTGTCTCAGACTGAATTATTGACCCCGATTCTTCACTCTGGAGCAACACCCCATTTCACATAACTTTGCAATTCTTCCTATAAAAGGTGGAATGTACTTTCCAAGTCCTTTGGACACTGGAATGAGATCAGAAGTGATCAAGCCCGTGATCAGTTCTGAGATCAGTTCTGAGCCTAGAATTCAGAGGTCTGGCATATTTTTCTTACCCTATTATACTTCTGCCATCACCATGAGAAGACCTTCCCTTGAGTAGCTGCTGCTGTCTCAATCGTGGCCCCAGAATGAACAGATATGTGAGAATAAATGCTTATTGTTGCATACAGCTGAGATTTAGGGGCTGCTTGTTACACAGCAATAGCTGATTCAAACACACAACTTTACTTTGACACAGTCAATATGTCTGTGTCAACCTCCTTCCCAGATAAGTGAGGCACCATTCTAGGCCTGGGTTCCAGGATTCTGGGCCCACAGCCTGCATAGCAGTCACTGAGTGAGTTTAGAAAAAGCTCTTCAGAGGTTAAGGCAAGATCAACCGTGCAGAGTCCTATCAAAGCATCAGAGAGTAGGGATGGGTGGAAAGGCAGATGCCAGGTAAAGAGGCCTCAAAACAAGAGCTGGAGGCACCTAGTCAAAGCAAGCAAGTTCCTGAAGAAAAATAATAGGAGGTGAAGCCCGAAAAGACTTCCTGAGGCCTTGGCTATTTTTACGGAGGTCTATGTCCTGCCTCCCGACAAGAGAAAGAGCTGTTAAGTTAGTTCAGAAAAAGGGGTTTGGGGGAGTTTGGAGTTAGCAGATGCAAACAGTAATCTATAGAATGGATAAACAACAAGGTCAAACTGTATAGCACAGGGAACTATATTCAATACCCTGTGATAAACCATAATGGAAAAGAATATTTTAAAAAGAGTATATCTATATGTATAACTGAATCACTTTGCTGTACAGTAGAAATTAACATAACCGTGTAAATCAACAATACTTCAATAAAATAAATAAAAATTTAAAAAGGGGGGGGGGCTTTTGTGGAGAATTAAGTAAACTCTTCAGCACTGTCTCTTCCTCCCAAAACACAGGAATGTGACTGGCCAGCAGGGGTCTGCACCTGGTAGGTAGCTCAGCCCACCTGGGTTGATCCAGGTGTGGCCTCTCTTCTTAGGCACATATTCGCTCTTCTTCCCCAGATATTAGGCTCACGTTTGGATAGGCCCATTTTCCATCCAGCACGGGGTATCAAGGCAATGTGTGTGCAGAAGTCCTAGAGTAGCTGTCCCACAGAACATTCTGTGATGACGGAAACAGTCTAGAATCTTCACTGTCCAATACGGTCACTGCTATCCACGAGCGGCTCGTGAGCACCGGAAATGGAACTGGTATGGCTGAGGAACTGAATCTTAAATTTAAATTAAGTTAAATTTTAAATGTGGCTAGTGGCTGTTATCCTGGACAGCACAATTCTAGAGGGCAGTGTGCTGACCAACCCCAGGACATCGTGAACCTTTAATGAATATTACTCGTTAAAAATGGGAACCTAGGACTTCCCTGGTGGCGCAGTGGTTAAGAATCCACCTGCCAATGCAGGGTACATGGGTTCAAGCCCTGGTCCAGGAAGATCCCACATGCCGTGGAGCAACTAAGCCCGTGCACCACAACTACTGAGCCTGCACTCTAGAGCCCGTGAGCCACAGCTACTGAGCCCACGTGCCACAACTACTGAAGCCCGTGAGCCTAGAGCCCATGCTCTGCAACAAGAGAAGCCACCGCAATGAGAAGCCCGCACACCGCAAGGAAGAGTAGCTCCCGTGCCGCAACTAGAGAAAGCCTGCGTGCAGCAACAAAGACCCAACGCAGCCAAAAATTAATTAATTAATTATTTATTTTAAAAAAGGGAGCCTACTGATAGGCTCAGCCTCGGCAAAGGGGGCCACGGGCTTGCTGCCTCTCCTGCAGCTCCTGCTTCAGAGCTGAGCACACCGAGCCTGGCAGTCAGCACAGAAAGTTAAAAGTCAAATCTCTAGTGCCAAGAACCACGCTTTCTGAGAAAGGTTTTAGGGCATGAGAGTTGCCGCCATCAAAATCAAATGGACAAATGGGCCTGTGTGTTTCAAGCCTCCAGGGCAAGTTGCCCAGAGCACAGAGCGCGCAGCCAATGCTGCTGATGGGAACCCCTTTCTCTTGTTGGACGAAGACTCGGAACTCAACTCAGTGCATCTGGTAGATTCTCTTGTTTAAAAAGGAAAGCAAACCTAACCCCCAAGCCCCCCAGAAAACTTACAGCGAGCTCATCTTTATGCTCCAGGGCTGAAAAATAACACAGCATGTTTGGAATGTGATGTCGGCCTTCAGAGACTCTATTCCCCAGTTGAGCCAAAAGTGTGGTGTCTACACAGACGTCAAGAATGAGAGTGAGAACGTTCTGGATCCCGCTCCCTCAAACGGGTTTTCATTTTTCAGCTCCTTCAGATCGGAAACCCTTCCTCGAGGGTGTGCACTGTGGCTGTGTTTCAGGACAAGCAGAGAGCTCTCTCCAGGCACTGGTCACTCACAGACCCTGGACGTTACCCAGGCACACTGTCTCAGGTTCCCCATTTGGCATCTCTGAAGCCTGGTCGACGTTCAGCTGTCAGCAGGCCAGCCTCCTCTCGGCCCATCTCATCCCTCCAGTGGGTCTGTGTTCACTAACCATCTCACCTGCCGCTTGAGGCATCTTCTCAGCATCCAGCCCCAGTGCCCCAGCCCGCACCCAGTCCAACTGCTCTTCTCAGGTTCCTGAAGGCTGGTGGCACTGGCCCAGTGCAGCCCCGAACCCTTCCTGCTTTCTCATCTGGTTCTCTCTCTGTGCCCTTGACCTTGCAAGTGCACAGCAGGAACTCTGCAGGAGCTCTGCAGGAGCTCCCTAAGGAGAGGTGTCTGGGACCCAGCACCTTAGTGCATCTTCCCTGATGTTGATGCAAGAAAGGGGCTGCACGGATGCTTGACGTCTGATGAAAGTGACAGGTCCGCATTTGCAACAAGGAGATGTGGCATTTCTGAGCTTCAGCACCTCATGGTAATGATTCAGCAGGAGCAGACCAGCAGAGAGGAGGGTTTCTGAAGGAAAGGGGGTGGAGCAGGTGGTGCTGGGCAAGACAGAGCAGAAGACGGGAAATGCCCTACAGCCTTGCTCTTTTTTTTTTAAACATCTTTATTGGAGTATAATTGCTTTACAATTGCGTTAGTCTCTGCTGTATAACAAAGTGAATCAGCTATACATATACATATATCCCCATATCCCCTCCCTTTGGTGTCTCCCTCCCACCTTCCCTATCCCACACCTCTAGGTGGTCACAAAGCACCAAGCTGATCTCCCTGAGCTATGCAGCTGCTTCCCAGTAGCTATCTATTTTACATTTGGGAGTGTATATACGTCCATGCCACTCTCTCACTTTGTCCCAGCTTACCCTTCCCCCTCCCCGTGTCCTCAAGTCTATTCTCTAGTAGGTCTGTGTCTTTATTCCTGTCCTGCCCCTAGGTTCATCAGAACCATTTTTTTTTTTTTTTTTTAGATTCCATATGTATGTGTTAGCATACGGTATTTGTTTTTTCTTTCTGACTTACTTCACTCTCTATGACAGACTCTAGGTCCGTCCACCTCATTACAAATAGCTCAATTTCGTTTCTTTTTACGGCTGAGTAACATTCAATTGTATGTATGTGCCACACCTTCTTTATCCATTCATCTGTCGATGGACACTTAGGTTGCTTCCATGTCCTGGCTATTGTAAATAGTGCTGCAATGAACATTGGGGTACATGTCTCTTTTTTAATTATGGTTTTCTCTGGGTATATGCCCAGTAGTGGGATTGCTGGGTCATATGGTAATTCTATTTTTAGTTTTTTAAGTAACCTCCATACTGTTCTCCATAGTGGCTGTACCAATTTACATTCCCACCAACAGTGCAAGAGGGTTCCCTTTTCTCCACACCCTCTCCAGCATTTATTGTTTGTAGATTTTTTGATGATGGCCATTCTGACTGGCATGAGGTGATACCTCATTGTAGTTTTGATTTGCATTTCTCTAATGATTAAGGATGTTGAGCATTCTTTCATGTGTTTGCTGGCCATCTGTATATCTTCTTTGGAGAAACGTCTATTTAGGTCTTCTGCCCATTTTTGGATTGGGTTTGTTTTTTTGATATTGAGCTGCATGAGCTACTTGTAAATTTTGGAGATTAATCCTTTGTCAGTTGCTTCATTTGCAATATTTTCTCCCATTCTGAGGGTTGTCTTTTCGTCTTGTTTATGGTTTCCTTTGCTGTGCAAAAGCTTTTAAGTTTCATTAGGTCCCATTTGTTTATTTTTGTTTTTATTTCCATTTCTCTTGGAGGTGGGTCAAAAAGGATCTTGCTGTGATTTATGTCATAGAGTGTTCTGCCTAGTTTTCCTCTAAGAGTTTTATAGTGTCTGGCCTTACATTTAGGTCTTTAATCCATTTTGAGTTTATTTTTGTGTATGGTGTTAGGAAACTATAAGACACTGATGCAAGAAATTAAAGACGATACAAACAGATGGAGAGATATACCATGTTCTTGGATTGGAAGAATCAACATTGTGAAAATGACTATACTACCCAAAGCAATCTACAGATTCAATGCAATCCCTATCAAACTACCAAGGGCATTTTTCACAGAACTAGAACAAAAAATTTCACAATTTGTATGGAAACACAAAAGACCCCGAACACCCAAAACAATCTTGAGAAAGAAAAACAGAGCTGGAGGAATCAGGCTCCCTGACTTCAGACTATATTACAAAGCTACAGTAATCAAGACAGTATGGTACTGGCACAAAAACAGAAATACAGATCAATGGAACAGGATAGAAAGCCCAGAAATAAACCCACACACATATGGTCACCTTATCTTTGATAAAGGAGGCAAGAATATACATTGGAGGAAAGACAGCCTCTTCAATAAGTGGTGCTGGGAAAACTGGATAGCTACATGTAAAAGAATTAAGTTACAGCCTTGTTCTTGAGTGTGGTTTGGGAAACAGTAGCAGCAGCAGCACCAACCAAGAGCCGACTAGAAATGCTGAACCTCAGGCCCCACCCCAGACCTCCTGAGTCAGAAGCTGCATGTTAACTATACCCCCGGGGATCCACGTGCACATTAAAATTTGAGAAACACGGGTTTAGAAGTAAACAGACACTTGGGACATACCTAAGGGATAGGAGTCCTACAAAAAGGAACACTTCATTTCACGTTTGGGAATTAGGTATTACTCCTGGAGGGACCAGGACCAACACTGGGCAACTGGTCCAGGACAACAACTTTCTGTAAAAGAATGTCAAGATCCAGTTCCTTATGGGGTGAACAATATGAAGTAGCCTTAGTTAAACAAAACAAAACAAACCCCTCTGTCCATAAACACAGCCTGAGGAAGTGAGGTTTAAGAGCTAAGGGGTACTGTTGAGGGGATGAGTGGGGCTAACTATTTAAGAAGCTAAGAGATATAGGGGAAATGCACCTATTTTGAATCTATTGGGTTGATAATGTCAACCTCTGGAAATCCAGTTAAGCATCCTTGCAGGACGGCTGTCAGAACAGAGAAAGCCACATCTGGACAGATGCCAATCAAGAGGGACCCTTAAGGACAGGAAGTTTGGTGGAATTTTGGGGGGGTTGTTAGAAAATATGTTATTTGGCTTCTTTTGTTACCTCCAGACTGTGAGGGTGAAGACTTTTTTTTTTTTTTTTTTTTTTTTTTAATTTGGCCGCACTGCGGGATCTTAGTTCCTCAACCAGGGATCAAAGCCTGGTCCCAGCAGTGAAAGCACCAAGTCCTAACCACTGGACCTTCAGGGAATTCCTGAGGGTGAAGACTCTGGAAAACGAACTCTAAAATGGCCACTGAAGGAAGAGAACAGAAAATCTGAAAGACACCTTTCAAATCAAACCCAAACCAGAAAGAGACTGGCAGCACAGAAAGTTTTATTTTTCAAGTAAGAGACCTTTTCAGGACCAGTAATATTTTATTCTGCAGGACACTAAGGTAGGGCCCTTGAAAAATGTCAGCATTTACTCTGGCAGGTGCGATGAGAGCTGGAAGCCCGGCCTTCCCTACCTCTCTCTGTCTGTCTTTGCAACACGGGCTCAGAATGAGGCCAGAGCTGCAGCTTCCTTCACCTTCCTTCCTCACTCTCCTTTCTCATCTCTCACCCAGGACAGAAGCTCAAGCCGCATTTCTCAGGTAAGGAGTGAATGAACTACCCATTCAGCTGCTCTGCCAAAACAAGACAGAAGACCCAGTAATGTGGCAGCAGGCGGGGTCTCATCAATGTGCTGGGCGTCCCAGTGACATCCGATGACAGCTGGGGTGGACCTGCAGCTGCCTGTCCCCACCCCACCCCGGTGAACCTCAGCCCGTGGTCAAGCTGTAACGTCAAACAGCTAACGTTCTGGCGACGTCAGTTCTTATTCTTCCCGTCTCTTTCCCTCAAGAATGCCTAATCTCTCAACATCTATAAGGTCTCCCATTATAGAGAGCTGCAGAACGTACTGGTCTGAAAGAGCTTTGAACTTGAGATGCTGAAGTGCGATCATTATCTCATCAAGCTTCTGCCCCAAAGAGGACTGCCAGCACACAGACTCTTAGGCATCCCCAATTCATCCCTTCTTTTATCCCAAAGGGAAAGGAATCACCATTTATTCTTATTTCTAACATGCTGGAAGCTGCCCTGATGATAAAATGATCTGCTGAGGAGTTGAGGTGACGTGGGGAGGCTTTGCGGGATTATAGCTTAGATGGGCTGGGAGACCCTCAGGTGAGGCAGATTTTGGTGAAACTCCCAGTTACTGAGTTAAGGTTGCGGATTACGGAGTGAGTCAACCAGGGGAGAAAAGTGGTCTAGTTCCTCTGAAAATGCAAAGGAGGGCCTTTTGGGGGGAGAGGGGGATGGGTTTTGTGACCTTTTGGTGGGTCCTAAGTGATTTTTTTCCTTCAGAATAAAGTGTCCTAAAACCATAGCTATTCCCCACCCTCTGTGTTTTCCTTCTTGATCAACCTTCCAATCAGTTAAGATTTTCCCTTGCTATCATTTAATTTGCACCCATAATTTATTACTCCCAAGACAAGCTATAATGAGAACTGGTTTTTTAAGACAAACTGTCATGGCCAGTAAACAAAAGTTCCTTCTGCCAGTTTTCAATAAACTCAATAAAACACAAACATTAACAGGTTGTAGAGCTCTTTATCATAGATCTACACCCCAGTGATCCAAGGGAGGGGCTGCAGCCGGGAGAAGCACCCCACAACGCCTGCCAGAAGTGGCTGGATTTCAGCTAAGTTGGGGCTCCAGCTTTGTCAGTTGTATAACAGGATACTCCATAATATGGCAGCATAAACCAGCCACACCCATGTTCACAGACCCCGTGGGTCCACGGTGACCACTTGTCTCTGCTCTAGTGGGCATCGGATGCGGGTGGCTTGAGGATTGGGGCGGGGGCTGGAATCATATGAAATAGGATTGCTTATTCTCATGTCTGGCTTCTGGGTTGGACACATTCAAACAGCTGGGGCAGGAAATCTGGGGCTCCTTGGGCATCTCTCTCTAACCTTGGATCATCTCTCCAGCATGGCAGCTTCAGGGTAGCTGGTTTCTTTCACGGTGGCTCAGGACTCCAAAGGTCCATGTCCCGAGAAACTGAGAGAGAGCCGGGGGAAAGCCCTACTGCCTTTTCGGACCCATCTGGGAAGCCATGCAACGTCACCTCTGTCTCACTGTGTTTGCTGGAAGGGAAGAACCAGCAAGCCCACAGTCAAGGAGAAGGTAACCAGACTCTATTTTTTTTTTTAGCTTTTAATTTTACATTGGAATAGAGTTGATTAACAACGTTGTGATAGTTTCAGGTGTACAGCAAAGGGATTCAGTTATACATATACATGTATCTATTCTTTTTCAAGTTCTTTTCCCTTTTAGGTTGTTACAGAATATTGAGCAGAGAGTTCCCTGTGCTATACAGTAGGTCCTTGTTGGTTATCTATTTTAAATATAGCAGTGTGTACATGTCAATCCCAAACTCCCTAACTATCCTTTCCCCTCACACTTCCCCTTGGTAAACATAAGTTCAGTTCTCTAAGTCTGTGAGTCTGTTTCTCTTTTGTAAATAATTTCATTTGTATCATTTTTTTTTAGATTCTGCATATAAGCGACATCATACAATATTTGTCTTTATCTGACTTACTTCACTCAGTATGACAAACTCTAGGTCCATCTATACTGCTGCAAATGGCATTAAAGAAGCTGTGGTATATATATATACAATGGAATATTACCCAGTCACGAAAAAGAATGAAATAATGCTATTTGCAGACTCTATTTTTTTTTTTTTTTTGTGGTACATGGGCCTCTCACTGCTGTGGCCTCTCCCATTGCGGAGCACAGGCTCCGGATGCGCAGGCCCAGTGGCCATGGCCCACGCGCCCAGCCGCTCCACGGCATGTGGGATCTTCCCAGACCGGGGCATGAACCCACGTCCCCTGCATCAGCAGGTGGACTCCCAACCACTGCGCCACCAGGGAAGCCCCAGACTCTATTTTTTGATGCGAGAAAAGTAAAGGGATTTGCTGCCGCATGTTGAGCCACTGCAGGTGGGCAGGAGTGCTGCCCCGGGGTCCATCTGCCATGGCTTTCCACTTTGGTTTGGAGGAACTGGAACCACTCGGTACTCTCAAACAGTAAAAATAACTGACCACAGACCCTTTCCATTATCTGAGGATGGAGCTGGGCATGTCTTTCCCCAACGGATCTCTAGAGTGAAAAGGCTGTGCCTTTGGAATTCGCTCTGCTTCCCCCCACAATAACAATTCCTGACACTGTTCTAATTCATATATAATTCATGAGTTATTAACTCAGTTAATCCTCAAACTCCATGAGGCTGGCGTGATCACTGTGCCCATTTTTCAGATGAAGAAACAGAGGCACAGAAGCATAAAAATTACTTGCTTAAGATCACCTAGTTAGTACATGGTTGTTATGAGCTGAATTGTGTCTCCCAAATTCACGTGTTTTAGCTCTACCCCTCAGGACCTCAGAATGTGACTGAATTTGGAGTTAGGGCCTTTAAAGAGGTGATGAAAGTAAAATGAGGTCATATGAATGGGCCCTAACCCAATATGACTGGTGTCCATCTAAGAAGAAATTAGGACACAGACACGCACAGAGGGAAGACCATGTGAAGATGCAGAAGACAGACGGCCATCTCCAAGCCAAAGAGGTCTTGAAGAAACCAGCTCTGAGACACCTTGATCTTGGACTTTGTCTCCAGAACTGTGAGAAATCACCTTCAGCTGTTTAAGGCCCCCAGCCTGCAGCACTTTGTTATGGTGGCCCCAGCAGTGGCGACACTGGAATCTGGACCCAGGCAGCCTGCCTCTGCTGGGCATTCTTACCCAGCCCACTCGGGCGGGGCTGGAAACTGGGAGAGCATTCCTTGGGGGTCTCCATCAGTGACCCTCTTCCCAGTTTCCTCCCTCTGCCCCCTGCAGCAACCAATGCATTTTAAGACAGGCTGGCCCTTCTCCCCTGCACATTTCAAGGAGGATGCTCAGTGCAAATGCTAGAAGAAGCAGCCAATCCAGTGAGGCAGGAAAAAAGAACACCTGAAAGGAGATCATTTAAAATAGGACGACGGGAGACTTAAAGCTCCCTGGGATCTGGCTTGGAAGTCCGAGATCAAAAAGAAAAATCCCATGGCCCCTCGGAGCTTCCCCGCCTTCATTACCCCGTGGTTATGTAACGTGAAGCCTCAGCTGAACCGGGGACCAAACAGTCCCGCTGGGGCACCACCGCTCTTTTGATTAAATCTCTCTTTTTACAGCTGTTGCTGTGACACAGGCAGAAAGTGTCCCGGCCCGGCGGCGGTGCTGAGAGTATGTGGGCATGCGGGTGGTTTGTGATTCAGACCTTGGCTGGCAGACCCCCGCACCCTACCCCTCGCCCTGGACATCCCCTGGCTCTGACCTCGGAGGGGATCCCGAACCGCCCCCCACAGTAAGGCTTGGTTAGAACAGCAGGTTTCCACCCCCATCTGTCCTCCCAGATCTGCCAGAAACAAATGCCATGGATGGAGACCATGGTGAGAAGAAGAGACCTCAGGCATGAAGTGGGCCCCACCGGACATCTCAGAGTCCCGCAGCTTTGAGACCGGGGGCCGCTTACGTTCCTTGCTGGCTGGTGGTGAGCGCAGCGGGAAGAAGGACCTGGACGTTTGGTTGCCACAATCCCGGGGGCTTCTGTCCCAGCATCTCTGGAAACTCAGAAGTGCCCACGGGTGTGCGTGCCCAGATGCACTGGCACGGTCTAGATGCCCACACCGCATCAGAGGACAGAGTCCGGATGGAGTGGCACAAAGGATCTGCTCTGGAGGAGCCCGTGACACCTGCTTCATTCGGAGCTTTGTCCCGTTAAGACTGTAAGCTCCGCAGGCTGGGGCCACGTCCACCTGACCTGCGTGCAATCCAGAATGGTGATGGGCGGCCCAGACGTTTCCCCCGCTGCCAGGCCCGCGAGGACATGGGCTTCCCCTGCACGGTCCGCCACAGGCAGGCACTCAATAAATGTCGGATGAATGAGACAGCAGGTGACAGATCCCTAGATCTCCCACCCGATGGGGAGCTTGAGGCACCTGCAGAGGTGGTTGGCTTTCTCCTTTCTCTCACTCCTTGAAGAGGCCCGGGAGGGAGTTCTAAGCTACATACGCAGCACCTGGGACAGAACCAGGTTTGGGCAACTCGTCTGAAGCAGTCTTCAGGAGGACTGCCATGCCGGAGGGGTGCTGGCATCCTTATGGGTGGGGCTCAGCACTGATTGATCAAAACTCCTCAACAGCTCCTAGGCCTTCCAATACCCTCTGAATAATCAGACACTTCCTGGAACCCGTTTTCTTAGGGTGATCTGAGCATAGCAACTGCATTCCTAGCTCAAGTGCCTACTGTTCCGGCGGCGCAGTGGGCAGATCTAGGCCAGCCGTCGCAGAATGGACAGTGGGCCTGAGAACTGGGGGGTCACGGCACTTGCTAAAATATTGCCGAGAACTCACCCCGCCTCCCCTACCATGCTGTCCCCTGACCAGGTGCGTGTGGATGCTCAGAGGTCCTGGGTGGCCTTGTCCAGAGGGTCGGAAGGACCTGCTGCCCAGCTCCAGGGCGAGGTCATCCGGTGGCCTCCAGCTGGCAGCTCCCCTGGGCTGGATCTGCCTCAGCGGCAGACAGCAGCCTTGCCCGAGGTCACGGCCTTCCTGGGTGGTACTCGTTCACTGACTGAGAGACACGCGGTGTACAAAGTGGGCCGTGTTTGTTCCAGAGCTCTTTGCCAGGTCGGCCGAGGCTTCGGAGAACCTGCACTGCAGCCAGACTTCATCTCCCTCCCCCTTCCCTTCATAGGTACTGATCCCTAAAAGCATCTTGTTCCCAGAACTCCATCTTGGTGGGTGTCTGCTTGAGAAAACCCGACTGGTGATAGCATGTCATTAATTCATTTAAAATGTCTAGACTCTCCCTGATTTCATCTCTCCCTGATAGATTTTTTTAAAAAATGAGACAAAACCCAAACATAAACCAAACTACACCAAACAATAATAAAACCAACTGGAAAAGGAATTAAACCCCCTGGTGGGAAAGATCCTCTATCCCACAGAGGTCTGTTCAAAGATGAAGCTAAAGACCACATAATCTATGAGATTAAAGCTTAAAAGATTATGGCTTAGAAAAGGGATTATGGCTTGGATGATGAGCAAATGAGAGGATTCACTAATCAAAACACACACACACACACACACACACACACACATACACACACGCCCCCAGCAAATTTCAATTTGGGTTGTTGGAACCCAGGGGATCGTTTGATCTTCCTTGAACACTCCTAGGGAGTCAGCCTCAGCCTTCATTATCGGTCTCGGTGTTCTCAGCAGAGAGCTCCAAGTTAGGGATCCATGGGGGTCAACAGAAGCCAGGTCACAGACAGCTGCAGAGTTGGAGGAAGTTTAATCAGAAGCCACACGGCATCCCAAGGGGCCTCAGAGCCACAGACCACGCTTTCCCGATTTGACAGTGTGAGCTGGTCCTTGGTTAACATGAGCCTGCCGTGCATCAGGCGCTGCGTGGAAGACAGAAATATAGGAGTGCACGTGTACGCCCAGTGCCCACAGGCGAGCTGGGCGACCCAGAAGAACATGTGCAAAGTGGGGAAGAAAAGCAGAATGGGATCCAGAGCAAGGTTCTGAGATGAAGACCAATGTCTGGGTGAAGGGGAGTTGATGGGCCGGCGGCACAAAGGGACAACAGCCTGGAGAGGAAGGGCTTGGGCCTGGCCCTGCAGGAAGTGCATTTAGGAGAAAGATACTGCCTGGGCAAGAGCATAGTCAGAGGTCACCTTTACTGAATATTTATGATACACCTGGTGTCGTTCTAAGTGCTTTACATGTATTCATTCATGTAACTGTCACAATGACCCCACAAGGTAAAAACTAGTAACCCACTTGACAGACAAGGAAACCGAGGCACACAAAATTTAAGTAATGTGTTCAATGTCATACAGGTAGCAAGTGGCAGAGATGGGATTCAGTCCCAACAGTGTGACTCCAAATTCCAAACTCTTAATCGCAAGCTTTTCAAGACGCCACTCCGACCAACCCCTACAGTTCTGCAGAATCAGCAAAGACTACAAAGGGCGATTTTCTGCTTGACCGCAGAGCCAGATGGGGGTTACCAGACTCAGGGGAATATTGTAGACAGCTTGGGATGTAAAAGTGTCTTAGGTGGCAGTCTACGTTCTAAGTTTAAGTCTAAGTTCTAAGAGTTTGGCTGTCAGGGAGACCTCAAATCAAAGTCACTGGTTAGAGGAGTCCCAGGTCTCCCAGAACTACTTAGCATCCCTGGGAGCAGCCTGGGGCAAGCACTGTCCTGGCCCAGATGCTGTGATGGATCTCAGAACACAACTGCCAGGGCGGTCAGTCAATTACAGGCCCACCTCGGAGATATCGCAAATGTAAAAGTTATATTTACACTATACTGTAGTCTATTAAGTGTGCAATAGCGTTATGTCTAAAACTTCTTAATTAAAAACAATTTATTGCTAAAAATGCTAACCATAATCTAAGCCTTCAGAGAGCTGTAATCTTTTTGCTAGTGGAGCGTTTGAAATATTTCAAGAATTAGCAAAATGTGACACAGAGACATGAAGTGAGCATGTCTGATATGGCCCTGACAGACCTGCTCGCTGCAGGGTTGCCACAAACCTTCAGTTTGCAAAGTATGCAAGAAAGTGTGTTAAAGCAAAGAGAAATAAAATGGGGTACGCCTGTACTCCTACTGCAGTCAGAAATCTGAGATGCGCGTTCTCAAGGTCGCCACTCATCCGAAGATGATCAACATTCGTCGGGGGGGCCACCTGCTCTGGCCTTATTCTCACCAGCACTCATACCTACCATTTGGAGAAAGACCAGTCTTCACTGGAAACACACCAGATGTAAAATGCCTCCACCCTCATCACACTATTGAAACTGCTTATCAGATCCATGGACACGTACAACTGGGAGACAGAGAGCACCGTGTGAGAGAATCAAGATTTAAAAAGATGTTAACAGCCTGTACTAAGAAAACAAGGGCAGTGTGAGAGGGATGAATGCAAAAACTTCTCGCACCTAAATATAGAACAGGGTGGTGCGTGGGAAAATTACCCATGCACCAGCTTGGAGCTGTTCCAAAGTTCCCATGAGCCAAGAATGAGACCCAACTGCTACACAGACTGATGCAGCCTCCAGGTGCATGAAAGGGCATTTCATGTGATGGGTAAGAGGTCAACATCTCCCTGTGCCCAGCATCGGTCATGACACACCTAGTGCACAATATCCTCCAGGTACGGACCGCGCGCTGGGATGGAGACGTTGACCATGCATGAATGCATGAACATCCCGAGGAGGAACAGGTGTCTTGAGGTCAAGTTCCGGAAGAGTAGTAGGGAGAATTGAGAGAGCCGGGGCACAGTTCCCATCCCAGGTGGAGGGATCTGAGGCTGATCTGAGATCGGGGTTTCATTATGATTAAACAGGGAAGAGATGTATTTCACTTTGGTAGTGAAGGCAGAAATGGGACCAAGGAAGGAGGGAGATTTGAGCCCAGCAGCATAAAGAAGAAGTCTTCCAAAAATTCATAGAAGCACCTTGCAAAACGGTGAGCTTGGCATCACTGAATGACAAGCCATGGAGGATGGATGGACACTTGATTGTGAGATGTGCCCTCCCATCAGTCAGTTGCCAAATGGATACCAAACGCTGTTAAGGCACTGGGGACACAGCAGGAAGTAACACTGATGAACTCACCTGCCGCATCACACTCACATCCCATGGGAGGAAGGTCTCTAACATACGAATATAGAGTAGATGATATAGCCTGTCCTGTGATGATACCTACTGTGGAGAAAAACAAGAGAAAGGGGATTGAGAGCTCTGGGTGGTGATGTGTGTGACCTTTTCAGCGGGATGACAGGAAGATCTCATGAGAGGTGACATTTGAATAACGAATGAGGGATGTGGGAGTGTGAGCATGGCTGTCTGGGCCAGGAGTGGTCCTGAAAGAAGGAAGAGCAGGTGCAAAGGCAGGAGCTGGGGTGTGTCTGTGAATCAGCGAGGAGCCCAGTGAGGCTGGACAGAACGGAGTGAAGGGAGGGATGTGGGAGACGAGGGCAGAGGCCCCGGAGGCCACTGTCCAACTTTTCCTCTGAGTGTGATGGGCCCGAAGGTGGGGCTGAAGCAGAGCGGTGACAGCTCCACCTTAGACCTGCAAACGTCATTCTGGCTGCAGGGGGACCACTGTGGGGCCCGCCACAGCCATCCTGAGGAGGGACGATGGTGACTCGGCCAGGGTGGCCGCTGTGGAGGTGGTGAGAAGTGGTTGGATCCTGGTTGTATTTTAAAGGTAGATCCAATAGCGTTTCGTGATCATCTGGACACAGGATATGGGGTATGGAGTCAACTAAGGATGACTCAGCCCCTAAAAAGATGGAGACACCCTTTACTGACGAGCCTGTCAGGGGAGCAGATTTGCAGAAAGAGTCCAGAGCCCAGGCTTGGACATGTCTGAGATGTCCCGTGGCTGACTGGGGACAGGGGTCTGGAGTCATCAGCATGGGGTGGTATTTAAAGCCACAGCCTGGACACGACTGTGGAGAGAAAAGAGAAATGGTCAGACGGCAGACACTCTGGTTTTCAGTCCAGTGAGGGTTGTGGGAGGCGGTGAGGGTGAGGACAAAGCAAGCAAGGAGGCCGAGAAGGGGCAGCGGGAAGAGGGGGGAGAGCCAGGACGTGTGCAGCCCAGAAGCCAAGGGAAGAAAGTGCTTCCAGGAGCGAAGCACTGTGCTAAGTGCCGCGGTTACATCAGGTAAGAAGAGGGCCGAGAGCCAGCTTAGATCAGGTACTTGGAGGTCACTGTGACTTTGGTGAGAGCAGGTACGGGGAAGCGAGGGGCACAGGCCTGATTCGGGTGCCATTAGGAGCCCACTCGAGGGCTACTCTACTGGGAGAAAATGAGGCCTGAAAACTCCCTGATGTCCCCTTTGAACCCGAAGATTCTAGACTCTTATGTTTTCATTTTGGAAGAAGTTCTGATTTGTGGAGGGCCGTTGAAAAGGAAGAAATGACCCCAATTCCTGAACATCAAAGACTTCGAAGAGGGTCTGGCCTTGACCAAAGGCTCAGCAGCAGTCAGATGTATTTCCCCAAGTCTATCCATTCCTCCAGCCGCTTTATGGATGAAAAGGACATCAATCACTTATGGAGGCTCTTCTGCTCAGAGTCCTGATTGAGGAATCAGGAACCCTAGTTAAGGTATCAGATGGATGACTGATGTCTCTCGAACAGTTACAGCCACCGCCTCTCCTCTCTCTGTCCCAGGAACCACATCAGCGATGGATTTAACCTTCACTTTCAAGACTGACAAACAGGCAGAGAAGTGTAGAATCTTGCAGTGGAGACAGGCTGGATGCATAAAAAGATGCATCTTTTATCCTAAACTTAGTCCACAAACTTATGAAATTAGCAGCATTTTGTGTGTTGATGAGATTTGCCCCAAAGGATTCCTTCCGGGCAGGAGTCACTTAGATTAGGTCTATCATGCATTCTGGTTCCCCTTCCTCCCATCCTTCTTGAAAAAGAAACTGAGCACCTGTAAAACCAGTATCTTTCCATGACAGGAGCAGTGGACTCTGCCCCTCTGCGGTGAGCTTCTGGGATGTGGTGCGTGGAGATCACAGCTGGTTCTTGCGCCAATCACTTCCACGCACATAGGCTGGCCTCCCAACTTGCAGCACCTGTGACTTTGCCTGAAGGTTCGCCAGCTGCCAGAGCCTGCTCTGCCCTCACCTAGAGCAGGCTGAAGTGCTGGGGAGTCCCCCCACCGGCCCTGGGAGGGCAGCCTTCCACCAGGACTAACGGGAATTGATGTGCACATACCCCCATGCCCTCCCAGGGGTCCCCTGTGGGACTGAGTCTCCAGTGTCCAGAGCAGTCACCTGCTTGATAGCACACCCTTGGGTGCCTTCTTATTTTTTTAATGTTATTTAAAAAAATTAATTAGTTAATTTATTTATTTTTGGCTGCGTTGGGTCTTCGTTGCTGTGTGCGGGCTTTCTCTAGTTGTGGCGAGCGGGGGCTACTCTTCATTGCGGTGTGCGGGCTTCTCATTGCGGTGGCTTCTCTTGTTGCGGAGCACGGGCTCTAGGTGCGCGGGCTTCAGTAGTTGTGGCTCACAGGCTCTAGAGCGCAGGCTCAGTAGTTGTGGCGCACGGGCTTAGTTCCTCCGCGGCATGTATGATCTTCCTGGACCAGGGCTCGAACCAGTGTCCCCTGCATTGGCAGGTGGATTCTTAACCACTGCGCCACTAGGGAAGTGCGTGGGTGCCTTCTTTCTCTCCGTGGTCTCTCTTTCCCACCGTCCTCCCAGAGTGTCCTGGGGTCCGGTCCCAAACGAATTACTTGCTCTAGAATCTTTGTCTGAGGATCTACTTCTGGGGAATATAAAAGTGGATTCGGGGGGAAGTCTTCAATATCCGGTGTCCCCTAGGTCTGTGTCATTCCTCTTCTTGGCCATCCTTACCAGGAGGAGGATAGGCAGCTGCCTGGGGGATGTACAGGGCTTTGAGCTGTGGATGAGTCGGGTGGGGAGGCGCATGTGTGAACAAGTGGGCGGGGCCCCACCCCGCTCTACCCTCCTGACTCCAGCCCAAGTTTCCTCATCTGTCAACTGAGTGAAGTGGGCTAGAGGTAAGGTCTATCAGCATGAATGTTCTACATCTTGAAGAAGAGAAAGTGTCGCTGAAAGGTCCCAAGGTACCCCTGTGTAAGTGAAATAATACAAAAACCAAAAAGAAAAAAAAGAAAGGGAGAAAAAGGAAGTGGAGGAGGAGAGAAGAAAAAGCAAAGAAAGAATAAGAAAAAAGCACCAACTTTCGGGAAGAGCTTTATTTCATTGGAACGGGAGCAACGGACGGTAGCAAGTCCACAAGGAGAACTAATAAGCAGTTTTCTACCCAGGTTCCCAGTATGCAGTCCAACCCTGGCATATTGATGTGGTGAGTGGTTATGACCAAGATGAACAAATGCTCCCTCAATGGATGGCAAACACTGCGAAGTTCATTACTGCTATCACTTCCACCAACTCCCGAGAATACAGAGACACCCACACTGAACACTTCCGGATCTCCAAGTTCTTTTTCAGAGCGAGAAACCTCTCCCATTATTTAAAGATAATAAACATGCGGAAAGCTAGCAGAGGAAAAAGATGCCTACACGTAAACTACTTGAAATGAGAGGAAGTTGCACAAATAAAAAAAGTGTGGTTTTTTTTTGCAGTACGTGGGCCTCTCACTGTTGTGGCCTCTCCTGTTGTGGAGCACAGGCTCCGGACGCGCAGGCTCAGCGGCCATGGCTCACGGGCCCAGCCGCTCCGTGGCATATGGGATCCTCCCGGACCGGGGCACGAACCCGCGTCCCCTGCATTGGCAGGCAGACTCTCAACCACTGCGCCACCAGGGAAGCCCAAAAGTTTTTTTTTTTTTTAATCTTGAGAAATAAAACCTACGGACCTAATGTTTCCCTAAAAATGTATGTTCTAAGAGCAATCACGCCCTGCTTGCTATAATGAACGGAATTGGAATCAAGCATTGCTTGTCCCTTGGTGTAATTTCCCCATAAAATGGCGGAAGGACATGGGATTACAACGCCACCCCCCCATGCTTTATTTTCCCTTAGTCATAGAGAGAGTCTGGGGGAAAATATTCAAGAGTTTCATCAAGTTTTCCAAGTCTCTGTCCTAATCCTTTAATATTTGAATGATTTATTTTGGAAGGATTATGGGGCCTGTGTCATCATCCTTGTCTCATTTTCTTCTGCAACTGTGAGATCCTCAAGTATTAACGTCTTTGTGACTGAGGTGTGAACAATTCTCCAACACATGAGCTTCATGAAATCTGCATTTTTATGGGATGTTAGAACGTCCAACAAATACCCATAAACTGGACACAGGGGCTCAGGTAATGGGTGGGAAAAGACGCTATTGTTAAGTAGAGAAAGTTGTATGTGGGGGAGGCCAGTTTTTTCAAGTGCTCTGCTCATTAGTGAATATTGGTGCTTTGGGAACTTTGCCTCCCTGTGCAAACTGCTAACAGCAGGGGCTTGGATAATGAATACCGGATGCAGATCAACGAGGACCCCTGGCTCCATCATACATGATACCCTCTTTCTGGCACTTAAAAGAAGCACATCATCATTCTTCTTTCTTGAAGCCTTATTGTGACATGGCGATTTTACAGAGACAACAAAAGTACACCTGAAACATGCAGCAAGTGTTGCTAATTTGCAAAAAAAGTTACTGAGTTATGCTTCTTCATAGAACGGCGTGTGCTGATGGGACACACACACTGAAGGACTGTCTTGAACTCCTGCTGTAGAGAAGTGTGTTGGGATCTTGAAAACTGTACCATTCATTTGGGAATCATTTACCAACCTATAACTTCACATTGTTTCTTGTCTTGACACGTATTTACATTTCATAGTGCTAATTAATATTCACATGTTGATGTATTTCTCGACACTCTCACCCCTGTATCACCATCACCGAAGAAGCATGTACAAGAAGAATCAGTTTGGACAGACAGGTTTAGGAGTCTGTTAGAGATGATCATTGACAGACATGAATAACAAAATAAAACTGAAAAGACTGCTATGGGAGTTTGAAGAAGAAAAGATTATGTCCACCTGGTGAAATCAGGGAAGGCTTCTTGCAGGAGGTGACATCGAATATATACTTGTAGAACAAAAATGACATGCAGTTTCAAAACTGGGGGATGGTGTGGCATGAACAGAGATGAGGAAGGGCATTCCAGCCAGGAGGAACAGCACACGAGGAGGCACTTGAATGAGGTAAGACTCTGAGGCACAATAAGCAGTGGTTCAGTTCTGTTCTAAGTGTGGATGGGTTAAAGCCAGCCAGAAACGGGAAATGACCAAGCAAGGTGGGCCTTGCAGGCAAGAGACGAGGTCAAGGGGAGGTTCACGAAGTTTAATCAATGGGAAAATGGATTTGAGGAAGAGAGGAAAAAGAGTAGAAAGACGGGGTGAGGGGCCTCTGGTAGTTCAGGTGCCCAAGAGTGAAGGTCTGCGTTGGACGGTGTCAGTGGACATGGAAAGGAAAGGACAGATACAAGAAATGCTGTGAAGGAAGAATCGATCAGATTTGACAATGGGCTGGACGTGGAGAGTCTGCCATGAGGTTGAGGCTTAAATTGTGAGCGACAGAAACCAAGGGATGCACTCAATGCACCTGAAGAGCTCCGGTGGGAGGGTGTGACGGCTGACTTTACACGTCGCTTGACTGGGTCACAAGTACCCAGTTAGTTGGTTAAACGTTATTTCGGGGCATGAACGTGAGGATGTTTCCGGATGAGACTCCCCAGTGTGGGTGGGTGCCTGGGCCTGAAGAGAATAAAAGGCTGAGGAAGAAAGAATTCTTTCTCTCTGCCTGTCTTCGGGCTAGGACGTTGGTCTCCTGCCTTCAGACTTGGACTCGGATTGGAACTTACATCGATAGCTCTGAGGGTTCTCAGGCCTTTGGACCTGAGTGCCCTACCCATCAGCTCTCCTGGGGCCTCCAGCTTGCTGACTCACCCTGCAGCTCTTGGACTTCTCAGCCTCCGTAATAGTGTGAGCTGATTCCTTATGGTAAGTCATATACATATATATTTTTGCATGTATAGTGTATATGATTTATCTGTTTATATATATACATCTATTCTCTGGAGAACCCAGACTAATACTAATAGTCAATGGGTAGAGTCTAGTCCAAGGTTTAGACCTTGATTTGGAGGCTGTCCCAGAGGACCCAGGTTGGAAAGGTCTGGCAGCCCATTTGCAAACTAAGTCCTGAGGTTGCGAGAAAAGTCAAGGCCAGGGATGGAGAGTGCGGTGCCCAGCAGAGGAAGCTGAGGTCCCGAGACCAGATGGGTCTGTCCCATATGAGGGGGATGGGACTAAGGGCAGCTCTGTGGGGGAGGGATGTGGGCACTGGGGTGAGAGAAGTGAGGATTCAGGAGGAAGAAAGCATTTTGCAGAGAAGAGCAGGTGAAGAGGATGCCCGGTGGGAAGAGCTCACTGGATTTGTGTCCAGGAGGAGATGTTTGAGGAGCTTGAAGGGGGTCGGGGCAGGAGAACAGGCATGTCACAGGTCATAGGTTCTGCAAGAATATCTCCGAGTTGACTCCTCTTTCTGGTGGCTTCCTTGAAGATAACTGTCTGGACCCAGGCAGCATGTCCCTCTCTCCTTCGTGCGTATGCATCTCTGTAAATTCAGGAAGGGCCCGGAGGGGCAGCAGAGGGGCAGGACCAACAGGTGGACCATGTATAAAGCCCAGCTTGGCCACACACAACGGAATGGCCGAAGGGGCCTGGGCTCGAAGCACGGCCGCGCGGTTCCATTCACAGTGGGATAGTAACTAGCCATGTGCGTGGGCCACACAACCACCCCCTGCCCCACTGAGCATCGGTCCACCCGTCCCCCTGGTCGTCCTTCTGTGGTTCATGACCCTCCCGGGCTTTCTTCTCTCTACAGCCTCAGTCCTACATGCTCGGTGCCCCTTTGATCTCCCTCCCACACGTGAGGGGTGCACACGTGCCCTCTATTTATGTTTATGGACAGAGAGGAGGGCAGTTAGCACCCTTCCTTGGGCTCTAAAAATTCACTCATCAGAGTCTGATGAATACCATTTGCCAAGCAGTCGTTCACATTCAAATTTAGTGAGAGGTCCTGGAGCTTTCCTGGAGCTTGAAATCCCCTACAGTTAAATGGGTGTTTCTGCATTTCAGCACCAAATAATTTTTAAATTCTCTGAGCTATGGAATAAAAAATAAAATCAATACCAATTGCCATTACTTCTATGGACACTGAACCAATCTCTGCCAGAATCATCCCTGCTGTAAGAAGCTCAGTTAAATGATATAAGTCGCCCTACCCCACGTTGGGAGCTCTAAGGCCTCAGCAAGCAGTACCTAAAACAAGACAAGTCCACACACACACACACACACACACACACACACACACCCCAGTGAGCAGCTCATTCACGGGGAACCCAAGCGGGCAGTCATTCTCCCCTGCACCCCAGAACCACGTTCAGTTGAGGAGTCTGTTAGCACGGGGCTCCGGGCATGATGCCACAGGCCTGCTTTATCTCAGGACATCGAAGTGTGAGGCTGCCTAGTTCGGACGACTTTCCTTTGCTGAGTTGCTGACCAGGGCCAAACAGCAAGTCTGGGTAAGGGGCGTCATGAGGCCTCACCCAAAGGGGATTCCAGGCTTTAGAAACGACTACTCCCAGCCTAGGGGTGCGAGCTGGGTGTCAGAACTGGCTTCAGAAAGTGGGCACAGCTGGTCAGAACCAGGAGGACCAGGGAGGGGCAGTCTCCTCCTCTGAGTTGTATGGAATCTCTAGCTGCTGCCTCCAGCCGTCATTGAATGGAGGAGCTGGAACAAAAGCAGCCCAATAGGTAGAATTTCTGTTTTCCTTTCAAAGCTCTTAAGTTGTACTGTTTTATTTTGGTTTGGCAAGTGCAACAGACTGATTTGTGGGGAAAACTGAAGCTTTAACAATTTGGTGGTTGTAACTTGCCAGGAAGATGTGGAAAAATCAGTCACTAAACAGAGACTCTGCAGGTAGGTATCAGAAAGCCCATGCTGTAAGGAATGTCTTCCCCAAAGAACACGGCACGTATGATGGCTCTGGATGAGCAAATCTGACGATAATGTGAGCGGCAGGCTGTGGGGTTGAACCTTCATCTCTTAATGGCAGTGAATATAAATTGCTGCAAATCCTAAGAATCAGATGACGACAGCTTCCGAAACTCATACATTGCTATGAAATTCTAGCAGCAAGGCTATGTTTTATATAAAGAAAGAAAGGAAGGAAGGAAGGAAGGAAGGAAGGAAGGAAGGAAGGAAGGGAGGGAGGGAGGGATGGATGGAGGGAGGGAGGGAGGGAGGGAGGAAGGAAGGGAGGAAGGGAGAATGGGTGGGGGGAGGGAAGGCAGGAAAGAAGGAAGGAAGGGGAAGAGAAAAGAAAAGAAAGCAAAGACCTCATTTGTGGAGAAAGCTTAGTAGAAGTCCTAATCGGAAACAGACTATTTAAACCGTGGACTAAAGTGATTTTTAAAAATTATAAGAGAAAGAAATAGAAATAAACACAGTGAAAAAGTCTTTAAACATCAACCAGCTGTGGCTGAACTGGGTGAGTACAGAGCTTTAATTAAATCTGACCCATCAAACACTTCATACAAATTGTGACATCATCCCCTTGCTCATTCCATGCTATCTCAGCGTTTCCAAAATCTAGGACCACTTCAGGACTGAGATGAAGTCAATGAGGTCTGTTGCTTTTTCCTGATACTGTTTGCCTGTCAAAAGTCTGATGCCACAGGCAGCTATGCAGGGAGGTAAGAGCATGGATTTGTCTGTGAAATGGATGTGGGCATGATTCCCTGCTCTGTCATTTGCTGGAAATCCCTGATGTCTGCTTTGTCATTTGTCAAATGGGGGTAACTTTTACTGTATTAGTCACCCACTGCTGCGTAACAAATTACCCCGCAATTTAGCAACTTAACACAATAAACATTATCTCACAGAGTTTCTGAGGGTTTGGAATTTGGAAGTGGGGTTGTTCTGGCTCACGGTCTCACTAGGTTGGGGCCACAGTCATCCGATAACGTACAGAAACTGGAAGAGCTGTTTCTACGGTGCCTCAGTCTCACGGCAGGTAAGTTTGTGCTGTTGGCAGGAGGCTCAGTTTCTCTCCAGGTAGACCTCTCCACAGGCTTGCCTGAGTGTCCTCACAACATGGCAAGCGGCCCAAGAGAGAAAGGGATGCAGAAGCTCTAGTGCTATAGTTTTATGGCCAAGCTCAGATGACACACACTGCCTTTTCCACAATATACTACTGGCTACATGGATGATCCCTGTTCGATGTGGGAAGGGAACCAAAAGGCCTGAACACCAGGAGGCTGGGGTCAATGGAACACCATCTTGTGGACTGCCTACCACCTTTGTCAAATGTCTTCATTTTCCAAACTGGACTAAATTTACCCTGATGTTATTACAAGGAATAAATACGGAAATGCATGAGCAGAGCCTTGCTCTCAATAAAGCCTGCCCCCTTGCACTAGGATTTGAGGCAACTCTAGTCTGGGGGACACTCAGCTTAGGCACCATGGACAGAGTCTGGGAAGTAGAGGAAGCACAGCTTTAACAGAAATCTGACAAATTACAACTCAGAAGAGATGGCTACTTAACCGTGGAAGGTGGACCAACAAAGTGCCCCCCCATGGACAAATATTCCAACCTGCTGTTCATATTAAACCTCCTGACGGCCCAACCAAATTCCAATATTTCCACACCCAAACTGGACTTCCCGATTTAACTCTTGGACCTGGAAATACCATAAACCTTGTTCAGACCAAGTGTTCTGATGGGGGCAAGGGAGTAGAGGAGAACGGGCCCCCGAGTTGGGGAGGCAATCACTAGAGCCAGGGACCAGCTGATCAAGATGCTCACCAGGAAGATGGTAATGCTGAGAATTTGAAGGAAAAACAGGTAAGATTGGTAATAAGACAGTGAGGAGAAGACGGCCAAGGTTAATGTATTCATCATTCAAGAATGGAACAGAGGCTGAGGTGGTGGGAGGGACACTGAATGGAAGTCATGGAGCTCGCAAGGGATGGCAGGGAGAGGAACGTCGTGGGGAGCAATTCCTCAGGGCCAGCAACTGGGGATTTGCAGCCAACCCTCTTCCACTGCCCCCGGCATCCACGGCTGTGGTGGAGACCCACACCTGGGTGATGTTAGCAAGGTCCGCACATGGCATCTAACACCTGGAGAGATCTCGGGTAACACCCGAATTTCCGATTCCTTTCCACCATCTGTGACGTCGCCCCAGGGAAAGTGCCCCTAATTATTTCCCTAGAACAGGGTCCTGATCGCAAGCAAACCCTTCACCAGGTCTCAGGAGCCCACGCCAGGCCCGCCTGGCCCCTGCTCTCCAGCAGCACTGGCTTTCTCTCTGCTACCCTCACCTGCCTGGAACGTTCTAGATTGTCACGTGGCTCCTCCCTCATACCAGTCAGGTCTCAGCCCCAGCGTGGCCTTGTACCATTTGCCGTGGCTCCACTGCAGCCCCCTTGCTCCCTGCTGGTCACTAACGTTACCCTATTTTACTATCGTCAGACTACTTTTTTTTTTTTGCGGTACGCGGGCCTCTCACTGTTGTGGCCTCTCCCGTTGTGGAGCACAGGCTCCGGACGCGCAGGCTCAGCGGCCATGGCTCACGGGCCCAGCCGCTCCACAGCATGTGGGATCTTCCCGGACGGGGGCACGAACCCGTGTCCCCTGCATCGGCAGGCGGACTCTCAACCACTGCGCCACCAGGGAAGCCCTAACATCTTTATTGGAGTATAACTGCTTTACAATGGTGTGTTAGTTTCTGCTTTATAACAAAGTGAATCAGTTATACATATACATATGTTCCCATATCTCTTCCCTCTTGCGTCTCCCTCCCTCCCACCCTCCCTATCCCACCCCTCTAGGTGGTCACAAAACACCGAGCTGATCTCCCTGTGCTATGCGGTCGCTTCCCACTTCAGACCTAGGGACACATACAGACTGAAAGTGAGGGGATGGAAAAAGATATTCCATGCAACTGGAAGTCAAAAGAAAGCTGGAGTAGCAATTCTCATATCAGACAAAATAGACTTTAAAATAAAGACTATTACAAGAGACAAAGAAGGACACTACATAATGATCAAGGGATCATTCCAAGAAGAAGATCTAACAATTGTAAATATTTATGCACCCAACATAGGAGCACCTCAATACATAAGGCGAATGCTAACAGCCATAAAAGTGGAAATCGACAGTAACACAATAACCGTAGGGGACTTTAACACCCCACTTTCACCAATGGACAGATCATCCAAAATGAAAATAAATAAGGAAACACAAGCTTTAAATGATACATTAAACACGATGTACTTAATTGATATTTATAGGACATTCCATCCAAAAACAACAGAATACACATTTTTCTCAAGTGCTCATGGAACATTCTCCAGGATAGATCATATCTTGGGTCACAAATCAAGCCTCGGTAAATTTAAGAAAATTGAAATTGTATCTAGTATCTTTTCCGACCACAACGCTATGAGACTAGATATCAATTATAGGAAAAGATCTGTAAAAAATACAAACACATGGAGGCTAAACAATACACTACTTAATAATGAAGTGATCACTGAAGACATCAAAGAGGAAATCGTCAGACTACTTCTGTCTGAAATTACCTTGCTGATGTATTGGGTCCTTGGCCTTGTTCACCATCGGTCTTCCCTCCGCTAGACTATAGTCACCAGGAGAACTCAGGGGCCTGTGCTGCCACCATCACCTCCCCAGACGCTGGAGCTACCACTCCGGAAATACGCACTGATGGAGTAAATCACTAGACCACGCTGGTGCTGTCGGGGCTCGTAACGACTTCTGCTGCCCTTCAAAGAATGACAGTCACTGGAGTCCCAGGCCTTCCTTGGAAATCCTCACACAGCCCTGGAGCGACGGGGCTCAGTGCAGACCCAGAAATGACAGAGGCGAAGGCTGGGTGTTTCCCTCTGCACCAGGCTCTGTGGACAGGGCGCCGAGGAAGCTGGAGCCGGCACCCCAGGAAGTTACAGCAGTTTTTTCAGATCGTATGCACGCATGGCTCCAAGGCCGTGCCAGAACCCTCGGTTCCAAAGCAAACAAGCAATTTAATGAATGAAAAACTGAAAACAGAACGGAAGGGAAAACGTGGACCCAAACTGTGCCAGCTCCAGGAGACGTCTTTCTTCTGACGGCTCAAGGACTTCCTCCTCTTAAACAACGGCTAAGTGGTCTGACAACAGCCAACCTACTGGGCAAACAGGTGTTCCGACCCCTAAAGGATTTGGTCACAGATACGAAGTCATTTTGAACTATTTACGGAGTCTATTGATTCCATTGCTGGATACATGAGCACCAAAAGCCTGCAAACGACCTCAGAAATAGCCACTGTGGACCCCGCTTCCACACTGTTCTTTTCTTTGGAAACAGAGACATCAGGGACCCTGAAGTTGGAGAAGTAAAAAGTCTGCGCACACCCTCATCTCCCGCTGAGCAGCCTGGCCAGTCCGTGGGCAGATGCTGCGTGGTGGCCAGGAACACACAGACCAAAACCCCACAGAATTTCAGCCCAGGACTGGTAGGAGGTGCACTTAGCCCCAGCCCCGGACAAACCGGGGCCAGAGACCTGATTATTCGTAAGGCTTCTTTTCCTTCTAAATCACACTTGGCATCTGTCGAGGTGGAGCTGGCGGGGGCTGGAGGCTGGAGCCGGGGGCAGGGAGAGGCAGAGAGGGCGGAAGGTGACCCACCGCTGGGGTAAGAGCAACAGAGTTCCTGTCCCCGCTCTGTTCACAGCTTTGTGGGGAAGGCACTGAGGCTTTCTCTCAGGAAGGCTCACGGGGGCCTTAGAGGCAGTGCGAGAGATGCCAAAAAGGAAAGCAAACACTTCACCGGAGACACACCTGACCTTTGCCTCCCTTACATGAGTGAAAACCCATCTAGCTGTCCTCTCGATCTTTCCTCCTCGTCCCTGAAACAGAGTTGATTCCCTTAAAAAAGAGAGAATGGAGAACAAGGGCAGGGTGAGCCGGACACATCACTCAGGGCAATGCCAGCCAACGTGGTACAATGAAGGGCTTGCCCTCCACTGCTTCGTGCTAGGGAAGCTCACGGGGCTGGGTTGGTTTTAGAAGCTGATGATAGAAAGAGCCTTAAAATCCATCTAGTACTCCACCACATCCAGGACCCTCCATAATCAGGGCAGGTATGAACGTCGTTCGGAAAAGAGTCTCAGTTTCCAAAGGGAGACATCTTGTTTCTCACTTGGAAATACCCACCCTCCCCCGGGTCACCCGTCTCAGCACTTTCTATAACAGGTTCTAAAACAAAAGGTTTCAAGGATGTCCTGGACATGCCCTGGACATCTAGACCAGACAGAAGAGCTGTCTGACAATCTAGGACTGCCTCTTCCTCCAATCATGAGACAAGTTCTACGACCTTCCACGGGGGCTGGCGGTGGGGGGGGGCGGTGCTCTGCATTGTTTTGCTCTGCTGGTTTACAGAGTCCCATAGAGATTAAGGATACAAATTCTAGAACAAGCCTGCCTGGTTCTGAGCTCCAACTCTGCTATTCCTGGATGTGTGGTCTGGGGCAAGTTTCCCCACCTCCCTCTGTGGGCTCTGTTTTCTCGTCTATAAAATGAAGAAAACCAATACCTACACCATGGTAGATATAAGTATTAAAACAAGTTAATACGTATAATCTTGTATCAACTCAGCTGAGATCCCAATAAAGATTACCTATTAATCTGAAAACTGTCTTTACTTTAAAATAAAAGTAAATAGAAAAATAGATAGGGGGCAGAAGAAAGTTGTATATTGTTTAAAAAAAGGGGTGGGGAGGAAACGAAGATGCCATGGGATGCTGGGACACCTGTTTTTAGAAGCTGCACGTTGCAGTGACCAAAGGTAGAGAAAGAGGGGTAAGAAATAAGGTTTACAGTATGATGACCAAGATCTTAAAATGATTAAAGCCAAGGGTCTAATGTTATCTGACAGCTGACCTAGCCCGTGAATCTCCCAGATGCTGGCTACCATATTGAGCACCTTAATTCTAACAACTGTAGCCATAGCTTGATCTTGGAAAAATAATCACAAACAAATAAAGCCCACGAGGCTGTTTTCTTTCCCGTCTCCCGGGGAGCGGCACTCACGTATGCCCACTACAAGGAAGGAAGAGTTCCCCTCATTGCCATGGAAAGAGCATCCCCTGTGGTTGAGTCAGGGGAGCGAGAGCCCCAGGCCCACCTCTGCTCCATCTCACTTTGCCTGTAAAAGCCAGACGTTTGGTACATGAGCTCACCTGCTGCCCCGGATGGTCCGTACACTATCTGGAAAGGTTAATGACTATTGTTGCCTTCTCTTGGAGATTCAGGTTGAGGAGGGAATAAATTCATACTTCACATAAATAAATTGAGATTGGCCAGAATAAAAAAGAAAGGACCAGAAAAGTATTTTGTTATATTTTAAAAAAAGCCCCCCAAACCAAAAGAACAAACTTTTCCTTGGTCGCCTCCCCTGCTTCTCCGAGTCCCTATTGCCTGATGAATTCGCGGGTAGGGATATGGCTCGTCAGGAACTCAGAGAGCCTGGACAACCCCCTGGTACTGCAGCCTAGTATGATCTGATGAAATATCCCTGCTTTATCTGGACCGAGGTTGGCGGGGGAAGGGGACAATGGAAATTATGATGGGTCAAGACACACCAGGTTACCTGCTGTGGATTTCAACTGTTCCGATCCAGCTTCACCATATGCAAAATCACAACTACGAGCTCCTAGGTGCCAACTGTAAATTCACAAAGGCTGGTTGGCACGAGACGGGCACTGCTGTGCAGAACTCAGGTATCCCTGTGTCTGGGGTCCTGGAAGGAGCTAATGAGGTCCTTCCCCACAAGTGACACCAACAGGAGAGAGCTGGGGGGCTGCTCGGTAAGGCTGAGCCAGGCTCTTGTGACAGAAGCCACCCAGCCAAGTGGCCAGTGAGTAACCGATGGCCAACCAAACTTTCAATTAAAAACAATCTCACAGCGTGTTTCAGTGACCCTACCATGTTTCTGGATCTGACACACCATGGGAGACTTCAGAATATGTTAGATAAAGGGCTGTCTATTCTCTGTAAACAAACTCTCCAAATTTCTCATGACCAGTTTGTTCTCATTTGTGCAGTCAGGACCCATGTATATCACTCAAGACAAAAATCCCAGAATCCTCCCTGATTCATTTCATTCGATCACCCCCATTTCCAATCCACCAGCAAATCCTCTTGGTGTCACCTCCAAAAGTATTCTAAATCCAGCAACCACTTCTTATATTTACTGCCCAGATTTCAACTCACGCCTCACCACTGGTTTCCCCACTACCATCTTGTCACCATCGGGTTCCTTTCTCCACGGAGTAGTTGGAGCGAACTTTCCCAGAAGATAAATCAGATAATGTTACTCTACAGCTTAGAGCCCTCTGACAGCTTCCCACAGCACCCGAATCGCCACCATGATCTGTCCCTGCCAGAGCTCTGTTCCAGCCACACCCCTCCCCGCTTCTTCACTAGACTCAAAGCTGGCCTTTTCTCTGACCCTCAAACACACTGTGCTTGTTCCTGTCTGAACACCCAACCAGTCCTTCCGCCTGGAACTCTCTTTCCCAGGTCTCCATACGGTGCTACCTTCGTGATTTGGGGTTCCTTTGTGACACTTTCCCTGACCACCTCCCTAAAGCTGCCCCTCCCCTTCCCCTGCAGTTCCCCCATCCCACTGCCCAAAGCACTTCCTTCAAGGTCTCTTCTTCATACTATTATGTGATCATTTATTGGTTTCCACACTCTTTGTCTGTGTCCCGCAACTGGTCTAGGAGCTCTAGGAGGGCCGGGACCTTTCCCATCCTGCTTAACTCTGTATGCCCTGTTTCTGCATATAATAGGCAGTGAGTGGAGATCCTCAGAACACCAATCAATCTGTTTCAAGACTGTGTCTCAAGTTCTGTTTCAATCCACGGTTTCAAACCACCTGGTCTTTGGGGCACCTGATGGCAAGTGGTGACAGGCACCTACACATCTTCTAAGGCCCCAGGCACTGGTCAAATAGCTCCTGGGCGAGTTTGTGTCCAGCTGTGGGGCACCGTGAACTCTCTCTCTGATCCAAACAACAACCCTCCCCTTCTCTGGTATCAAGCGTATCGCATCACTTAGTAAATGCATCAAAGATTGACCGCGTGCTCCCCACGTGCGGGCAAGACTCTCGGCACTGCGGACAGAGTGGGAACCAGTGGAGGGAGGCTGAGCTCTCAGGGAGTTCACAGCCTGGCACCGTGATTATCTCCCTCACTTCTGCAGCCTCCTCATGCATCCCATCATCGCCAGGCTGGGGGTAGTCAGTGCACACACCTCTTCCTGCTGCCCTTGGCACTGCTCTTTCCTCGCTCTAGCCTGCGAGGTTAGCCCACCAACCTTTTACAGCATCCCAGGGGCAATGGCAGTCTATCTGCTTGGCCGGCATGTTCCTTCTGCTCAAAGAGGAACTCAAATGTTTGAAACAGTGGCTGGAACCAGAGTCTTTCAAAAATAATTTAATTTTATTTGGTGTCATTTTCTTTATGGAGTGGAATTTAGTAGTATTTTCTCACTCCATTACACTATCAACGCTCGCAGAGGGACCTTCCCTGGAAATCCTTTATAAATCAATATCTCTTTTCCCACCCACTCTCTGTAATCCTTACTTTGCTTTATTTTTCTTCACAGCACTGACCACCCCTGGACACGTACACCCTCTCCCTATTCACTATCCCACTATCTCAGACTCTATCCCTCTCTCCATCCATCCATCCATCCATCCACCCATCCATCCACCCATCCATCCATCCGCCCACCCATCCATCCACCCATCCATCCATCCACCCATCCATCCACCCATCCATCCATCCGCCCACCCATCCATCCACCCATCCATCCATCCACCCATCCATCCACCCACCCATCTATCCACCCATCCATCCATCCACCCATCCATCCATCCATCCATCCATCCATCCATCCATCCATCCACCCATCCATCCACCCACCCATCCATCCATCCATCCATCCATCCATCCATCCATCCATCCATCCATCTATCCATCCATCCAACCATCCACCCACCTACCCGTCTACCCACCCATCCACCCATCCACCCACCCATCCACCCATTCATCATTCCTGTTGGATATTCAACACCCCACAGCCTGCTCCAACTCTGTCCTTTCTTCACTGGTGTCTCACCAGGGCCTAGAACAGTGCCTGGTACACAGCAGGCTTTCAGAAAACATTTGTTGAATCAATGAATGGACTTACTGCCCAAAGAAGAAATATAATAAACATTTCCCCCAGAACACAATCCATGGATTACTACCATAGGTTTAAATTCACAGATGATGATATGAAGAAACAAACCACCTTGAGTTAATATTATTATGCAAAAACAGGCTTGTGATTCTAGGTACTGGACAGCCACAGGCCTCGGGGGCCGGTCATACCCAAAGCGTGAAATGTGGTCTGTTCTGTCATGGCCCCTGCAGTGCCCTGTGAGGGCGGGGTGACAGGAGGGGAGATGGGGACTCCGGGGGACACCGGGCTACAGGAAGACATGCAGTAGCCTTCCTCATCCTCTGCACATGCACAGTCACCACTTGCTAACATTCTGGAAGCTTCCCAGTGACTTTCCACCTGGGATGGAGTTAGAAGGGCCTGATTGGAATTCTTCACCTTCCCTAGTTCTGCAGGCTCTACCTGTGAGTTAAGAGGGCATGTTTGCTGGGGCGGTTGGTCTCTGTGCCCAGGCTGGGGGTGCCTGGGGTCGCCTGGCAGTTTCAGGGAGCTCAGGGGTGGATTGCGGGGCCCAAGATGCCAGACCCACCAGAACGGAAGTTCAGCAGATGCCACACATGCTACCTTGGGGTGAAGGAGGCATTTGATGGCCCACCTTCCCCTTTTCACCGGGTCACGCCCTTCTGCTTCCTTGGCGAGGCGGGTTTTACTGGGATGGGAAGGTGCTGAGCTGTGAATGGGGAGGATGGCTGTGGTATGGAGGGAGCTTAATGTATGAGACCTCTGGTCCAGATCTCCCGGCGGAGCTGGTCTGGAGGGGGATCTTCCCATTGCTGTGCTTTTAGGACCCCTACAGCCCTAAAAGCCTCCCAACTTAACGGTTCTACGACTGGCAGTTTACGTGGCCTCTCAGAGCCTCAGTTTCCTCTTCTGTAAAAACACTGTCCTCCTCAGAGAGTTCTTGTGAGGACCAAAGGGGTTGATACGTATAAAGCCGTGAGAGTAGTGCCAGACTGACGATTAGGGATGCCTGTTAAACAGAAACAATTAAACAAGCATCTGCCAGCCAGATAGGCTTCTGTCCCCGCTCCACTCACCCTTCAGCCCCAGGTGCAGCTGCTCGTGGGGCTGGGGTCTGGCTGTAACCAGAGGCAGCATGGGGGGTGTGGCGTCTGTCTGGGCATGATCATGACAAGAAAATGACATTTGTGCCCTAAAGATGGACCTTCCTCTTGGGGTGGCGCTCAGCTGGGACGGCTGTAAGGTTCTGGGCTCCTTGCACATTGAAAGCCCTCACCAGCACCGAGGGCAGCATTTCCAAGGACCTAGACGGTGACCTGAAACTCTATCCCCTTCGCTCATTTTCGAGGAGCAACGTGAGACTTAATTACACGGAAGGAAGGTTCATCCCCAGCCACAGAGACTCCTGCTGTCCTCCTCATGTTCTGGAACGATGCATCTCAGGTCTCGTTACTGCTACACCCTTCGCGGGACAAAAGGGAAATGACCTCTCCATTTTCTCCCACACGACTGAAGAGCGCCATTTCAGAGGACCTCTCTTGCAAACCCAAATGCATCCAACAAAACTAACAAAACATTGCCACGATCACTTTAAAGCATTTGTAACAGCCCTAGTCTTTGCTGATTTGGAGGTGGAAATGAATTGGACAGAATGTCTCAGGAGGGTAGTTGAGTGTCACGGTACAGACACTGCTGGACCACAGAATGAGAGGGTGAAAACCCCCCTTAAAAATGGGCAAAGATTTGAACAGACTCTTGCCAAACAAGATATATGCATGGCAAGTAAGCACATGAAAATATGTTCAACATCATGACTCATCAGGGAAATGCAAGTTAAAACCACAACGAGGTGCCACGCATGCTCACTAGAATGGCTAAAATTAAAACAAAACAACTCGGGCTTCCCTGGTGGCGCAGTGGTTGAGAGTCTGCCTGCCGATGCAGGGGACGTGGGTTCGTGCCCCCGTCTGGGAGGATCCCACATGCCGCGGAGCGGCTGGGCCCGTGAGCCATGGCCGCTGGGCCTGCGCATCTGGAGCCTGTGCTCTGAGGCGGGAGAGGCCACAACAGTGAGAGGCCCGGGTATCACAAAAAAACAAAACAAAACAAAACAACTTGGTAATACCAAGTGCTGATCATGATGCAGAGCGGCTGGAATACACATATTGTTGGTGGGAATACAAAAGGGCTTCAGCCACTTTGAAAAACTGTTGGTGGTTTCTTATAAACATACTCACCATATGACCCAGCAATCCCACTCCTGCGTTATGTACCCCAAAGAAATTAAAGCATATGTCCACACACAGACCTGTGACGGACCTGTATGTGTTTGATCATTTATGCTACATCAGCCCAGGGAACACAGCCAGTGAGGCAGCACATGATACTGCACAGGCTTTGTTCTGTAGTCATTTATCTGCTTTCTATGATAACCAGGGACCAAAAGCTATATATCTGAGGTGGAACCAATCATATCCTTACCTCTGGGGAGAAGGAGGAAATGGGTGGGTGGTTCTTGAGTGATCTAAGCCAACTGGGTAACTCTAGTTCCCGTGCCACAGTGACTGGTTCAGGGATGGTCAGGTGGCCTGAGTCGGCCCAATCAGATTTTTGTTTGATGATGCCAGGTGAGGGATGAAGGGTGGGGAGATATTCTCCTCCTTCCTGGTCAGTGTGAAATATGAGGCCTGAAACTGCTACAGCCCCCCCTCCTGTTGCACCATGAAGGAAAACACGTATGAGGAAGGGAACAGAGGAGGTTAGTGACAAGAGAATCGCAGAAAATGGTGCTGGAGTCTTGATCAAACCATGCCTGATGTCCATTTTCTTCTGTATTTTTCAGACACTAATAAAATTTCCATCATTTAAGAGGCCAAGTTAGAGTTGGGGATTTTTTGTTACCTGAAACCAAAAACCTCTTACCTAATCTAGATGTGGGATCGTATCTCCAGAGATCATTTCAAGGAAGTAGAACAAACCAGGAACAAGTACTGTGAGCCAAAGTCAAAGCGAGCACAGGGATCTGGGATGAGGATGCAGAGGCCATCGAGACGGAGCAGCACAGAGCTGTGGGTGACCTTAAAGGAACCCTGGGCCAGGAACAACAGCCTATATCAGGGAAAGATCAGGTGTGGGGCTCTGTCAGGACCTGGCCTTGTGGGGGACCGGCCAGGGAAAAGACACCAGGGAACAGTGAGGGAGATGGCCTCAGGCAGACAGCCAGTCATAGGATGGGGGCATCAAGAGGGGACCATTTATGCTGCCTGGGCCAACTGCCCAAGGAGGGCTGCCTCTTGCCCAAGGTCAAGCTTGGTCTGAGAATTGAGCAGAGCTAAGCCTGTAGATGGGGTTCAAGCAGGTACAGCTGCTCTCCTGATTCAGTTGGTCTGGACTAGGGCAGGGGATCCTGCTTTCAACAAGGTCCTCCTGAGGCAGGCGGCCTGCAGATGACACTGGGAGAAACTCCCTTTTCCTGGAATGTGGGAGAATCCAGTGACTGCACCAGCTGGACCTGACCCTGGCCTTGGTCTACTTCTGCACCACAAATTCTCCTCTCCGGCTCCTCACCGGATCGAATATTATAGCATCCTGCCTCCCAGGTGAGGCCTCCACCCGCACCTGTCCCCTTCCTTTCTCCACAGATCACTCGTTCTCTTCCTTGTGCCTTTCCCCCCACGCTAGTGGCGGTGGCAGGCCTCCAGCTCCTATTTTTAGATTTGGCAACTAGCAGGGTGAGGTCTTCAGCCTCGCCTGTCCTCAGTCCCTGGTCTCTTGGGGAAACTGGATGCTTCTCAGAACTGGAACTTGATAGGTGATGTGTTTGTTGTTGGGTTTTGTCTGGGGAACAATAAGCCAGGAACCAAGGGGTACAGGTAACTGGGGTGGTCTGTGGACCTCTCACTGTGTTTCTTAGCCTGAATCCCTCATCTGTTTGGTGGAAGTGTAAGCCCAGCAGAGGACGATGCCATCTGATTACAAGAGGAGCTTCTCCCTGAGCACTTGTTGGGCCGAGTGCTTCCATCACCCAGCTTGGGTCACCACTATCGTGCTGACATATCTATTCTTCGCTTTGTCCCGAGCTCCTACACTCAACATTTCTAAGGAACACATATGAGCTAAGGGATAATTATAAGAACCCAATAATAACATCTGGAGGTTTTTAAGTCATAAGCTTCCCACGTGGAAAGAGAATGGATTTTATAGTCAGCAGATGTGGGCTCAAATCCAGGCTGAACTACTTCATGGTAGCCCTCTGCCCCCAGATACTCAATTCCCTGTCTGTAAATGAGGACAGTACTATCTTAAAAGTCAGGGGGTGTATTTCTATAAATATTTATAAAGCATCTAGTGTGGTACCTGCAGTTTGGTGAAACTCAATAAATAGTAACTTATTATTTTTTAACATATATAGCATCTATCTGGTTTTTCTTATTTTTTCCATTTCTCTGCTGAAATCACCCATCCTCACTAATTCTTCCCACCTTTCCCTATTTAAGATAGACGGTAGACAGTTTAAATTCTTTTCTGCCAATTCTTGTATCTGGATCATCTGTGGTTTACTTCTGCTGCTGTTTCCCCCTGGTTATAAGTTTGTTCCTGCCTCTTCACAGGTCCTGTAATTTACTGTTGCATCCTGGAAATTATGTATGGAAGAGTGAGAACTGAAGAATAATACTGGTTCTCTTCCCTCTGGAAATTTCCAGCTCTTCTCTCCTCTGCTGACTAAAGGGAGGAGGTGATTATTCACATGTCAGCCTGGGTTCAAATGTCAGCTCACCTCGCCTCAGCCCAATGGCAGCCCAATGGCCCTAAGGAAGGGCCAGTCTCAGTTCTTATCAGGGTTTGGTCTGGCATTCCAAATGCCCAATTCCCTTTGGGTGCCTCAATTTCAGGTCTCAGGAGAAGGTGGGAGATGGGGCAGATGGAATGATTTCTTTCTGTTTGTCGTGGGCCCTGCCTTCACTTCCGTGTTTTTTTTCCTCAACAGACCTGGGGCGGGTGGATCAAAGAATTATCGTCCTGGATCATCTTTCAGACTCCAGGGCATCCCACCTCTCTCCACCCTTGCTGAGGCTCAGCTGACCTGTCTCCACCCAGTGAAGTTCCGGGTCCTGCCGCCCGCCTGCATCCAGACCCACCAGAGCTCACGTACAATGGGCTCCTCTCTCTGGAAATCAGTTCATCAAGACTTTCTTGTCTCCACTGTTCCTTGATATCCATATATAAGGAGGATTTTTACATTCTCCAGATTTCTCTTTGTGCTCCCATGGGAGCTCAGGTCTACTGCATCCCAAGTGGAAGCAAAAGTACCTAGAACGGCAGCTGTTACTTTGAACATGAAGGGCTTTCCCTGTGTGCGAGCCATCCTGGCCCTGAGCTCGTGGGAGGCAGCCTGGCACTGAGGCTTGTCTTCTCCCAGGGAGCTGGAGATGAGACCCACTGGATGGCTTATGTTTGAAGGCTGAGGTTTGAGTTTATAGCCATGCTTTATGGACCTCACTCATATCTCCCCACCTTTACCATTTCAGGTCCTTCCAACAGCCAGCCTCACATGTCTCTTTGCTTAGGGGTTTTCTCTGGATCCCAAAGTCCATCCTGCCTATGCCCAGAAAATTGGAACATTGGAGAATTCACATCCCTCAAAGGCAGTCCTTAGGCAATGATGGGGGAGGCTGGTGGGTAAACACCCCTGCTCCCTCCCCCTTGGGTGAGATAACTTGGAGGTCGTGTTCTACACCGTCTCTCAGTCCCCCCAGAAGCAGTCAAACCAGTTGCCCACACTGGGGACTTGCTGGGAACACACTTTCCTCGGCTGCATTTTCCTCCTTATCTCACTCCCAACTTTCTGGCTGGACTGTCCTGGGATCACCTTTTAGCTAAACTACTTGAACTTGAACTTGTGGCTTAGATTCTCTTCTGGGGAAACCCAATCCAAGGCAGGTTTCCATTCAGAGGCACCACCTCCAGGTGCTGCCTGGGTTTGTATAAAGGGGCCGGCACGGACAGGGTGTTAGTTGAAGAAAGGTAAACCCAGCCAAACTTAGGTGGACCTCACCAAAGAACACCAGGCATGTTTCTAGGATCCAGGAGAGCTGGCAAGGGGGCTCATGACAGCCTGTAATAACCGGAATATGAAAGTCCGGTATCTGGGATTCAGTTAAACTGTTTACTGTCTGTCTGTGGTTATGCTTTTAAAGCGTAATACACTCTGAATGGTAGATTTAAATTCATAAGTACGTTGTTTTGCAAAACTGGCATGAAATTCTTTCAATACAATCCCTGAGATACATTAGCAGGTTGCCTCCAGAGCTTGGGGTTCTCTCTTTGTTATTATTTTTTGCTCTTAAATAAAGAAACCTTGCAGGACCACAGCCCTGTAAACGTCTTGGCGGGATGCCAAGCATTTCTCTAGAAGCCACTTTCTAAGAAGCAATTTCCTTCCTGTCCCGTAAAACTCCCCAAAGTACCTCAGGCGAACACCAAAGCACTGGTTATGTTTGCAAACTGCAAATACAGCAGACATTGAATTCCATCGAATTCATCAAAACCCTAATTGAGACAGGAACTCAAACCTTATGGCTTTATTGCTTTAATTTCAGATGGGTAGCAGACTTGGTCACAAGCAGCCCTTCATGCCGGGATACATTAGAGAGAGGCCCACGGGCACCCACTGGTAATTCTCCCAGCAAATGAAAGTGCGGAGCAATGTAAATAACACTGCGAAGCGAGACCCACGACCAGATTGATTAATCAGCTCAATTCCCCGTATCCATCGTTCACTGTAACTAACGTTCCTCTGCACCAACGTCACTGCCCGGGAAGGATTCTCGATAGGTAAGGCAGTGCCTGTGTCTCACAGATTTTTGTTTTCCTCCCACTGATCAGAAAACACAGAGGCAAGGACCAGTCCTCTGAGCTCATTGTCCTACCAACCCGTCCTCCTCTTGATTCTCATTTAGAAGACCTTCTCCCTGACTTTCCTGTCCCTCCTCACCAGGCACCCTGTGGCTGTTCCACTATTTCATTAAAAAGTTCTGTCAACGGCTGGGTCAAATTACCGCAGGGACCTAGGGTGGAATCTAGTGGCAGGGACCCCAGGGAACCTTATTCTTCTCAGAGCTGATCATGGTGTCTAAGTTTTATTGAGCGTTTACCATGTGGGCCAGGTGTTGCTTGATGCTGAACATGTTATGTTTCATCCTTACAGCGATGCTAGGAGGTAGATGCCCTTGTACCCATCTTATAGACAAGAAAACTGAGGCTTAGAGAAGTAAAGTAACTTCTCCAAGGCTCCACAGTCAGCAAATGGCAGAGTCAGAATTCAAACCCAGGCCAGTCTGATCCCCAGCCTCATGTTCTTCCCAAAACATCATTTTTCTCCCTCTGCGAAGACTTCCGGGTTCTACAAAGGTCTGAAAAAGAGAGCTGGGTGGCCTTGGAGCTTTCTGATTGGACACAGGACAAGGAAAGTCAGAAGGGAGGGCCGGCCCCCAGAATCATCCCATGGGCTGCTCCTAACACCATCGTGGTGGTTGGTGTTTCTCTCCACAATCACGCGAGATGAGCTTGGCAAAGACCTTCCCGGGGTGGTGGGGGGGTGAACTGACTGATACCAGCACTTGCTAAAGTTCAAGAAGCAATGTGTCTTTTCTGTTCTAACCAAGCCAGTGATTACCCTCATTGCTAGTAACTTATGAAACACAAATGCATTCAACCCATCTCCTATGTAATTAGTTGCGCGGTATTTACTCGGCACTTTCCAGCCAGTTGTTTCTTTTCTTTACGTTACTTCTCCCCCTTTGGGTCTGACTTTGCATCAGGCTTCAGGTACCAATGACTAATGAACTAGTGACAGCACTAATACTCATACTGCTAATGGTGACGATGCTAATTAAGACAGCGCTGACAGCCACAGGCTCTGCAGAACGTGGCTTCATCTCTGGGAGGCAATGAGAGGGCGGCCCTCACAGGTGAGAATCAGAAAGTACAGATGGCCCCGAAGGCAAAGACGGACACTCATTTTTTGCGATACTAACCACATTTATAGGAGATCTAAAAAAAACGCCACATCATGGGTCCACAAAATCTAAGATAAGAGATAACCGACTGAAAGGATGAAGAAAGAAAATGTTCAGTCTTGCAAGTTCGGTGGAACTCAGTCACCGCGTGTGGACCCAGCTGCCCAGCAGCTTCCCCTCAGAAGTAAGCGTCCAACTGTGGGCTCTGGAGCTGACCCCTGACGAGATCAAGGTGTCGCTCTGCCTTGCTGCCCAGAAGCATCGAACCCACCAGGCAACCCAGACAAATCAGTCAGCATAAGGAAGACAGACAGGAGTGAAAAGCAGGTGATGTGGAGGGCAGTGGTGCCAGGGCGCAGCCGGCATTATAGACTCTGGAGTCTGCCTGAGGGTTGGGTTGAGCTGGGTGCCCCTGGCCAGCTGACCACACGACGAAGGGGCTGGAAAAGGATGTGGGAGAAGGTTTGCAGGAGCTTCCTTAGCCCTGCAAACCAATCAGCTGCTTCTAGCAGGACCCTGCATCCTCCCTCCACAGCCAGGAGGCTGGTGGGGTCACCCGGTGCCTCAGTACTCCATGTCGGGGACCCTCGTGGGCTAGTGACTAGAACTCGCTTTTCCTGGAAGATACAGAGTCCTGGCTGTTTGGGCAGAGAGCTCAGGACTGTGTTTCTGAATAATCTCCCTACAAAGAAACTAGGGCATCAGAGCTGGCCAGGGTGGCTGCAGACCCCCAGCTACCCACTGCAATGCTGCGGGTGCCCAGCAGCCTCATTACTTTGGTGACTTCGGGTGTCTTCCCAAGACTTTCCAAGACAGACACCAGATGGACACAGGCCCCACAACACCTGGCAGTGGAATAGTCTCTGTAGTTACAAGGCAGGCACGCAAAGCCCCTCATGACCCCCAAAGTAAGCTAAAGTGGACACAGAAGTCAAATGCTTGATCGTTGTCGAAAAAGAGAGAACTCGCCCCAAACTGTGACAAGAGCAAACTGTTTTTAGCAGAAAAAGAAAATCTGTCGTTTCCTCTCTCTCTCTCTCTCTCTCTCTCTCTCTCTCATTTACTCTATTTCCATTCCTAAGACTATTTTTACATCATTCTAGTTCAGTTCAGTAACACATCAAAATGAGTGTGACCCGTTCAGATTCGCAGGCTGGTTACTTATTCACATGGATCCGCGCACTCCACGACCCATCGTCACGGAGACCAAATCATGGTGCCTGGGTTTCCAGTCCCGGCTGGGCCAGCCTCCTGGGGTGTGAGACCCCACGTCGCCCTGCCCAAGGCCTCTGGCCCACACGTGGGTGCGCTCCAGGGAGACAGGCCCCCGCCTCACCTCCGCGCTGCCCCTCCCCCTCCCCATGCCACGTTCTGCCGCCAGTCTTACCTGCCCGGCGAAGAGCCCGCACACGCCGATGATGCACAGGATGTTGAACACGGCGGAGCCCACGATGGTCCCCACTCCCACGTCACCCTTGGTGATGAAGACGCCTGAAACACAGACCAACATCAGCTGCCTCCTGGAGGGGCTGCACCCAAGGCGGGTGCAGGGGAGCTTCTGTAAGCGTTAGACTGTTCTCAGGATCTACAGGAAACAGCAGGGGGTTGGAGAGAGCTTGCTAATGTCTGTTGGGCCCTCTGTCCCACAGAACCATTGGTACTGGTTCTGGAACCCATTGATGCAAAGCAAAAGCATCACTTTAATAAAATAATAACAGCAACCCCAGCGGGTGGGAGGCTGGTGTTCTGCCCCTTGGGGTCTCAGGGTCCTCGTTTCCAGAGGCCCTGTCCTTCAGGGAGAGCAGGGCTGAGACGTTCCCCAGGTGGGCACCTACCTATGACCGATGTGAACAGCTCTGGAGCTGAACTGCCTGCTGCCATGAACGTGGCCCCAGCCACATCCTCGCTGAGGTGCAGGCGCTGCAGAGGAGCAAAAGCACAGGTGAGTCGGGATTTTCCTGGAACGGAGGTGACTGTGACTCCCCGGGTCCCAAGCTCAGTCCACCCTCAGCCTCCCCTTCTTCCCCAGCTCAGCCTCTCCGCCCCCCCCCCCCCCCCCCCCCGCTCTGGGCCACACCTCCTCTCTGGGGCAGTATCAGGGAGGGGGCTACATGTTCCCTCCAGTTAAAGGCTCTGACAAGATCCAGGGATCCTAAGTCAAATGCCCCCGGGGCTGCACAGATAACGGGGGGATGGGCACGGGCCATGTGAGGCAAGCGGGACTTCACCTCCTTTTTTTTTTTTTTTTTTTTTTTTTGCGGTACGCGGGCCTCCCAATGCCGTGGCCCCTCCTGTTGCGGAGCACAGGCTCCGGACGCGCAGGCTCAGCGGCCATGGCTCACGGGCCCAGCCGCTCCGCGGCATGTGGGATCCTCCCGGACCAGGGCATGAACCCGTGTCCCCTGCATCGGCAGGCGGACTCTCAACCACTGCGCCACCAGGGAAGCCCCACCTCCTTTTTAAAAGCTCAGTGCCCTCTGTGCTGCAAAATATCCCTACTTAAAGAGACCCCCAAATACACATTTTTACATAAAACATTCTGATTTTTTTCATTACTATGCTGACGATTTGGGCTACATCAGGCTCCTGGTAAGCAGTTTTAAAGCCTTGAGTCTAGGAGGCTATGGAGGCTTTTGGGAGTGGGGAGGGTCACCCTCCTGAAACCCACCCCCATTCGCAATGCAGTCTTGAATCCCGGGGTAGGGGGAATATGGGGGGTGGTGAGAATGAGTACAAAGAGATGATGAGCCCCGCCAAGATAAGCTACACAATGAACTGTCCAGGTTACCCGGTCTGTTGATCCGAAAGGTGATCTGCAAGAAGACACGTGACACTGAGGCTGGGTAGTGTGGGGAGCTTTTCTGCATCCAGTCCTGATGCAGAAAGGAAGCTGCTGGCTGTCAGGAAAGAGCCAGCTCCCTCCGGGCATCCCAGCTAAGAGTCCCTGGTCCCTCTTCCCAGCGGCACCGCAGCTGCACTTCCTTGCTCAGCCATGGAGGGGCAGCATGGCCTCGGCCAAGGCCACCAGCTCGAATGACCATCAAGAAGCTGCCGCCAGAGCCCTACTGAGCCTTTTGACCTGGAAACCTGGGTTCCCTCGATCTTGACTGAAAAGCTAAACGTTGCATGTGGTTCTGAGGAGACCCTAAGATGGAGGTGCTGATACCTCAAGGTGAAAGGTGTGGCTGTGAGCGGTGCCAGGCATCCCGTCTCACCGGGCAGGTACCCTAACAGCGCTCACACTCCGTGGCTGGTTTGTCCTCTCCCTGCTGCGTCCGCTCCAGCTCGGGCATTAGCCGTGGACTCCACAGCCGGGCTGATCTCCTGTTCCTCTCACTCCTTCGTTCACTCACTTTGCTTCTTCCTCCTTCACCTCCCCGCCCCTTTCACCCCTCTTTCACTTTGGCCCTGGCCACCTGGCACTGGGTGCTCAGAGTCACCCGCTGGGGGGTCTTCCTGCCTCAGGACCCTTTCCATCTATCGGAACAGCCCTCAGAAGCTTTCCCAGCTCCTTCCTGATGCCCCAGCCTGGCGTCCTCAGGGTTCCCCACACGCAGGCACGCTGAGTCCCGCCCCGGGTTCTCCAGGCTTGGTTCACCGGCTCAGACTCTTCTCGGCTTAAATATCCGTCCCTGTAAGATGTTGCCACTGAGACCGCTGCTCCCATCCTGCCCCTGCACAAGCCCTTCCCCGATCCCAAGGCCCAGCCACTCTCTCACCTCCTTTTCCCTCTGCATCTCCAGCTCCAGCGCTTCACCTGCCCCTGTGTCTCACTCTGGAGCTGCCCCGCGTCCCACGGCCCCGCGACGCTGTGTTTCACCCTGATTCCTCCCCAAGGGCTGTGCTCACAGGTGCTATGGGTCTCCTCAATGAGGAGAATGCGTTCTGACAATTGTATGTACATTTCCAGCACGAGGTCTTAACATTGCTATTAAAAAAACGTGTGGGACAGAGCGTAGTTCGCTTCGCATGAGGAGTAAACTACCAAATGGTGGATTTCAGAGGTCACAGCTGAGCCCGATTACAGGTGCTTCCGTGCTTTCTCCTCTTCTCCATCAGGCGACCCTGTGCTCACATTCAATCACTTTGGACAAAAGGCTTCCACGCTGGCCTGCGTCCATCTCAGAGACCAGATCACCGATTTTCCTTTCCCACTTCCCACCTCCACTCCCGGGGCCTCTCCACGGTGGCTGTGGCATGACTCTCTTTTATTGCTTTAAGTACACAAAACTAACAGACTTCAGAACGTGGAAGAAACTGCTTCAGCTAGCAGTTCTCGAAGCGTGTCTTCCAGACCAGCAGTCTCCACATCACCTGGGAACTTAATAGAAATGCTACTTCTGTTCCCCACTGTCCCCCAAGACCCAGTGAATCGGACACTGGGGGGAAGGGAGGGAAGAAAGGGAGGGTCAGCCCAGGCTGAAGGCTACGTGAAGGAGCAGGTGCTCTGGATGGACAGGAAGTGCATCTGGGGAAGAGACCCCTTCTGCAAAGGGGATTCTGAATTAAAAATAAAATAAAACAGAACGCTTCCAGATAAAGCAAACTACATTTCAAACCAGAAAAAGAGATGAAAGAAGCAAGAGAATGAAAGAGTTCTAGATATGCTAAGTGTTTTCAGATGAAAGGGGTGTAACTTGGTGTTCAGCCTGGCGTTCACCGGGCTGATTTCCTGGTCTCTGTGGCCAGTTCTTTCATCGCCTTGCCTTTCAGGCCTCTGCCTGGAGCGTCTCTGCACATACACAGAGAGGAAGGGCAGTGGAGGTATGGCTGAAGACTTCTCACTCTGTGAGGACCCCACGAATCGAATCATGAGGGAGGGTTACGGCAGTGGCAGAAGGAAAGGGCAGTGAGGAGTGGAGAAAGGAAGAGCCAGGCTTAGAAAGCAGGAGCAGAACACAGGCAGTACCTTGAGTTACGCCCAATGGGGCAGGGACCACTGGCCGTGAGGGTTAAAGCCCAACTGTGGATCTGCACACTGAAACTCTAAGCAGATTGGAGATGTGTTTGCACTAATACTGCCCATGGCTCTGAAGCATGCTGGTGCCTGGCCTTCCCACCCCAGCTGCATGGAGGGCTCCCCAGGACCTCAGTGGGGGAGGATGGAGCAGTACCGGGGCTCAGACACATACCTCACAGATCTTTTCCAAGGAGGGGACAAAGAAGTCATCACACACTATCGCCAGCGCATAGAACATGTACATGGCCTGGAAGAGAGGAGGGAAGGGGTTAAAGTCAGAGTCATGACACCATGTAAAAGTCGTTGCAATGCCTGCCACCTCCCACCCTCCCACCTTGTCCACCTCCTAGGTCCCCAAACACACCACGGATGCCTGCCCCAGGGCCTTTACACGTGCTGTTCCCTCTGCCCAGAACACGTTCCCCCACATCAACTTGGCTCCGTCCTCCATGTCCTTCAGGTCCCTGGGTTAATGTCAATCAAAGCAAGGGGCCTTGGACTCCCCTCCCTTCCCTTTCTCTTCACCCCCCTTATTCTGCTTTGTTTTTCTTGACCTATTTTATGTTTGATTAATTTGTTTGTTGTCTCTTTCCCCCTCTAAAAGTCCATGAGGGTATGAACTTTATCTCATTGATCCCCAGCACTCAGCACAGGGCCTGATGCATAGTAGGTGCTCAATAAATTTATGTGCAATGAAGGAACAAATAGATGAATACTTCCTACTGAGCTTGTTCACGCTCCTGTTCCCTGCAGGACAGCCCCTGCAGTCTTGCTTCCATACCCTTGGTCAACCGTAACCAAGGCATTCCTTGGAATTCTACCTTTGGGCCACAAATCACTTCTCTACCGTAACCAACTCTATGTCTCCTCTCTAATTAATGAGATCTTATTTGCAGTCCATTGTTGGTTGACCACTCAGCATCCATCCTCCACTCCTTCCTAATAGGACCCCAGTTTTGCTCCCATGTGGAAGGTGGCTCCACCCTTTCCTCCAGGAGTAGATCACCCTGATGAGCCAATCAGGGTGCAGTATTCCGCAGGGATGGCTATTGGTTCAGGGGTGGGCACATGATCTTGGCTGGGCCAATCAGATGGCAGGAAAGGCTTTACAGTCCTTGCCACAGAGAGTGGGTCCACACCCTCCAGCTGTGGACCAGGAAGCTGGGAGTCCTGACTGCCATTGGCCAACAAATTGAGAGAACTCTGACTTGAGATGAAGTTGACTCTGAGTCAATGTAATGACGTCACTGAGCCATTGATCACATGATCCCTGAGCCACCCCCTGCCTCTGGACTTCATAGCATAACACACCGGCAAACAGGCCCATTTGATTTTGAGTTTCCCTGTTACTTGCAGCCCCAAACCTCTAATGGGCGTGGCTGCTCATCCTTCAAGTTCCAGCGTCCTCAGGAGTCACTCCTCTCTCGTATTTTGACCTCCCAGCATCTTTTCCTTTGGCTAACTGCTCTGCAGGAAGGGCCTCTATCACATACTCCACCCGCCCCACCACAGGGTATGGGCACTGGAACACGCCATTCTCCATCAGGCAGTGATGGGTGGGCAAGGGGTCTGCAAGGGGCCGGGCAGGGGTCAACAGAGAAGCTGGGAAAGGGGGCCTCTCCCCTTGGAGATAAAAGCACCACCTGAGTCTGCAGCTGCCCTAGAGAGCCGGCCTGAGAGTGAGCTCACCCAGCAAGGAGCCGAACCAAGTGGTAAGACAGGTGGATACACACATGTGTACACACACACACACACACACACACACACACACACACGTGCCCAGTGACACCATGTGGACTCTGGGCCCAGCTCAGCCTGAAACCAATGTGGACTCTCCAATTTCATGAGCTGATAATGTGCCTTTGATACTTAAGCTGATTTGCATTTTTGTCACTTGCAGCTGTCCTTCTAGAAGCCTTCTGGAGCAACTCAAGCATGAGACGATCTTTCTGGCCTCTGACTCTTAGCTGTTGTACTCATTTAGACACTCCTCCCCCTTTATGAACTGGTTCTCTTTTTCACATCTATGTGCTTGGTCTTTTAAACCAGATTGTAAGATTCTAAAGTGCATCTTAACACTTGATTCTGTGGAAGTATCAGACAAGAGCACAGGAACATATGCAACAGGGATATTCATTCCAAAATGCTGATTATAATAAATTATCAAAGCCTAACAAAATATACCATAGGGGATGGGTTACAGAAGTAATGATTCATCATTCAAGGAAATACTGTTAACAGGGATTATGTAAATTCATATTTAGTGACAAGGAAAGGCATTTACGATCCCTTGTTAAATAAAAAATGCTATAAAACATTGTGTACAACCTCTTTTTTGTTAAATTATCTATGTATATGAGTGCATACATATACACACACTTATATATTGATATTTGCATATAAGAGTTTGTAAGACCATAAATCAAAATAGTTTTTCCCTTGGTTGGTGTAACTCTATCTGTACTTTATAATTCCTATCCATATTTTCTGATTTGTCCACCTTGAATTTGTGTTTCTTATGTGAGTTTTGTAGGTGGTGGGAGATTTGAAAGGTCAGGACTCTTTCTTACACTTTTCTAATCTCTGGTGAGCCCTGGAAAGCCAGCCATGCCGAGAAGCCTTAAAAGAACTTCCTACTGATTGGTCTATTCATAAGCTGTACAAAGTTTTTTGCCTGTGGGGTGTTTTTTCAGTGGGGGGAGTGGAAATGTCAATTTAAAAAAAATTAGTGCTGTATTTTATAGCTCTGTGGGTGAGTCAGAATATACGTTCCCAAGTTGCAATGGACTCAAACCCTCTTTTGCCGTATGATGTGGCCAATCCCATATTATGCAGGCTTTATCATTATATTTGAAGGGACAGCCAAATGCAGTCATTGGAATCCAGAGGTACACACATCTGTGGATTAACCAAGAATTAGACAAGCTGTCCGTAGCTGACATACTCAACAGGCTAAAACCCCCAAAGCCGCTTACAAGTCCATGAACTCTCTCTCCAAGACCACGTTCCAATATTATGTGTTGATCCTGTCTCGAGGCAAGAAGCTCCAGCTAACGCATGGCAACGTCAACACCTGGATTAGGACCAGAAATGAACAGATCTGCCAGGCTCTCTGTGCTTTCAAGGGTGATGGCCGTCGAAAGCCAAGTTAGTGCCGTGCACAAGGCAGCGTGAGGTGGGGACGCCAACCCTCAGATACCCTGGGACAAAGCTCCTCTGACACCCAGGGGCCTGCCAGGCCATGGGGCTCCTTTCCAGCTGCAGAGCACCTCCTGGTATCCGAGGGCGGCATGCCACTTTGCTTACAGGAAACTCTCTTCTAACCATGTTACCCACTGGAAATCGGGTTCCCACCGGAAGAACAAACGAAACAGAACAAGATACTGATGGGGGTGCTGCGTGTGTGTTGGGGGCGGAGGGATGTGGGAACTCTGTATCCGCTGTTCAGTTATGCTGGGAACCTAAAACTGCTCTTACAAAGGTCTACTACTAATAAAAACACAAAACCAAAACAGCATCAAGGAACAAAACAAATGGACAAAGTCAAACTTGAAGAGGCAGAGGGCCTACTGGAAGTGTGATATCGATGGTGCTGTCAATACCACTGGTCCACGTAGTTTAGAGAATGAGGCATTTGGGGATTAATTTGACCATTCCTATATTTCCAAAGGATATAATAATACCATCACTATTAATAATATTTGCCACTCTTCGTGGGGCCAGAAACTTAGGCTTGCTCCGGTCCTTCTCAAGGACTCTCTCACTCAGTTCTTCTAATTCCCATGGGAGGCAGGGCGTTACGGACTCGTCTCCCAGGCACCTCAGAGAGCATCGTAACTCATCCAAGCACCCTCTCCAGGCCTTCCCATGGGGCCCGGCTGCCGCCCACTGCAGAGGTCGTTTCTGATTTGCTACCCCATTTCCACTCTCTATTTTCAGCTCACCTACTAACAAGCTGTCTTCTCCAACCACACAGAGGGAGGGACGGTTTCAGAATCCTAGCCATCCACTTTTGGGGGCTGCCGTTTCTGAGCCACTGATGTCCTTATTTATTTATTTATTTATTTATTTATTTTTAACATCTTTATTGGAGTATAATTGCTTTACAACGGTGTGTTAGTTTCTGCTTTATAACAAAGTGAATCAGCTATACGTATACATATACCCCCATATCCCCTCCCTCTTGCGTCTCCCTCCCACCCTCCCTATCCCACCCCTCTAGGTGGTCACAAAGCACTGAGCTGATCTCCCTATGCTATGCGGCTGCTTCCCACTAGCTATCTATTTTACATTTGGTAGTGTATATATGTCCATGCCACTCTCTCACTTCGTCCCAGCTTACCCTTCCCCCTCCCCATGTCCTCAAGTCCATTCTCTACGTCCATAAATATACCATTTACATACAAGTATAAATGTGATCAGCATGAATACGGGTAAACCCTCGCTACCTCTGTATTTTGAGTGAATCCCTATTTTCCTTTATAAATGAATGGACCACAACCAGTGTTGCAATAAAAATCTTTAAACATATATCCTTTTGCATTTCTAGGATAAACTTCCAGATGGGGAGTTGTTAGATGATGTTCTTTAATGTTATTATTTTTACAAGGTGCGCTACAAAACACAAGACAGATTGGAAGTCTCAAAAATGGCTGAGCTGGCCCAGTACCCTGGGGCCACCCACATGGAAACTGGTCCACGTGGAAACTGCAGCCCGGCTACAGCAACCAGGGCAGGCCAATGCGGGCCATGTTCTAAAGATGAGTGACGGTGTCTGGAGAGGAGAGGGGCACCTGTGTGAGCTTCAGCTCAAGTCTCAGACCACAGGGGCTTCTCCTCCCCAGGAACCTAACAGGGCATCTGTACTTTGACATCGACCACGTGCTGCCACGACCACGGGCCCTGTTTCAGGTTTATGTATCTGCCTCCCTTCTCTTGAAGGGCAGCATCTGTGTCCTTCACACCTTCCTTTCTACCCCGTTCCAAGCTTGCATAGAATGAGGGCCCCACTCACCTGGAGTGAATGGGTTCCGAGACAGGGGGTGCTCACAGAGTAGCTGGTGTCACCTTCGGAAGCTGTCAAGGGAAGTGGCCGAATAGCACGACTGGCACGGCAGCTGCTGCCAGCCATCCGCACTCTCCCAGCTGAGGCTGTCAGAGGTCAGCTGGCGAGCAGCTCGGCCTCAGACATGGGCGAGCCCCGCTGAGCCTGGCCAAGCTCAACCCAGTTCTGCTGAACCCCAGACACCCATGAGCTAAATAAATGTTTATTGTTGTATGTCACTGAGGTTCTGAGGCCATTTGTTACACAGCATTATTGTGGCAACAGGTAACAGCTACAGCCAAGGTGATAAAAAGAGCCAGAGTGCAAACAATAATAACGAGAAGTAACTTCCAAGAAATCAAACTTTCTTGTTGCTTTGAATGACAATATATTCAGCTTTTCTAGCCTCCCTGGTACTAGCCATGCTCATGTAACACAATCTTGGGCAATGAGAATAAGGGACAGATTCAACTAAAGTCACCCTTTCTTCCTGCCTTGAACGCGGATGTGATGTCTGGAATGCCAGCAGCCATTATGTGACCATGATACAATAAGCATGACAATACACACCAACATGTTAAGAGGAGCAGAGCCCTGAGAACGCCATTCACCAGCTGATCTAATGCCAGAAACCACTTCCCTCCGTACTTCTTACTCTGTGAGAAAATGAATCCCCTATTTGCCTCAGTCACCATTAGTTGGGGTTTCTGTACTTGCAGTCATGTGCCTCCCTAACCAATATAGGGCAGAGAAGATTCATTCTGCTGGGCACGGGAGAAGGAGGTCAGAGAAGGCTTCACAGAGAAAGTGGATACTGAACTGGAATCTTGAAAGATAAATTCTATCTCATCAGGCAATTTTAAAGGTTGATTGGGACTAATAAAACTAGAGAACTTTGGTGACAATGGTTAAACCGAAAAATACCTAAGGTAACAGGAAATCATCATGGCCTGTGGCTTAATGGAGGTGAACAGGCTCTAGCTGAAATGTCGATACACATAAGGACTTCCATACTGTGAGGGCAAATGTATCCCAACAGCATGACATTAACCCCGCTGTTTTATGTGGCATCTACAGTCAGGGATTTTCACAGACAATTTCCTGGTACTACATCATCTGCACTCGTGTTGCTCTGTCTTTAATTTCAGTGAAGGTGGTACTGGAGAAGCAATTTCCAGGGAAGATCTATAGAACTCTGGCCTTGGTGGAAATTGTTCTAAATCTCCCGGGGAATACGGTTAGAATAATAACCAAAAAAATCTACCTCCTTTCCTTCTCTGCCTTTTTCATAGCTTCAAGTGATCATATATGATTAAACTTGGTAAAAGAGTTATTTCTTTAAAAATCATTCTCCCCCCTGACAAGCTTGGTGTCCAGTGGCCCCATGATGTTATGGCAGGACTGACTCACATGCCCATTCTCTGTCTCTGCTACCACCACGGCCATCGTTCTGAAAGTGCTCACTTCCCTGGTGACTACAGAGAGAAATACAGCCTCAAGCCAGACTTGGGTTCTGACCAGGAGGATCTGGGGGTGAGGGCTGCAGGGAAGAGGAAGGTAGCAGATGGCTAGGAGTGCCCCCTGGGCCTGCCATATTATTCAGGTGTTATTAATTTAGAGAACTCTACTGCCTTTCAACGGTCAGAATCTGCCTCAATTTCCTTGAAGACTTGACCCATGGGAGTTGGTGCATCAGTCCCAGCTCCCTCGCCCCCTGGGTGGGGTCCCTCCACACTGTCTGCCTGGGTTCCCACAGGTGAATTAAGCTTAAGGTGCCCATAGTGTTGTAAGCTCCGTCACTCACCTTTTATTAGCAATTGTCCCTTCTCTGTCTTACTTCCTGCATTCCAAGTGACCCCTGAATTCTTTCTTTTTTTTTTTTTAATATTTATTTGGCTGTACCAGGTGTTAGTTGCAGCATGCAAACTCTTAGTTGCAGCATGTGGGATCTAGTTCCCTGACCAGAGATTGAACCTGGGTACCCTGCATTGGGAGCACAGAGTCTTAGCCACTGGACCACCAGGGAAGTCCCTGACCACTGAATTCTAATGCTTGTCTCAGGGTCTGCTTCTAGGACAGCACAAATTAAAACAAGAGGGAAGTGGGTTAAGGAAGACTGTGGAAGCAATGAAACACAGTATGAAATCAAGCTGGACACTCTCAGACACAACTGTCTTCCCAAAGTCTAGTGGGGACAGGAGTGTATGTGCCTGGCCATGAGCTTTCCTGGCTGTAAGGTAAGTGCCCGACATTAGCCTTTGATTCCCTAATGGATGCCCCCATTCGGCATCCATTCCAAAGGCATCCACCTCAGCAAACACATCGCCAGCTACGCAGCTAGATGAGGAGACAGGTGACCCCACCCTGGAAGTTCCCTTTTCAGAAATCCTGGGTGACCCAGATAAGCGACCACTTGAGTGACCTTGATTTTCCCTACCTGCACCATAATTCCTGCTCTTATGTTTTAAATTCGCTAGTAAAGAGCGGCCCAGAGCAACCCTAGACACCCCATCCTTGACCTCAATAAAGGCAGAACCTCAAGACTGTTCTCTCTCTCTCCCTCCACCCCCTCCCCGTGACCTCACTGTGTGGCCCCGGACATGCCGTGGACCCACCAGGATCTGTGAGTAATAAACCTTGTCTTTTCAAATTTCCCTGCGGGTTGTTGCTGTGTCCTGCAATTGTGATAGAGCCAGTGTTGAGGCTGGACCGGGGAAACGTCCCCTGGAGCCGGCACTAGCCGTCCGGCCCAGGTGAGTGTATTCCCAGCCAGGGCATTGCTCTCAAAGCTGAGACCAACAGAACATGGGAACGCTCCCCCTTAGTTCCACCCCTAGTCCTTCTGTAGTTGGCATCCAAAGGTCTTTGGAACCATTTCCACCTGAAGATGATTCTCTCGCAGGGACTCAAATGCTAAAGGAAGTGAGTATATGTTAATATACCTGCTCATTGGCATAAACCCTGTAACTATGTTACTTGAAGCCTCTCACGGTGCCCAGATGAAGCCCATGGCTGACGGTGTTCTCGGAGGTCAGCACAACTGGGGTCACTGTCTCTCTCTCCTCTCTCTTCCTCCCGCCCCAGATCCCTCTCGCACAGGGTCCACTCTGAGAGTGCTTCCAGAGTCCCTGGGGACCTCATTTATTTCGCTTGGTTGTCAGTTTCTCAAGGGAGTGGGGGTGATAACTGCCATTTCTCCTCAATATCCACTAAAGGCAGGGTCTGGGGACAGGTTTCTGTAGCTGGGCTGATGTCCACGTGAGCCTTACAGGGGCTCCCTGGGGGCCGGGCACACACGCTCCAATGACCCTCACAACAATGGCTGCAGGACGGGGCACTGGGTTAATCCCGCCTCCTCGCAGAGGGGACCAAGTTCATTAACTTGGCTCAGGTCACACAGCTACTAGGTGGCAGAGGCAAGATGTGAACCCAGCGACCCACCTCTCTACTACATGCTTCTCTCTCTCTCTGTCTATATACATATAGATAGATATAGATACAGATACAAAGATATAGATGTGTATAGATATATATCTCTCAATATTTTTATCTCTCAATATCTCTCAATATTTTTTGATTTTTAAAAATTTCATTTTAATTTTTTTATTGTGGTAAGCACGTACAACACAATCTTTACCATTTTAACCATTTTTAAGTGTAGAGATCAATGGCATTAATTGCGTGCACAATTGCTGTCCCACCATCACCACCACCCTCTTCAGATCTTTTTCATCATCCCAAACTGAAACTGTCCCCATTAAACACTAACTCCCCATTCCCCCTCAACCCAGCCCCTGGCAACCACCTTTCTACTTTCGTACAAAGTAGCCCTAGTGTTTCCATGAATGTGAATACTCTAGGGACCTCATATAAGGGGAATCTTACAGCATTTGTCCCTTTGTGACTAGCTTATCTCACTCAGCATAATGTCTTCAAGAGTCATACATGTTATAGCAGGTGTCAGAATGTCCTACCTTTACAAGGCTGAGTGATATCCCCTTGTACGGATACACACGTTCTGTTTATCTATTCATCTGTCACTCGACATTTGGGTGGCTTCCGCATTTGTGGCTGTTGTGAATAATGATGCTAAGAACATGGTGTGCAAATATCTGTTTGAGTCCCTGCTTGCAATGCTTTGGGGGTAGATACCCAGAAGTGGAATTGCTGGATCACGTGGTGATTCTATGTTCTAGTTTTTGAGGAACCGCCATACTATTTTCCATGGCGGCTGCACCATTTTACATCCCCACCAACTGTGTACAGGGTTCCAATTTCTCCACGTCTTCACCAACACTTGTTATTTTCTGTTTTTTGGGTTTTTTTTTTTTCATAGTAGCCATCCTACTGGGTGTGAGGTGGTATGATCAAGACACGGTTTGGGGTTTGGTTAATAAGTTCATTTTTGAAAAAGTAAATAAAATCCCCCCGAAGCCCTGCTGTCAGGACGGGAGACAAGTGTGACAGCGCAAGAGCAATGCTTCCCGGGTCCCCCGGCAACCCTCCCCACAGGCATGTGCACACATTTCAAGAAGTCCATTCATTCTTTCCAAAGGAAGCGTCTCCTTTGCAGAATCAGGAATGAAAACTCCCTTTCATCTATGTGGGCTTCCTTCCTTTTCAGAGTATTGCCAGCAGAAGTCTTCACTGGGCTTACACGGAACAGGCACAGATCAGGGCAGATGGAAAGGAGGACAGTCAAGGCAGGGCTGAGGGCAGGGAGTTGGTGGCGGGTTTGGGCGTCCTTGCCAGAGGCTACCGCCCAGCGCCACGGCCTCAGCTGCTCACAGGGGCCCGCAGGGTGTGGAGATGAGACACATGCATGGGGCAGGGTCTGTGGCTCACTGGACGGTGGACGCCCATGTCAGGTGGGCAGGCTGTGCTCTGCCCTGACCAACGTTGCATGAGAATATGCGCTTAGTACGGCCAGAGCTTCTGCCAAGAGAGAAGCTGCACATCTGGACTCAGGTAACATCTCTTGATGTTGAGTAATGAGGACAGACGCTCTGCCGCCCCGACTCTCCCTTTGCTGATTCTGCTCCAGGCACACAGGTCTCCTGGCTGTTCCCTGAATGAGCTCGGCTGGCTCTGCCTCCGGACCCCTGCACTGGCTGTTCTCTTTGCCTGCCCCACTCTCTCCACAGCTGTCCACGTGGCTCCGTCCCTCGTTTCCTTCAGCCTTTGTTCAAACCTCACCCTTGTGGAGCCCACTGATCCTTCAATGTGCCTCTCCTGCACGCCCCACGCCCCCACTCCTGCTTCTGACCCTGCTCCACCTCCTCTATTTTTCCATTACCCAGATCATCTTCTAGAACACCAGATAATTCTTATTATGATGCTTATTTTATTGGATGTCTCCTTCCTTAGAATGTGAGCTCCACAAGGACAGGGGTCTTTGTCTGTCTTGTCCTCTGATGTATCCCTAGTGCCCAGAACAGGGCTAGCACACAGTATGTGCTCAATAAATACTTCCTGAATGAATGGTTGAATTCAACAATTGTAAAGCACTCAGCCAACCACACGAAACCTGTCAACTGTCAGCACTGTGACCTCAGGTCGGGTCCAACTGCCCAATTCTTTGATCAGGAAAATGGAACACCAACGTGTCTGCTAAATATGTAAGCACAGCATTTTTAAAATAAATTTATTTTATTATTATTATTTTTTTTGGCTGCGTTTGGTCTTTGTTGCTGCGCACGGGCTTTCTCTACTTGCAGCGAGTGGGGGGTACTCTTCGTTGCAGTGTGTGGGCTTTTCATTGTGATGGCTTCTCTTGTTGTGGAGCACAGGCTCTAGGCACGTGGGCTTCAGTAGTTCTGGCGCGTAGGCTCAGTAGCTGTGGCTCTCGGGCTCTAGAGCACAAGATCAGTAGTTGTGGCGCACGGGCTTAGTTGCTCTGCGGCATGTGGGATCTTCCGGGACCAGGCATCAAACCCGTGTCCGCTGCATTGGCAAGAGAATTCTTAACCACTGAGCCACCAGGGAAGTCCCTCAGCACAGTATTTGGTATGAAAGCTAAACACAGAGCTCTTCACTGGATTCTCTGTGAGCTTAAAGGAAGGGTACGGAACCTAGGTTTCAGAGAGTGAGGGAAAGGGTGTGGTAAGGCTATCTGGAGGAGTTGATGCTTATATCACATCTGAGAAGATGAACATGAGTTAGACAAGCAAAGAAACCAGGACAGAATTGACCAGGCAAGGGAACAGGATGACTAAAACATGGTGTCATAAATTAACATGGTTTGTGCTGAAAACTACAGATTATTTCCTATGGCTGGAGTGCAGATTGTGAGTGAGGAAGCAGAGACACATGAGGCTGCAGAAATAGGCAAAGGTCAGTCTGGAGAGGCTCCTGTACTCTAGGCGGAGATATTTGGATGCACAGGTGCAGACTATCTGTGATGATCAGGAATCACTGTTGACTCTACTGAAAAAACCTTATGATGATGGTGATGATGAAGGTGTTTTTGATGGTGTGATGGTGGTTGTTATGGTGATGATGTTGATGTTGATGGGATGACGATGGGGACAATGATGAAGATGGTGATGGTGATCATAGTGATGGTGAGGATGATGATATGGTGATGGTGATGGTGGTGGTGGTGATGGGGTGGATGATGATGATGATGATGGTGACGGTGATGGTGATAGGGAGGATGGTGAGGATGGTGGTGGTGGTGGTGGTGATGATGATGATGATGATGATGGTGACGGGGTGGATGGCGATGATGACGGTGATGATAGTGGTGGTGGTGGTGCTGGTGGTGAGGATGGTGATGATGACGGTGTTAGTGGGGATGGTGATGATGATGATGACAGTGATGATGATGATGGTGGTGGTGGTGAGAATGGTGATGATGACGACGGTGATGGGGATGGGGAGGCTGATGATGATGATGATAGTGACTGTGATGTAATGATGAGGAGGACAATGATAATGATGGTGGTGATGATGAGAAAGATAATGATGCTCCTGCTGATGACAGCTAACAGTTTTTGAATATTGACCATTGAGCACATGACCACTGAGCATACTGACCATATGACTAAGCACAGAACTGCTTTAAAACTTAATCCTCTCAACTAGCCCATGAGGTAGGTACTGCTGTTATCCCCACTTTTCAGACAGGAAATTGGGACAGAGAGAATATATGCCCAAGGTCACAGCACCAATACAAAACAGAAAGTGGACTTCAACCCCGTTTGTATGACTCCAACCCAAGCCAGTCATGGTTTGAACCCAAATTGCTTTCAGCAGCAAGAGAAGAGATGTGGTCTGAATGCTCTTTTCTGGAGGACTTTGAAATTCCAACATTTACTCAACTATCTGCAAGATGCTGGAACTCTTCACTTCAAGGTTGGTGAGAAACCTGCTTCTTGCCTTAAAGTTTTTATTAGTAACCCAAGCCGAGCCTTTCCGAGGCAAACCACAATACAGCAGGAATTTCCATGCCAGAGTCAGAGCTAAGCTTATTGTGCAATGCGGAGCCTTTGAAAGATACCAGGCTGGTTAAAGTTATCAAGATATTTGCATTCTTGCCCTTCTGTCATTTTTTTTGTTATTCTCTGTCCAAACACAGTCTTGGGAACTGGTGGGCACCACAGCTGCCAGATAACATCAAACAGTGGATGGCAGGCGAATCCTGGGCAGGCAACCAGGACTTCCAAAAACAGAGTTGGCCCGAGACACGGGTGCTTCAGGCGGGCTTATCACCTGGCGCCTCTTCAAACCCATGCTCTTTAAATATTTACTCAACATTTATTTAGTGGAGAGGGGAGGAGAAACTCATCTTCCATTAATAAAAAAATGTGTATAGAAATCAAGCCTCTTACTAATGCATTTCCACTGGTTCAGGCATAGTCAATATTCTGAAAAGTATTCTGCAAAATCTTCCCCCATTTTTTCCGTAATTGCTATCCTCCTTCAAGTTTCTTTTGCAAAAGGATTACTCTTAAGTAGGCAACTTCTTGTTGGTAAATTCAAAGTTTTAACATCCAATATTTAGGTAATAAAACACATTAGGCATTGTTCAACTTTAAAATTTCAGCTGGTGACACTATTTGCAACAGCCAAGACATGGAAACAACCTAAATGCCCATTGACGGATGAATGGATAAAGAAGATATGGTACCTATATACAATGGAATACTACTCAGACGTAAAAAAGAACGAAATAATGCTATTTGCAGCAAACATGGTTGGACCTAGAGATGATCATACTAAGAGAAGGTAAGTCAGACAGAGGAAGACAAATACCATATGATACCATTTATATGTGGAATCTAAAATATGATACAAATGAACTTATCTAAGAAACAGAAACAATTCACAGATGTAGAGAAAAGACTTGTGGTTGCCAAGGAAGAACTGTGGTGGGGCAGGGATGGATTGGGAGTTTTGGATTAGCAGATACAAAGTATTATGTATAGGATGGATAAACAACAAGGTCCTACTGCATAGCACAGGGAACTATATTCAATATCCTGGGATAAACCATAATAGAAAAGAATATTAAAAAAAGAATATATAAATATATATGTATAACTGAATCACTTTGCCGTACAGCAAATTAACACAACATTGTAAGTCAACTATACTTCACTAAAATTTAAAAAATAATAAAATTTCAGTCGGTGGGATGATGTGAGTGCTTGCAAAGTACATGTGATAGAAATAGGCTGGCAGTAGCAAAAAGCAGGAAGATCTGTTTTATTTCTATTATAGGTGGCTGTTTGCTTCAGGTGGAGGGAATCAGCTTATCTGTCTTCAGTTGCGTTGTGCGGGAACCTGAGTTACGCGGCACCATCTTGTTTTAGTGCTCTTGGTAGGTCAGTGACTTGAGAAGGTGTTCAGGTGGCCACCCCACAATCTAGCTTTGGGCACCCAGCTGAAAGCCATGGTGATGTGCCAGGTTGGAACCACTTCCTTAACTGCGTGTCTTTACTGTGTCCTCTTATCAGAACTGACCCAGGATCATGTGCTCCGGGAGTGGAAGGAGATTTCCCATTAGTGGTGGAGGGTGACCCTGGGTCGTCCCGCTTGTGATTGGTATAAAGCGCCAACTGGCTGGATGGCTGTGGGTAGGGGTCCAGTCTGGGGCTGTGTGTCTAAGTGGGGCTTAAACTCTGGCCTTCGTTTCGCTTAAGGTCTAGTGCAGTTAATGAAGCCGGACCAAAGCTTCCTATGACAGTACTTCAGTTTCACACTTCAATGACAAGCCACTAAAATCACTCCCAGGTGATTACTATGGACTTTTATCTAGGAGGTTCAAAACCTCTCTTGCCAGACAATTAGCTTAGCTGGGCACAGAGGGTCCTTCCCCTGGGCTGACGTGCAGGGTATTCCAAGGAATCCTTTGTACCTGGACAACAGCACGAATGACTGCTGGTCCTGGGTATCCTTCTTGTGTTCTATTCATGTGGTGTGCCCTTAGAAAGCATCAGGGCTTGGGCTTCCCTGGTGGCGCAGTGGTTGAGAGTCCGCCTGCCAATGCAGGGGACGCGGGTTCGTGCCCCGGTCCGGGAAGATCCCACATGCCGCGGAGCGGCTGGGCCCGTGAGCCATGGCCGCTGAGCCTGCGTGTCCGGAGACTGCGCTCCGCAACGGGAGAGGCCACAGCAGTGAGGGGTCCGCGTACCGCAAAAAGAAAAAAAAAAAAAAAAAAAAAAAGAAAGCATCAGGTGTCAAAACAGAGATGCTCTCAGATGTTCTGCTAAAAATCCTCCCCATTGCTGGAGGAACAATACCACTGATAATGAGAAGGGGCCCGACTTCAGCTGCAGTTTGTAGATGCTGACACGAACGTTAGGAGCTGGGGCTTCAAGGCAGAGAGGTAAAATTGAATCATGTTTTCACTCACCTCCCCCAGGGCTCAGAAAAAGCAAGATGCAGAGCTGCAACTAAAAACCCAAGGCATGGGGTAAAGCACGCTGGAGTACCAGAGAGAGAAGTTCCCCTGAGGCTATAAAGGGACTGGAGAACAGCGGCAGCTTTGAGTTTTTGCATTCTCTCCTGGAACCTACAAAGCAGGAATGGAAGATAGCTGCTGGCCGGTTGCTCCTGTGCTCCCTCCGGGTAAAGAAGTTGGTGGAGGCTGTGAGGAACCGCGGTTATGAAGCAGGAATCAGATAGCCTGGTCCGTATCTCAGCTGTGTGACCCAAGGTGAGGATTTCAATTTCATTAAGGTTTCAGTTTTCCTTGTCTTTAATGGGAAAGATAACAGTACCTACCTCATATGGTGGTTTGGAAACTAGATAATGCATGCAAAATTCTTAGCATCGTAGCTGGAATGCTGCAAGCCTTCAATAAATGCTGGATAATATTACTGTTGCCAGGGTCATGATTATTTCAATTAACTTGTAAGAAAAGTGGAACCAACTGAACTGAAATGGACTCATTCACACTTTGTTCTTTACACAGACACAAGGCAAGATGAGCAGGCATCTTCCTCTCTTCAACCGTATCTGGGGGCCACTTAAATGGAAGCAGGCACTCAGGAAGGGTTTCCTTTTCCTTCCTCCTCTCATAAGAGCTGCTGCCTATCCACGGAAACGCAACCCAAGTTTCATATTCCAACAAACACGGGATTTAGGATTCCCCAGCGGTCAACGGGGATGGCCAACGCAATGGTGAAATCCAACCCACCCCTGGATCCGATGTTAATTACAACTGAAAAGCAGGTGGTGTGGAAATCGAGGCCCATCTGTTCCCCGTCTGTGGGAAGTTTCCACGGCAGAGAAGACAGAGCCACAAACAACTTCCTCTTGCCCCAAGAAAGACGGGACTTTTGCATTTAAGAAAATATCTTACTGTTTGTCATGATAAGATTGTCTCTGATCTACAGAGAAAACCACAGAAACGTTAGGTCAGACAGCCAACAAGGCCAGGTCAGTGGGACAGCCTCAGGAATGCAGACCGCGTTCCCAAGCTCAAGATCTTACCACAAGTGAAGCATTTTGGACATCAGAAAATATTTGAATGTGACTTGTGTTCTGGTTCGTAAAACATCCCCACACCCACCCCAGATATAATTCCAGTTATTAAGTGGCCTGGATGAGGGAATTATTTGATTGGATTCTATTACTCATACTTCCATTACCTGTCTTTTTAAGAACTGACAAAGAAGTAATTTTCCCTTGCCCTTTCTTTGAAGAAAACAAAATCTACTAATTGAAAGGAAGAAAAATAAACGTCATGGCTCCTGTAGGGAATGCCAGTGTCCCTGGGTCTGGTCAGGTGGGCACTTTGAATCCACTGATAGGAGCTGATAGAGAAAGCATTACCTAATGGACGCGGAAAGCACCTCTCCTCCATTGTATTTCATCAGCTAGTTTGCACCAAACAAGGTGCCTTTGACCGTGGACCTAGAGGGACCCAGGGGGTTGTTTACTAGTGGTAATCCAGTGTGTAAAGAAGCGTGTGGTACGTGGAGCAGGTGCTGTTGATGCCCCTTGGAAAACTTAAGACACCCTGGCAGCTTCCTACCCAGGATGGCTTCCTACCTCACCTGGGGCCAGTGGCTCCGTGCGTTTCTGCCTGAGGCCACCTCCAGTGCTAAAGAGCTTTCCTCAGCCCATGGGCAGAGCTGCCTGAAGGTGCCCAGGATAACAACGGCACAACCATCAACAAGAGACAGGAGTCGGGGTCACCACCCCCACTCACAGCCTGCTCAGCCCCAACTGAACAATTTTGAGTTGGGTCTACACTGCTCCCCCAAGATCCACAGTGGGATTAAGCCCAGCTGCTCACCGTGTTAACCAGCTCTTTCATACCCCCTTGGTTGGCTCCCCTCCTTTCCCTGTCTCGTCTCCCCTCTCCACTCCCTCGCTTCTGCTTCCAGGGCTTCACCTCAAATAAACTTCCTGCAGCCGGCGGTGTGCTGAAGCAGGCTCGTGTCAGCTCACAAGGGCCAGTTATTAAACTTTCAGCAGTGTTGTAAGTTCACTGATGTATTGGTAGCTTAAAATTGGTCACGGTGTAGGTATTTACACCATGGAAATGAGCAAACGCTACAAACCACAGCTTTTTTTCCCCAGGAGAGCCAACTGTTAAATGTCTGCCAGTCCACCACAGTCTTCAGCCTGGTCCTTGCCTCCGGGTTTGCTTTGGAAGCAAAGAGCGCGAGTAGCAGGTACCCCACTGAACCAACCCGTGAGCATTTATGGAACAAAAGAATCAAATTTGCCATGAGTATTCCAAGCACTCCTTCACTGGCCAAATTAATGATTCTTCATGCACTCAACTATTGGAAGAGGATTGGCTTCTAAATTAAGAGTTAAGGAAGTAGGCAGAGAAACTGAAAGAAAAAAAAAAAAAAACACCAGAAGCTACTGCCACTTGAAACTCATTCAAGACAAAAGTGTAGAAGAAAACTTTGGGACCCTGGGTTACACAAAAATTTATTAGATAGAACACTCAACTTTTAAGGAAAACCAGGAAAGAAAAATATTGATAAAATGGACCACATCAAAATAAAATTTAAGAAAACAACAAAACTTTGCTCTTCAAAGACACTGTTAAGAAAAGGAAGGCCACAGACTGGGGAAAAAGTTGCAAAATATATATTTATAAAGTACTTGTATTCAACATATATAAAGAACATTTAGAACTCAAAAATAAGGAGACAAACAACACAATTAAAAACATGCAAAATATTCGAGCATACACTTAAAGAACATAAATGAATGAGAAATAAGCTCATTAAAAGATGCTCAACAGGACTTCCCTGGTGGCGCAGTGGTTAAGAATCCGCCTGCCAATGCAGGGGACATGAGTTCGAGCCCTGGTCCGGGAAGATCCCACATGCCGCGGAGCAACTAAGCCCGTGTGACACAACTACTGAGCCTGTGCTCTAGAGTCCGCGAGCTACAACTACTGATCCCCCGTGCCACAACTACTGAAGCCCATGCGCCTAAAGCCCGTGCTCCATGACAAGAGAAGCCACCGCAATGAGAAGCCCGCGCACTGCAATGAAGAGTAGCCCCTGCTTGCCGCAACTAGAGAAAGCCTGTGCACAGCAACAAAGACTCAATGCAGCCAAAAAATAAAATAAATTTATAAAAAAATAATAACGAATCTTTAATTTCATAAAGTTAAAAAAAAAGATGCTCAACATTAATAGTCATTAGGGAAATGCAAGTAAATACCACAATGAGATACCTCTACACACTCACTAGAATGGTTGAAATTTAAAAGACCAGCAGTATCGAGTGTTGGTGGGAAGGCAGGAACTCTCATACATCGCTGGTGGGAATACAAAAAGGTACACGCATGTTGGAAAAATGTTAAAAGATGAACTTACATACCACACCCAGGTATTTACCCAAGAGAAATGAGACCATCTGTAGACACTAAATAACTCTTGTACACGGATGTTCATAGCAGCTTTCTTCATAAGAGCCCTAATCTGGAAACAACCCAGATGTGGTTGGATAAAAATGGTGGTACATCTGTACAATGGGCTTCTACCTGGCAATAACATGGGATAAACTCCCTCTGTACACAACCCATACACACGACTACAGGGATGGATCTCAGAAGCATTAAGTGATGAAGGTTACATCACCAGTAATAAAACATACCAATGTCATCCCCACCCCCCCACCATGGGACATGCTGAAAAGAGCACCAGGTCACAGGGGTACTTCACCTGAACAGGTATAACCTCAACCAAATCATGAGAAAACAGGACACAAACTCAAACTGGCCTGGACTCTTCAAAATTAGGACTCTTCAAAATTAGGTCATGAAGAAAGACTAAGGATGTGTCATGGATTGAAAGCAACTAAAGAGACATACAACTAAATGCAATGTGGGGTCCTGGGTTGGACTAGAAAACGAAAAGCTGGTCAAATTTGAATAAGTTCTGTAGTTAGTTAATAGTACCATACCAGTGTTAGTTTCCTGGTTTTGATAACTGTATTCTGGTTATAGGAGAGGTTACCATTAGGGAAAGCTAGGTGAAACATATGTGGGAATTCTCTGTGCTATGTTTGCAGATCTTTCTGTAAGTCTAAAGTTATTTTTAAATAAAAAGTTTTAAAAAATGGTGATTTTTAGTATGCAAATGATACCTCAATATAGGCGATCAAAAAAATAAGCAGTTCCCATTTCTCAAAATGTGACCTAGAGAGTCTGTTGTTTCTTTGAGGAAACTGAAATGAGGACACGGTAAGCACGGGGAGCTCCATCCTCATGTCTCCCCCGACCCATCTGCTACCTTATGTTATGCTTTAATCAAGCATGACCTGTTTTTCCCTGCTTTAGATACACATGTAAATACATATGTACATGCATACAGACACATACAGACACATTTATTCTGCTTATGCCTTCGTTCAAAAAGGGGGGATGTTACTGCTAAGAACTGTTAAACTTTTTCAACAATAGGATTATATTTTGAAACATTCAATTTAGGTCTAACTTTTTTGGGGAAGAAACCCATCTTTAAGAAAAATGGAAGTGGGCAGGTGGTTTTGGGGATGTCTGTTGAGTTTGAGGTGGTGATGCCAATACGTGGACACAATGATGAGCTGGTAGATGTTTAGTAACCGACACTCTGGGTGCAGGGGAAGTCCTGATGTGCAGCATTTGCCGATTTCCATGGTATAAATATCACCCCCACGGCCAATGTTAGGCCACCTCCGTGATGGTGAAGTCGGGAAAAGATGTGCATGGGGGAGTTCCCTGGTGGTCCAGTGGTTAGGACGCTGTGCTTCTACTGCAGGGGGCACAGGTTCGATCCCTGGTCAGAGAACTAAGATCCCACATGGCAAAAAAGATAAATAAATAAAGAGACATGCATGGTTGACTCTTGTGAGCCAGGTGGAGCCACTGCCAGCACACCACGGGACAGATGTGGCTGGTGAAGGGGGCAGGACTCAGTATATTGGTGACTGGGAAAGAGGATCTCACGAGTGTTTGGAGGTGGAAGAGTCCTCTTCATCTGGCTGATAAAAGCCATAGAAAAGTCACGTTGCCACCATCCCAGGAGAGCAAAGAAGACGTAGGGAGAAAAGAACCACAGTTTGCCCTCACGAGTGTGTGAGCTGCAGAGTTAGGAATCATCCAGGGACCCGAGCCCCACGAGGATGCTGTACCAAGGAAGCGCATGCTGCCTGCAGACCCCAAAGGGCCGGGGCTCCGGACAAGCCCAGAGGCCTGCGCATCTCGTTGGCAGCACGTGGCAGAGGCCAAAGAACCAATCAGATGGTGGAGAAGGCCCTACCTCTCAAGCCACTGGGAGTGAAGGGAAGACTTAAAACCTGGGTTTGGAGAAGTGTGGGGAATATTCACATGTAGTGTTTTCTAATTAGACTCCTTTTCTATAATTTTGGGTTTTGAGGTCAGTAAGGATGTCGCACAGGCCTGTCTGTGCCTTAAGAGAGAAAATGCAACACAGAGGAAGAACGGCATGAACCTAACCACTTGGGAGTCTTGGGGAAAAGTATCCCAACCAGGTGTCACAGACCTGTGGGAGAAGCGAGTTACATCTGAGTCGTGCGAGCTGCCAAGCTGAAACTGCCTTTCCTCCCTCCCTTCTTTCCTCCCTGCCTCCCTTTCTTCCTTCCTTTCAACACATTGGCTACTAAAGCACCATGTTTACACTCTGGCTAAAAGCACTGCCTCCTTCTCAATGCGACAAGATTAGTTAGGTTTGCCAGTAGAAAGCCCACACTTATTACGTGGCTTCACTCAGTGGTGAAATGATTCAGCTGACTTGGAATTCTCTGCCCATTTGGGTGATGGGGCAGGGAAGAGGACAATTTAATAAGACAACTGATTATTAACGCCGAGCCCCATTTCCCCACGAGAACATGCTGCGAGTGAGAAAGGAGGTGTATTCTGGAATTTTCTTTATGCCTAAGGCGCACAGTGAAGGATACACGCGGTGGGCCATGTTCAATGCACGTGGTGTGTCTTTTTGTGCACCTTTCAGGCGGTCGGCCTTTCCTCGGCTTGGGTTGATGAAACCATGAGTGTGGTGTATTTGCCACCCAGAGGAGAGGGGTCCCTGAAAGCTCAGGGCAATTCACGATGCCCTCCAGTCATTTACAGAATGACTTTGGGGGCCTTCTTTTTCCCATAAGATAAGAGAACTGGTCTGAGGAGGTCCTTTGATGCGCTGATAATCTCCATTTTATAAATAAGAAACTGATGTTCCTGGGGGGATGGACCAAGTCCTGGGTGCCACTGCATGAGAAGCAGGTCTCGTGAACTCTTTCCAGACTAGTGGTTTTCGGGACACCGCCTGGAGTAATTTGGTGATTATCTGCTGTCCTAAGTTAGCCAGACATCTATTTTCCTTTCCCCTCGTTGAGACTAATGAAAGAAGACATATTGACCATTCTTGAACTGTGAATCTGACAGGTCGGAATTGGATGATGGATTTCTCATCCATCAGTGTTCTCTGGCTTCAGTTGCCTTTAGTTAGGAAGTGTCCAGTCACCACCAGGGGCCTCCGAAAGAATTCACCTTTGCTGCTGCCGAGCCCCACCAGGATCGCGGGACATTCTCTGAGAGGTGATGTCTCTTATTTATCAGCAGCAAGTACATGGGTTCCTCTCCTCCTGTGAGTCTTTGAGCTGAACAATAAGCACAGGTTTTGCTGTCTTTTTCGGGGATGCTAACAGCTGTTTGGGGCGTTTATTAATGCCAGAGTTTGCCAAGGCTGTGTCGAACTCAAAGCAGTTTTCCAAAATTGTACAGAACTAGAAAACCACACTGCTTTACCTAACAGAAGCAAAAGTATCTGCTTAATCCAAGTACATGAGAGAGCAGCCTTTAGCAATACTGGACAGGGCCCTCCTGAGCTCTCCTGCTAACTCTCAGGACCCTTTCTGTGTTGCCATCTCCTTCCAAACAAGGTACACTGGCTTTGTCATCGTGGGCTGGTGGAAGTCCTTTCTTGCCTCCGTTTGGTTTCTCCAATGGACTTTCCTCTCTTCACTAGCCCAGTCCGCTGCAAAACCAGGACATGGAGAAAGTCGAGACACGTTCAGAGTTTGCTAACCTTTATCTCAGCTCTGCCTCGCTGCCTCTGGATGCTCTGATGTGTTACTCTGGGAGGATAGGAGCTGCTATTTGAGGACCCCGTGCTGTATGCACGGTGTCCTGTGAGAGGCTCTGCATGGTTTCCTACTCAGGTGTAACAGCAACGCCATGAAACTGACATCATCAGCAAGCGCCGTGTTATAGGTGCAGAAACTGAGGCTCACCGAGATGAGGTAACTTGCTCAACGGCCCACAGCAGGAAGCTCACCCCAAGCCCAGCGCGACTGCTACTCCCATGACATTCTCTCCCCACCCTTCCTCTTCCCCTCTCCCTAAGCTCTGCTGCAAGTGCATCTAGAGCAGGGCTAGCAAAGAGAAATATAACGTGAGCTACACATACAATTTACAAATTTCTACTTTTTTTTGTTTGTTTGTTTTGTTTTTTGCGGTACACGGGCCTCTCCCTGTTGTGGCCTCTCCCGTTGCAGAGCACAGGCTCCGGACGCGCAGGCTCAGTGGCCATGGCCCAGCCGCTCCACGGCATGTGGGATCTTCCCGGACCGAGGCATGAACCCGTGTCCCCTGCATCACCAGGCGGACTCTCAACCACTGAGCCACCGGGGAAGCCCAAATTTCTACTTTTGAAGTAATATTTTTAGTTCAAGAAAAAGTAAAATATTATATTGCTTATATGTGGAATCTAAAAAAAAATGGTACAAATGAACTTATTTACAAAACAGAAGTAGAGTCACAGATGTAGAAAGCAAACTTATGGTTACCAAGCGGGAAAGGAGGGGTGGGATAAATGAGGAGACAGACTGACATAAACACACTACTATACAGAAAATAGATGACTAACAAGGACCTACTGTATAGCACAGGGAACTCTACTCAATACTCTGTAATGACCTTTATGGGAAAAGAATCTAAAAAAGAGTGGATATATGTATCACTGACTCACTTTGCTGTACAGCAGAAACTAACACAACATTGTAAGTCATCTATACTCCAACAAAAAGAAAACAAGTAAAAATAAGCAAGTGCAATTAATTTAATGTGTTTAAAAACTGAATATATCCACATGATAATCACATAATTATATCACATGCAATTGATATCAACATATTAATGTGCTATCTTACATTCTCCTTTTCCACACTAAGGGTTTGTGATCTGGTGTGCTCCACACTCACCACACACCTCAGCTGGGACGCGCCACCCTTCAAGGGCTCCAGAGACACCTATGGCTGGTGGCAGCCACGCTGGGTATGCACAAAGAATGTCCCGTTTTCCATCTTTGGGTTATTTCTTCTCAAATCGCATTGTTGCCGTTGGACCCATTCCTCTGCCTTTGTGATCAACACTTCGGATTCACTGCCTGCCTTTTCTGAATCATTTTCCTTGCTTTCCCACACTGCTGGCTGTTCTCAGGTGGTCCGCCCACCTGCATAAGTTCCCTACGACATCACCCAAAGGGGCACCGGCTTGTCTGGTTCTCTGAATGCGCCCTCTCTTTTATACCCCAACATTTTATACTTCCATGGTGTACGTTCCTGGAAACATCCCAAGGCAGACCTGCCCATTCAACACACACCCTCTCTCTGCCCCACCCCCCTGGTCCTGGGTGTCGTCTTCACTTGCACAAGATCATTTAAGAGGCTTGGGGTGGCCATCCCACTGTCAGCTCAGGTACGGCATCACTGCACGTTAATGGTTTCATCCGCGGTCCTTTTACACACCTCGCCAGGCATTCTGTTATTAAATATTTACCGAGTACCAATAATGTCAGAGACACATCCTGAGGGGCTGAGGAAGAGGTAAGGATTATTCCCATCTGGACTCCAGCCTGTTGAAGTTTACACAGCTGTGTTTCAGAGAGGCCATTCTAGCCTTTGATGAGTGAGAGCTCACAGCTTCTGAGCTGAGTGTATCCCTCTCACTGTGAAAGTCACCTCAGTTTCTTGCGATGCAGTCACCTTATAGTATCTGTAATCTGCATACCCCCTCCCCACAGCTTTTAAGCGTTCTGTCAATACCCACTACCACTGCCATCCATCACACACAGGTACACACACACAGGTATGCACAATTACGCACACACAGGTGGACAGGCTGCCCGTCTGCTGTAAATTGCATATGATGTGGCAGAACAACTCTCTAGATGTTAAAAGAAAAGGAAGGGAGAGAGGGAGAGGCAAGCCGGTCGGGGTCTCTGCAAGCTCTGAGAACTGTACACTTTGGCTCTCGCCCACCACATGGACATGACAAAGTCCTACTGAGTATGCATTTATGGACTCTGGTAAGTATGTCCCCCTTCTTTCCTCTGAGGATGCAAGATGACACAGGTGTAGGCTGTCACCCAATCTTGTCCCTTCTTGTTCATAGAAACTGACACCCAAGGTAGTCGGGAGGGAACCTCCCCAACAGTGAGAGTTATGAGCCCAGGAGAGTGGAGGCGGCCGAGCAAATCCAAACAGGGAATTTCAAGAGGAGGCAGAAGGAAGAAAACCAGATCTTTTGAAATGCTTAACCTCCAGGTCAGAAGTGAATGGAATCAGCTGAAATCAGATGCTGTTTCATAATGAAATTATATCAGGCCCCTTTGCTGGAGCCCAGAGATCCAGCTGGTCAACAGTGAAGGAATGAATCCTATTGGGGCATAAAATAATGGAAAGAAACGCCACTACTGGGGGAAAGTAGGGAGACCTGTTCTATTTTCCTAAACTTCTAAGGAGATGGCCGCAGGAGGAGCAGCTATGCTCTAAAGACCTCAACAATTTGGTGTTGGAATAATGTCCACATCAGTAGGATGTATTGGGTGGTCTTTCCCTCAGCTGGGAGGCAGCTGTGGAGACAGCAACACGACAGGGCTGAGTTTTACTTTGCAGATGCCAAAGCCGTCTGCAGAGATCTGGGGATGTGGGAGGAGAGCTGTTCCTATCTGCTTTTTCCTCTGCTAAAGGGAGAGGCTTAGCGGAATTTTTCTATTCCTGGCTAAAGCCTGAGCCCCAATTTTGTATCCTACGGGGAGAGGATTATTTCCAGAATGTACTAACAATGAGACATTCAAAGAAAGGAAGAATTTTTTCTCAAGATAAATCTCTAAGGCAACGGAAGTCTTTTAGGTGAGAGGTAACTAAATTGAAAATTGTTTCCAAGCCAATGAAAGAGCCAGCAGCAGGGAAGTGAGTAGCTTCCTACACAGTCAGCAAAACCATCTTTCTAGTTTTTGTCTTATGCTTTGGCTTTTGAGATTTTGATATATTTTGAGCCCCAAGAGCGGATCAGGCAGCTGAGGTCAGGCTGTTTGGTCCTCTAGGGAGTGAAGGGAAGGAGGAAAGAAGGTAATAACGTAGTGTCTCAAAAGCGATCCTAGGATTCGTTAGGAGGAAAGTTGAGAGTGTGCCCCACAGGGTGGGGGATCGGCAGGAGAATGGCCTTCCGTTGGAGTCCTTTAGTCCCCAGGAGCCAAAGCAACGGAGGGTTCCCAGGCTAAAGGTCGCCTGTCCCACCAACAAGGGCGGTGTGTCTCTAGAGGTCTCTAGAGGAGACCAGGAGGATGCAGAGTACAAAGAAAAGCAAGACTCATGGTGCGCTATAGCAACTGCACCAAGGAATTTGTTCTCCTACGCCCAACCCGAGGGCAGTGGAAGGTCGTATGGATGTGTGATGGGGAAGAGGGAGTGATCATTAATTAAAAAACAATACCATTTCTGTCTTAATTTTTGGAGATTTCATTATACTATAGATGTGGATGATCTCAACATCCTGACTCTCCGTTTCTTGAATTCTTCCCGTCCAAGGGTCTTATCCGCCACCCTACCTCAGATAACTGTGGAATCACACCATGGTAGACTTTGTCATTATTAATACCTCAAAGCCATCCCTTCCACCCTGATCACTTCCTCCACCTTCCCAGTGTATTCCTCGAACATCCCGACTCCAACAGTCCTTTCCCTAAATAGAGCTTCCATCTTGAAACCACGAGGACCAAAGAGAAGCTTTGCCAGCCAGAAAGATGGCGCATCGATTACACTGCAAAGGCACGCGCTAGCCCTTGAACTGACTCCTGGGAAATCCCTCCCTGGAGATAAATAGGCACCTGTGAGTTTAAGCCACTCTTCATTGAGTTTTCTATCCCCTGTAACTGAACACAACTCCAGTGGTGCAGGGCCCACCTGAGCCATGGCTCCAGTTCTCCTGTCCCCTCCCCACTCTCATTTGCTCTCAGACCTCACTGACAACTTGGTTCAAATGTACCTACCACGCTCACCTTTACCCTCATTTGCTCTGAATTACTGCCTCTTTTTAAGGTTTTCAGTCCAGTTCCTTAAACAGCTCATGACTTTCAAGGCACTTCCTCCCTCAACCATACTTAGCGATGACCATTCTACACAGGTACAATGTACGGGTCTAGCAGACACAGAGAGAAGGCTCGGAGTGACATCTCCTTGGGCAAAGACCTAATTTCATTTTGACATCATGCTGCTAGGCTTCAAGTTCAAAATAGAAGGTAGAAATGAATGTCCACTTTTCTTGTCCACATGGACATGTGCACATGGGCGCACACACACACACACACACACACACACACACCAAACCTCAAGCTTCTCCAATTGTGATTTTGTGGCTACACATGTGGCTCTCAGGCCTGGTCCATAAAGACCTTTCCTATCATGCTCCTCCACATGTGACCCCTTCTGCTGGCTGCTGTCACGGTCAGGAAGATCTTGGAAGCCACACGCAGAAGATGGCAGAGGCCCCGTGGGTCCAGGCCCTTGGCTGACCTGGAAATGGGCTAACCCCACTCCTCGGAATGTTGTGCGAGGAGGAGGTGTCTTTTGTTCGGTTTGTCCCATGATGCATTTAGGGGTCTGTGGTGGGCAGAATTCTGACGGCCCTGGTGATACACATACGCTTTCTTGCAGTTATTCAAACACTCATATAGTTGCTGCTAAAGACAGAATTTGCCCGTATAATTAAGATCTCTAAGCAAGTGACTTTCAGACAGGGAGATAATTCTTGGTGGGGCTAACCTACACAGGTGAGCTCTTCCTGGTGAGAGAGATTCAAAGCGTGACAGGCACCTGCCTTAAGGATATTCCCCGTGATGGCTGATGCTTGATTTTAGCCTTGTGAGACACTGAGGAGAGAAGCCAGTCACAGTGTGCCTGGACATCTGACCTACGAATGGTGAGAAAATAAATAGGTGCTGTTGTAAAGTTCTAAGTTTGTGGCCACTTATTACACAGCAATGGGAAACTAACACAGGATCTATTTGTCACTGTAATTAACCTCCCCTAACTGGCACATTGGCCTATTTACTTTAGCGGTGGACTCCATGTAACATCTCATTGTCAAATTTTTAGAAAATTAGTGATAAAGAAAGCTTCTAATTAATGACACAGATTTTCCAAGGCCATTATTTATAGTGTCAGTGTATGTGAAAACAAATACCTTACATTGCAGGCCAAGCCTTCTAATTTGTGACCAGCGTGTTCCTTGAAAGCAGAGGGGCCATTCTAACTATGCAACACCAGGGAAGGACAGACACCAGCGGGTCAGAATAGATACGGCCGGATCGGCGCTGCTGAGAAGGGCCGAATGTCAGCCTGGCTTGTAAGCCAACACCTTTCATGCTAGAGCCACACTCTTCCACGTACCGGGGCTTGAACTAATCCGCAGGATGACTGAGAAAGCCATGCAAATTCAGAGGAGAGAAGAATGCAGTCAGAAGAAGTCTAGTATGACTAAAAGTGGCTGGGCATTTTTGGATGATCTGGGAGGGAAGGGGGAATCCTTGACTGTACCACAGCTCCCAATACTTGGTTATTTTGCTAAACTCTGCAGCGATCGCTACAAAGATGTCCTGATTTCTGGGCTGTGCCCAAAGCAGATTTATCCAATTAGAGAGAGGCTGGAGCTACCACGAGGGCTGAGGTTTATTAGAAATCATGAATCTTCTCTTGCCCTGGCTCTGGGCACCATCAAAGCAACTGCAGTTTCAGCACCTGCATCCGAGCTCGGCTCAGGGTGAAGGGAGGGTGGGGGAGGGAGTTGATTTGGGCCTGGCCATTCACCCAGCTGTGCTGAACAAGCACATCTCTGCACTGGAAGGGGGCTGGGGAGGGAATATGGCAGCAGCCATGTCGATGTAGTCACCTGTGAGATGCTGGTTCATTTCATTTCACTCATTCTCGAACAGCTTTACTGAGGTGTAATTTACATACCATAAAACTCACCCACGTAACTGTACAGTTTGATGAATTTTGTCAAATTGTACACAACTGTGCGACCATCACCACAGTCCAGTTTTAGAACACTTCCACCCCCACCAACGTTCCTCCAAGTCCATCTGTAGCCAGTCCTTGCTTCTACCCCCATATGCGAGCAACCAATGATCTGCTTTCTATACCTTTAGCTTGACTTTTCTACCAACTTCACATAACAGATCACACAGCGTCTAGTCCTTTGTACCAGGCTTCTTTTGCTCAGCTTAATGCCTGTGGGGCATCCATGATGTGTCAGGCGTGGGATAGAGTGATGAGTGAAATTGACACAGTCCCTACCTTCATGAAGAACTGAGACCAGCAGGGAGACAGATGTTAATCAAACGATCCCATAAATAGCTGTATAATTACACATTCTGATAACTGCTATCAGAGGAAGGGGCCCTCTTAGCTCACACAGACAGGAGACGTGATCCGATCTGGGTCAGAGGAGGCTACAGAGAGGAGGGGATGTCTTAGCTGAGATCTTAGGGATACACAGTAATTAACCTTACGAAGAGGGAGAACAGACAGCTACAGCTAAAGGAATGGAAGGAGGTCACAGCCGTGGGAGCACACGGCGGGGGTGCGATGGGTGGGTGGTTAAGGAAGGACATGGGGGGATGCTAGCCTCAGCCTGATCCGGAGGAGGACTCTGGAGTGTGAATGGCCCCAGAGAGCTGTCTCACCCAGAGGCAAGAGCCCATGGGTTAATGGGCAGTAGAGATGGAAAGTAAATAGAGCTGGGTACCCCTTGCTTCTCACCCTGTAATGTGCATACGAGTTTCCAGAAGATCTTGCTAAAATGTAGATTCCGATTCAGTAGATCTGGGCGGGGGGGCAGAGATTCTGCATCCTATCCGCCACCAGGTGACACCCGTACTGGTGGTCCATGGACCGCACTTTGAGCAGCCAGGACTGAGAAGGCCAGGTAGTGGATTCAGCAAGGCAGATGGTGCCAGGTTTCCAGGCTGTGCAACTACATGAAGGACAGCTCCAATTTCAGAGCAAGGAGAGTCCATAAAGGGGCCAGGTTTGGGAGGCAAGGCCTGGATTTACTCCTCTGCGCAGACAGCTTGAGAGTGAGTGCTTGTGACTGTGCCACAGAGAAGAGAATCTCCGACTGGAAGAGACCTTCAAAATGATTCATCTGCCATTCCTGAAAACGAAGGGAGACCATGCTTCCCAGTTCTTGGTGTTTCCTGCCTTGTGGGGGGCAGGGGCGGGAATGGGATGGGGGATAAAGAGTGATGGGGTAGGGGAGCAGGGCTTTGGTTCTTCCAGTAACTTCTGGAAAGCAGCTCTGTTATATATATTGATGAGATTTGGTTTACAATCTATTTCTAAAAAAACCAAAAAACAAAAATAGGGGGAGGAATGAAAGGATTTGGTATCACGCGGCATCCAGAGGCTGTGGCCTGATTGTTGGCCGTGGCAGAAAAGCCCTCTTATCATCTTGGCCCCAGGTTCCTCCACAGGCTCAGGGGTGTGGGGAGGGTGTAGCTGGTTCCGCCCCAGCCACAAAATGCTCCTCAACAGCTACATCCTGGGGAAGGCCCAGGGCAGAAAGGCTCAGGCCAGCTACCTGCTTGGAGGATTTTAAGAAATGGTGTTTACTTCTAAGGAAGTGGAAGCACCCTACAAATCAGTCGGTTTGTAACAGTAAAAGGGAAAACGGAACTTACACAGTTCTCTGTCTCTTCCGGGAACTGGAAAAAGTACAGGCCTCCAAACTGCACTTCACCCCTGCTCCGTGGACATGCTGCAGGTTGTCTCTCAGTGGGGGCAGGTGGCCTCGGGATACACGGGGGGATGGGGAAGGGAGGTGGCCAAGCAGCAGGACCCAGACTCTGCATCTCCAATCCTGTCTCTGAGGGACTCGGTCATAACATCCCTTCTTTCCCAGGAAGGGCCAGGGAGTACGGCTGACCTAGATGTTTGCTTCCTTTCAACTCCACATGGGAGCAAAAGTCGGAAAACAGAAGCCCTTTTATCTGGTCTTAATTAAACACAGTCTGCATAGAGGGAGCTGCTCTGAACAAGGGTGGGAGCAAAGCCAGCTGACCCCAGGGTAGTAGCTCTGATGCGGAGCTCAGGCGTACCTGGTACCTGTATGGAAGCTGGGAGTCCTTCCTGCCAGGGTTGCATTTGTCCCCCTTCCTGTCTGAGCTACTCACCAACTCAGACCTGCTCCCGAGGGCTGCCTAACTGTGTACAGCAGTGTGTGGTCTTCCCACCTGCATGGTAAGCATCTCGAGTGAACAAGCCCCTTCTCCTATTCCCCATACGCATTCCTCACACCTCCGTCACCACTCTGAGCCTAACAAGGGAGCTGTGTGGTTCCTGAACACCATGTGAGTTCGCTCCCGCTATGTCTTGTGTTCATGATGAACCTACACAGCCTTATTCATCCTTTATCCTCAGACCCAGTGCTAGGAGGAAGCGGCATCCCTTCTTGCCGCTCCTATCCCCCTGCCTGTTCCCCTTGGTGTCCTGCAGGGAAGCTGATCTGAGGTCAGAGTTCAAGTTACTAGTGCGCAGGTTGCTTCACTCAAAATGACCTGCGTGTGTGCCTGCTCCCTTTCTTTCTGTCCCACATGCGTATCAGGTCCATAGTGGTGACTGTGCCACCTCGGCCTTGTGCATATATTTCCATCAAACTATCAGAGTTTGGTGCTGTGGTTGTCAGATGCTCACCTAGTTCTTCATTTTGCTATTGTCCTTTGCTAGGAGATGCCCCCAGACAGGCGGAGTAAGCGTGGTGATTACCAAGCACCCCCCATCACCTCCTCCTGGGGGAATTTCATCCTGGGGGCAAGAATGACACTGCTCGGGCAGACTTCCGGTTGCACATCTATGCACAAGCGCTAGGATTTCAGGTGCTCTTTCTATGCTTTTTTTTTTTTTCCTTTTGAGGTCTCTGGTGACGCTATTTGTGCGCCCTGCCTGGATGGCTAGAATCTCAGAACAAAGAGAAGGAATGAGAACCGTCCACCTTCCAGGCTGTTCTAGTTTCCCCGCTCCGCAGGAAGACAGGGCGTCGTCTCACCTGGCTGGGTTTCTACGGGGCCAGGTGCACACCGGGCAGCTCTCAGCGCCCCTTGGGGGAGGAGCCTGAGATGTCAACACTGTCATTTGGAATCGCTCTCCCAGCCTGCGGCTGGTCCTATCTGACAACTTCAGATGCGGTAGATGAGGTCCTTAGTAGGTAGTTTTGATTTTGGAAAGTGGTCCAAACTCTCTGGAGGTAAAATGTGTGAACCCAGCGGATGGCCAGGCTACATAACCATATTCGCGATGGAAACAAAGAAGGAAGGTAACACAAGGACCCTGATTTTCTAGAGGTACTCATATACCCCAAACTCTTCCCCGAAAAGGAAGGGCTCTGAAAACGCTTGGGATAAGGCAGGTCACTGGAATGAATGTGTGGCCTCCAGGACACTGTTCTGCAGAGGGCACGGCTCAGTTCAGTGAGTACATTCTGGAATCTATGTAAAGGCAAACCGTGCTGTTTACACCAGGAATTTCACCTGAGACAACACTGGATTCTAAAGCTCAGAGCTTTGCCATCCTCTTTGCACAGATACTACCCTTAGGTAACCAGCTGTCCCTGGAAACCTAGTTTATTTTTCAACTTAACCAACACTTACTGGTTGTCGGCCACCTACAAAGCGTGGTGCCTGGTTCTTCCCAGAACACACGATGCAGTGCTTCCTCTATGGCCTCTGAAGACTTCCCATCCCACCCAGGGCTCCCTCCCCAGGGCTCCTGCAGGAGCCTCCGGGTCACCTCTCTGTTACTCGCCTTTGCATCGCCAGCACCAGCACCTGCTTGGCACATAATAGGACCTCAGTAAAGACTTGCTGAATGAATATTTCGTGGGCCAGGTCCTTCAGAGGCTCACAGTGACAGCCCAGTCTCAACATTTTCTATGCCCCCGCACTTCAAAAAACCACTCTCTTTCTCTGCAAAAATCCACCAGTGTCCAGTTTTCCCTTTCCTTGTCAGGGCCCCCTCCAGGGGTAGTGACACAGGCACCATCCGCCGACTTCACTGCTCCAGGGTTTCTGTAGAGATATAAGTGCGATTTCACCTGGGCCTCAGCATTCAACAGCTCAGGTGTGCCTGCTCTGGGCACTGCCTCTCAATGCTGCCCCCATCTCTCCCCTTCTGACTCCACCTTCCAGCCCAGCTACAGGTCCCCCAAACCGACTGGTTGATTTGACAATGTTTTGCCAGGTGGGATCCCTTGGAGTCTCATTTGGAGTTGCCATTGGTTTGGATCCCTGACAGACTGTACACGCCTGGAGGCAGGAGTGGAGGCTTCATCCTCATTCTCTCCCTACTCTCCCGCCCCCGCCTCCACCCCCTGGCAGGGCTGGTTGCCTGCACGTAGTAAGAGTGTCACAATGCGTGTTGACTCATCCCTTACAGCTGATGACTTGAAAACCAGGAGGATGTGGGAGAAGAGGAACTTGGATAGACCAGCTGGACACAGCTCGCATCCCACAGGCCTGCTTGCTAAAGTCCCAACTGGTAAGCACGTCCTCCCCCCAACCCCTTTTATTTTAATGATGCTAATGTTTCTTATATTTCAGGTGAGCATTTTATATTTGAAGGGGAACATTCTGGAAATAATGACCAAGTTCCCAAGAAATGACTTTGATGAGGAATGAGACCACGCATCCTAAGACTGGTTCTGAGGGGCAAGGATGCTGGGATTCCAGGCAAATGGGGAAGGAGGAGGGGGAGGGGGAGGTTTCCACATCGTTGGATTACACCTCCAAACCGTCTTCCTGCAGGATGTGTCATAACCAGGGACATCACAAAGTAAACAGTGATACTTGTGAATGAAAGCTTTACATTGACTTGGGAAGGAAGCGGGAAAGAAAGAAAGGAGATGGTTGGGTGGAGCAGGAGACCTATCCCCCAGAGCATAAAACATGTGTTGGGATGGAGAAGGATTAGGGCAGCCTGAACATCTAGAGACGTCTCCCAGTGCACTGCCACTGTCAGCGCTATTACTATTAGCAACTCTTTCACACAAGTCATCATGAGTTTGGTCTAAAAGGAAGGTTTAAGCAAAGTATGTTCACTCAAAAGGGAGAACAGAGTAAAAAATTGCTTTTAAATCAGAATGCGTGAGCTAATTGTATGGGGTTTCTTATACCAGCCAGCTTTCGGGTCTTCACCATTTCACGCTCTTACCAAGCATGGTTTTTCAGGGTTATTCCACAAGAAGCAGGGGAGGGGCATGGGAGAGTACTAACTTATTTGTAATTTTTAAATTACTTCAATGTTTATACATTTCAAATACATTTAAAGTGACATTGTTATTTAAAGAGATTTTCTTTTTTTTTTAAGATGAAAGTTACTTTAATTTATTTATTTTAATTTATTTATTTTTGGCTGTGTTGGGTCTTCGTTTCTGTGCGAGGGCTTTCTCTAGTTGGCGGCGAGCGGGGGCCACTCTTCATCGCGGTGCACGGGCCTTTCACTGTCGCGGCCTCTCTTGTTGTACGGCACAGGCTCCAGATGCGCAGGCTCAGTAGTTGTGGCTCACGGGCCTAGTTGCTCCACGGCATGTGGGATCTTCCCAGACCAGGGCTTGAACCCATGTCCCCAGCATTGGCAGGCAGATTCTCAACCACTGCGCCACCAGGGAAGCCCAAGATTTTCTTTTTATTAACACTTGTCACTGATCTTTGGTGATTGTAACAGATGAGTTAGGACTACACTATAAAGGAAAGGAAGGTCAGAGATGTTTTGCTTTTTCCTCTCAGCTTCCTTTACCATTTCTGAAAATAATTTTGGAAATAAAGCAAATCGAATGCAAACTCTTCCCCATTCCTGCAGCACAGAATGTCAGGAAATCCGTTTCGCCAGTCTTCATGCTCTATTAACCACCCACACGTAACACATGGGATGTTTAGTCCTCATTTTGGCACTGGCTTCATCCCTTCCATACTGTTTGGAACGTACAATGTGGAGGAGTTGGTGTTACCGGCCTCTGAGAACCTTCTGGTTTCACATTTCTGTAAAGGAACAGCTTTTGCATTTTCAAGGCAGATTAGAGAATGAGTTTGCATTTTAAATGAGCATTCTGGGCTGTGCAGGTTGTGCCGGAGCAGGACCACCTGAGTCTCCCACACTCCTCCTCCTGGCAGAAGGGACCACCACTTAGAAGGCAGATTCTGGAGTGTGGGAGACCCCAGTTCTGGTTCTGAACATGTTTCCTGAGTGACCTTGGATGGGCTACCTGTCCTCTCTGAGCCTTAGTTTCTTCGTTTGTAAAATGGAGCAGATTATAGCAAATATGTATACGTTTTTGGGTTTTTTTGTTGTTTTTTGTTTTGCGGTATGCGGGCCTCTCACTGTTGTGGCCTCTCCCGTTGCAGAACACAGGCTCCGGACGCACAGGCTCAGCGGCCATGGCTCACGGGCCCAGCCTCTCCGGGGCATGTGGGATCCTCCCGGACCAGGGCACGAACCCGTGTCCCCTGCATCGGCAGGCGGACTCCCAACCACTGCGCCACCAGGGAAGCCCATGTATACGTTTTTTACTGTGTCTGTGTTATGAGTACTGATGTCCATCATCCACCAGTATCGAAAGAAGATGGGTCCAGGGTCTGCGCTAACCACCTACCCACACTGTGAGGCTAACAGCTGTGCCCCTGGCAGCTTGAACTCCTGGAGGAAAAGTGTGAGTAGCAGACCCCGCGAGCTCTGGGGCCATTGGTGTGAAGAGCACCCTCGGCCAGCTGAGATCCAGCGGGGGTGTGCACTCCAGGCTGCCGCCCAGGGCTGCAGAAGGCAAGAAGCGGTCCCTGTGCTTAGGCCGCATTTCACCAGTGACTCAAGGATTCTGATTTATGTTTCCTTTGTTATTGTAATGAACATATTATAATCGAAGAGTTTGATAAATTTTGACACTTGAATCCACCTATGGCATCAGTAACCAGATGAAGAAACAACAGAACACGACCAGTACCCCACAAGCCCCTCATAGTCCCTAACGCCTAAGACTAACCATTATCCTGACTTATATCTGTTTTTGTACCTTAATATAAGTGGAATCATACAGTCCACATTCTTTTGTGTGAGGCTCAGTACTCTGGTGTGAGATTCAGCCACACTGTTGCAAGTCGTTGTAGATCATTACCATGGCTGTGTAGTCTTCCACTGTGTGACATTAGCACCATTTATTTATCCCTTCCAATACTGATGGGCATTTGCATAGTTTCCAGTGTTCGGCTATTACAAACGATGCTTCCGTGGGCATTCTAGTACATTTGGTGCACACACAATGTGCATTTCTCTTGATGCACAGGAATGGGATTTCGGGGTCACAGAGCAACCCCACACTGCTGTTCAGCTTCAGTCCTTACTGCCAAATACTAATCATTTTACTAAGTGATCGCATTAATGCATAATTCCACCAGCAGCAGATGGGAGTTCCAGTTGCTCCACATCCTTGTCAACGCTTGCGATTGCCAGTCATTCATTTCAGCCGTGCCCATGGATGTGGAGTTGGTACTGCACCACGTTTTAAATTTGCATTTCCCTGATGACTAATGGAGTTGAGCAACTCTTCATACATTTACTGGCCATCTGAATTTCCTCTTCAATGAAGTGTTTGTTCACTTCATTTGCTCTTTTTCTTCTATGGGGTTGTCTGTCTTTTTTCTTATTGATTTGTAACAGATTTTTAATAGATTCTGAATAAGCATCATTTGCTTTGTGTGTGTGTGTGTGTGTGTGTGTGTGTGTATTTTGAAAATACCACTAGGCTTGGGAATGTGCCACTGGGTAATGAAGTGTAAAAAGGAAATAAAGGGATAAGCCTGGAAGGGATGGGGAATGAGGCTAGAACTCGATTCTCTGCTTAGGATAAAGCCCTTAGCCTGGAGGAGGACAAGAGCATGGAGAAGAGTAAGAGGAGAAGTGACAGTTCTGGAAGTCTCTGGGACAGACACAGGGAATTCGGTCTTCGTCTGTGGCTAATGGAATTCTTGCTACTAAAAGTAGGCAAAAAACAAGGAAAAACAATCTTCCTTGAAAATGCCAGTCAAGAAGAGAAAGGATATAAAAGGAACCATAAAGGAGAGTGAAGAGACCCAGAGTCATAAGAAATTAGAACCCCAGAAAATTTCATGTAATCTGTAAAATACAGGTGCCCCAAACTTAGCCAAAGGAGGGCAAGCAACTGTGCAGAGCACGTGTCACATTTCCCGAGGGGCCCTGTCTCTCAGGTGCCTGGAAATACGATTCAGGATGAGGAACAAAGGAGAAATGTCCTCCTTGTATAGGTCTGATTTTTATAAGAATCCCTCATCATTATGGGGCTCCTGCAGGGGGTGAGGTTGTGCTAACGAAAGAGAGACCCAGTTTCAAAACTTACAGGGTAATATGGAAGAACATTTTGTATTCTATTACAAGTTAATCACTAAAAGTATGTTGCCTATAAGCTTAAATTACACGTAATGGCCCATCTCTGGGAACCCTGCCTCCCAGGTAATGAACAGTAAGCTAAAATACCTTTGTTTAGCTCACAGGAAACATCCTGACCAGGCCCACCTGTGAATGACTGGGGTGGGGGAGGAAGAAATTCACAATCCCCTCCGGAGACTTACAGGAACCAGGAAACTTTTGACTTTACTCCTTTCCCTTTTAGCATAAAAGAAGCCTGAATTCTAATGCAAGCAAGAAGTTTCTTGGGAAGCCACCTTCTCGGTCTGCTGGCTTTCCGAATAAAGTCGCTATTCCTTGCCCCAAAAACTCTTATCTCAAACTTACTGGCCTGTCGTGCATACGAGCTGGACTCAGTAACAGCAATGCAAATGAAAAGACCATTATCTCTCAACGTTGCATTGATGTAGAGGGACATGAACACAGATAGTCCCCAATGCATTAATATGTGGCTCTTGAAGGGGTCCTGGTATTAGCACATGAACACAGACATCTCTGCCTTTCAGGAAATCCAAAGTGCTGGAAAGAAAAGGATGGTCTCAGCTGGTTCTCTTCTGATACGCCCCTGCTCTCTGGCTCCTCCTGAGAAAAGCCAGGGTCATCTCTCTCTTAACAGCCAACACTCACTGAGGACCTGGGGAAGTCCAGCGCCGGGCAGTGTTTTATATACATCTTCCATCTAATCCTCACGCTGTAGGTTATATTATCTTCTTGTCTTTGAGGAGGGAATACTCAGCTCAGGAAGGCCACGTAACAGGTACACGGTCTCGCCCCGTTCCTCGGGGGAGGTAGAATCCTAACACAGGTCTGCTGCTGCCCACCCGCCTAACACCGTGCGGTCCTGCCCCCACCTTGCCGCTGACATGAGGCGCGTCCTGAAATCAGGGATCCCGCTGTGGTGAGATGGGTGGTCCACCACGCTGCTCTGCTGTGGGTACAAGGGGACCATGCTGACACCACCCAGCCTCCTGTTCACAGTAGTCACGGTCCATCAAGTTGCCACAAACACCAAAGAGCGAGGACCCCTTCCTCCAAGAGGAAATACAGGACCAGGTCCCTGTGGGCCTTGAGTCATAATGTTTTCATCAAAGGATCAACCCAGAACCTTGTTTTATCTGTGTTTCTCTTTAAAAACACCTCATTTAACATATACTGTTGAGTCATTAGCACTGAACTCGCGGCCGACAGCACTGTCACTCATGCCTGAACGGAGCTCCTCTAACGTGTATTTTCTCCGTCAGGCACATCCCAGCCTTCAGGCGCAGGAAGCCTAGACAGCTCTTCAGCACTGTGCTTGGAGGCAACGGGGAACAGCAAAATCACTCCCCGAAAGCACAGAAATGAGGAAAGTGTGGCACCAAGTGGGCTGTGAGTAGGATGCTCGTTGACAGTATCAGAGCCCAGGCGGGAGGCCGAGTGTTGCCTCGCTCGACCTAAGCTGAGAATGTGTGCGCACAAATATTGATTTGGGGGCTACAGATAAATTTTAGCAAGTAGGCCAATCTGCAAATGCAGAATCTGTGAATAATGAGATCAACTGTGTATTTGTTGGTTGACTGATCCAAGGTAAAGAATCTTCTTTATTAAGTGCTATGCGCTTGAGCGAACAGTGATCTCAAGTAAAATACTGAACTAGGCAGAGCGATGACCATGCTTTCACGCTGCTACAGATCACGAAGAGAAAATTTTCTTCCGAAGACTGCAGAGACCACTGGGAACAGCCGTGCAGTGTGTGCACTGCACAAGCCTTTCAGCTGAGGGGAGGGAGCTCCCAGCCTCTACCCAGTGGCTTAGTTCTACACTCTGTTTGGGCTGCTCTGCCCGGGAGGGGGCGCTGTTTTGTCATGCGTCCAGAGACCCTACACATGCTAGTGGTGGCCTCTCGAAGTGCTCCCTGAATGATTTTCTACAAACTCCCCCGAAGGCCTATGAGGTGAGCAGGGACAGGTAGCCGCACGCTGGTATTCCTGTTGGCAGTCAAGTGGTTTGTCCTGGGATATTCCAAGAGTCACTCTTCCAACGCACGTGCTCCTTTCAAGGCTGACAAACCAAGGGGTCCTCTGGGCAGTATCCATCTGTGTCGTGTTTCCTGTAGGCAATGGGACGGACCAGCAGAGGGCCAAGGCTGCCACCTGCCGGCTCAACTATTTTCCCCATTTGGGGGTTCACTCGATGCTGCCATGTCTCCACCATGACTGAAGAAGCCCAGGGCCGTGGATGGCAGCTGGCTGAGGCTGGCACATGGTCAAGTCTCTAACAGACCAATTTCCATCCTGGCCTATGACGATGTAAAGATCTGCCCACAGGTGACCAAAGCCCAGTGTTCCCAACAGACTTCTGTCATTTCCACGCTGGCCTACAGATCCTGAGCAACGTATCTAACAGGATGCAGACAAAGACAAATCCCAAGTCCCAAAAGACCCCCATCCTGCCTGTGGGGCAACTGCTGGTGCCTCCAACCTGTGACACCAGCATCCCTGCTCACACTCTCCTGCTTCCTGGACAGACACCATGGAGAAATCCAATCACCAGCAGTACCCACTTTCTGACGCATCCAACCCAGGCATCCTCCGCCTCCTCCCACTATCTCTCCTCAGAGTCGTGCGGCCCAGGTTAACCTCCCCCTTCCAGAGATGCTCTGGAAGCTCCTCTGGGCCTGTCCCCCCAGTCCTCTTGCTGCAACAATGAAAAGAACTGAACTTTGTCCTCGAGTGACTGAAGGAACATTTCTGGTCATCTCTGATTGCTGGACTTTGATGCCTGAGAATCCCATTTTATTGCGAGGGAGAAGTATAGACTCACCTCCAGTGGGGGCACGGCAAAGTGGATTCTAGGGTGGTTTTAGTCTTGTGTAATCTCCATCAGCAGGCCCTCCAGCTCCCGACACCCCAAACAAACATGCCATCTAGTTCCAGAACTCTGTTTCTTTGTTCCACACACACAGCTTCAACAGGAACCCCAGCCCTGTTCTCCCAACCAAATCACCTCCCCCAAAGACCCTCCTGCCCAGAAATTTGGAAGTCTTCATTTTCTCATGCTCATTTCTCCTTGGCTTTAGATCCACGGGAGCTGCTTTGTGAACTGCCTTTACCAACAGGATGCAACAGAGGTGACACCATGCCAGTGGGGAGCTGAGGGCAGCTACTGACTGATCTCTTGGGACCCTGTCCAGATGCCATGTGACTAAACCCAGGCTAGCTCGTTGGAGGATGACGCAACAGGTGGCCCCAGCTGACAGCCCGTCATCTGCCCAAAGCCAAGCTGCCTGGCTGCTGACAACTGATGACAGACACACGAGGAAGTCCAGCCCAGACCGGAAGAACCACCTGGTGGAGCCCTGCCCAAACTGTTGAACCACAGAACCATAGCTAAATAAGGTGTTCTTGGTTTAAGCTACTAAAATGGAGGGTCCTTTGTTACACAGCTGAAGCTGACTGATACAACATCATTCCTTTAGTGCTGAGATCATTAATGATCCCTGAGGGTGGTTAGTCATTGTTACTCAAAGTAGGATGTTAGCAAACTCCTGTAAAATACTCTGTGAAAAGGAGAGTTCTGTGGTCAGTTCTGAAAACCCTGCTATTATACTTTCCATATGGAGATTCATGGTCCAAATTAGCACATTAAAAGTTTGTGAGAAACCCTGCATTTAGAAAATAATCAGACAATCACTTAGCGTTTCGTGAACACTTGATTAAAGAATCCTATTGTCCACACAACACCTATGGATATCTTTCTTTCTGCAGTGTCCTGAGAAAACAGTTTGGAAAATGCTGTTCCAGATCAATAAAGGAGTCTTGATTCCCAGCCTGTAGACCACAGATCCGCTGAGAAGCCCGAGTGCTTGTAAGGGGGTCAGGTGTCTACGCAGAGGTGGTGGCAGGGTGGTCGCAACACCCGTCAGATGGCAACCAGGCATCCCCACACTACAGAATAGATGGCGGGCGGACCTCAGCTCTTGGCTCCCAACCACGTGGAGGCTTCCATGTACCTGCTGAGATCACAGGACTGGCCACCAAGAGGTGATGTGAAGCGGCCTCTGGAAAGAGCTGAAACAAGACAAGTGCTGCCTCCGGGAGGTGGACGCGCTGCCTGGCAGAGGTCGCCAAAATCCTCTATTTACAGGAAACCGGCACTTTGTAAATACCAAGCTGTGCTATTTATGTAGCTGTTTCTCATCAATATATGTGGGAATTCTGTAATTATCACGAGTGCTCTTCAAAGGCTTCCGGAATCTCAGACACACGAGGGTCACAGATAGAGTCGGCTGAGCCCTGCAAACCCCGTGCCCTGGGCTCCTGCTCTTTCACACGGCCTGGCTGCTCGGGTAAGAGCAAAGGGCAGGGCAGGGCCCCGGCTGCAGCTGTAACCAGGGTCTGGCCTGATGGCCCCTCTCCTTGGGGTGTGGATGGGGGAGTAACGTGGGCAGACTGCAGGCACTCAGGGGTCTGGACACAGAGGGATGTGAAGCCCATCCCAGAATGCCCAGCCTGCCCTGGCGCTGGACTCCAGGCTGGCGACACGGCCCTGGCAGCATGGCCACAGTCCCCGGGGCTACCCCAGAACCCCCGGGTCCGCTGGCAGCTTACAGGAACTGGGAGGTTTCTAGAGCTGTGACCAGAATAAAGGCTTTGAAAACTGAGCAAACGACGTGCTCACTGACCACGCCTGGAGTCCCTTCCAAAATCATCATTTAGGTCACAGCCATGGAAGGGGGCCTCTCTCCCCACCGCCTCTGCTCCGGAGCCGTGCACCTGGGTCCAACCCCAGCTGTCACTCCTGGGCTCTATGCCCTGGGCAAGTTGCCTAACTTCTCAGCGCCTCAGTTTCCTCACCTGTGAAATGGGGAAATAATCCCTACATCCTAGGTATTATGTCACTGACCCTCTCAGAGCCTTGACCCATCACCAAAACGGAAACGAGAACAGCTCACGGGAGGAGAAGCTGATGTACACACAGTGCTCTCAGAGCATCTCACCTTCCATTACCGTGTGATGTTCCTCAGTTCACGTCTTACAAGATGTCCGACCCCTGGGAGGTGAGGACCACGTCCCCGTCCTTACAAACGTCTCCATAACTATTTCTTTGATTCAACCCGAGATATTTACACAACATTGGTCTAAACACGATGTCAGCAATTTACTCTGCCAAACCTCAGTTTACTCATGTATAAAATGGGAGAATTAAGGGAGGAGGTATGAGGAAGACTCCGCATGCTCCTCCCCATGTGGTAGACCACCAGCCAATGCCATTCCCCCTCCCCCTTCCCTTCACAGCCTGGAGCAGACCAGCTGGACGCTGTGTTTGTGCATTGTATATTCACAAGTACAGCGGTACTCTCTCCCGCTCTCCCTTGTCAGCATCTTAATGGGAGAGAAGAAGTTCGTACCTACTTGGTTGATTGTTTTTCTGAGCTTCTGGGAAATTCTCTGATGCACCTGGACCACTGCCAGGTCCACTGATGGCTGAAAAATGACGCGGGGGCATTAGTGGCCTGTTACCCGGGTGGCAGAGCTTCAGATGAGCCTTATCGGGGGACCTTTCTGTCCAGCTCCCACCCTGATGCCTTGGGCTCGTGCACAGGTAACGGACTGCAGTATACGGACCACCAGCAAACTGATTCTGGAGTTGTCTAGCATCTTGCCTCTAGCCATGAATATTATTTGGGGGGCAGTGGCTCTTGTTTCTCTACAGAAGTCCTGCTCCTTATATGAAGCAGCTGTGGGCCTTTGCTCCGCCCACACTGGTCACGTGACTTGATATAACGCCAGGGTCATGGAGATGAGCCTGTTCTCTTGTGACAAGAAGGTACAGAGCCTCCAAGAGTGCCTGGCTATACCCCCGTGCTGCAGCTCCCAGCCACCGCCTGGCGAGTGTCACTTGGACAATAATATCAACGCTTCTTTGTGTTTCCAGGCAGCCCAGGCTCCTCGGAAGGGGCTGAGTCCCAGGGAATCAGACAGTGCTGCGGCTGACCAGGGATGGACGCTTGAAGTCACTCGTGAGCCCTTTCACTGTTTTCTGCACCAATTGTGGATCTTGGAGTTGGACTGAACCTTGAGAACATTTTTCTCATTTAAAGGTGAAGAGGGGCTTCCCTGGTGGCGCAGTGGTTGAGAGTCTGCCTGCCCATGCAGAGGACGCGGGTTCGTGCCCTGGTCCGGGAAGATCCCACATGCTGCGGAGCGGCTGGGCCCGTGAGCCATGGCCGCTGAGTCTGCGCGTCTGGAGCCTGTGCTGCGCAACGGGAGAGGCCACAACCGTGAGAGGCCCGCGTACCGCAAAAAAGAAAGAAAAACAAAGGTGAAGAGGCCAAGATCTGAGAAGGGCAAGTGACCTACTCAAGGTCATAGAGCTGGACAGTGGTAGCTCTGGGACAGAATGACCCACTAGCACTGAGCCGTCATGGAAATCGACGAGCTTAAGATACTGACATCCTCACCCAGCCACACTCTCTCTCCTTTGGTGAACGGTACCATCGCCCATTTACCCCAAAGACAAATAGAGAGAGACCCTCGACTACTCAGACTAACAGAGACTACTCAACTGGTTTGAAGACATTCAAAGCAGCATCGCTCTCCTGTTGATGCCCAGCAACTGCTACTTCTTTGCACCTCGTTATTAGAAATATCACAACGGGAAACACCCTAGCTTCTGCCGCATCTTACAGTGCAGGACATCTCCTTCCCTTCCCATGCTGCGTCTCCATGCCAACACCGTCACTACATCACGTAGAGACAGACACACTCACAAAAGAGCTTTCTCCTTCCTAACAGTTTTTTGTTTTGTTTTGTTTTTTAAAACAAGGGCCAGCTAATTTTATTAGGGATGACACAGTAAATCATCTCGTTAGTCATACTGAGTTCTTTCTAGTTTGGACAGATTCCTCTCCGAACTGACTTGTCTATTTACTATAGGAAGGGAGACAAGAGGATCCACTTTTTGCCATTTTTGGTATAGAAAAATCTGGTTCCTTTGCCAGCAAACAGTGGAGCAAAACTTTCAGGCGGCAGGTGGTTAGGGAGTGTTCGCACGTGAGAAACAAGGAGTGTGTAAAAAACGCACAAGATGGTAGGAGAGGTGGTCAACGTGGAATCGAAGGAAGGGGTGCACCCAGGTACCCAAGGTGGAACGAGCTTGAAATGTTTAAGGAACATGAGGCAGGTCTGTGGGGCGGAAGTGTGGCGGGCAGGTGGGGGGACATGAATTTGGAGAGGTGGGCAGACCCAGAACATGCAGCCCGATACCCACGTATGTCTTTAAAGCATTGCCTGGACTGTAACGTGGAACATGGACATGAGCGGGGCATGCTGGTCCAGGGGAGGGATGATGATGGCCATGCCAGCAAAGATAGATGGGAGACTGGGATAGAGTCACAGGTTAGAGATGGAATGGCCGGGACTTGCTGATGGGCGGGGTGGGAAGGAAAGAAACCAAAGCTGATTCCTAAGATTCCAACCTGAGCCACTCAATGGACGGCGGCAACGATTTCTGAGATGGCCAAGCCAAGGGGCCCGTGGGTTTGCAGGGGAGAATGAAAGGTTGCTGTCTTTTAAAAACTCACAGCTCCATTTCAAGCTGTATTCCTACTCCATGTCAACCTACGCTCCCTCTTCAATGGAGTTCTGACTTGCCAAGGGAGAGATTAAAAACAGACAGACATACACACACCCCTTTATTTATCCAGAATCCCACTTTAAGTAATCCTGCCTAAGATGTTAAAATTTCTTTCCTATTGTCTTTTAAAAGAGGGTTATGGTATCCATAGATAAGCATCTGTGTGTGTCATGTGTGCATTCAGATGTGCTGTATGTGCACATGAGCCTGGGGATAAAATTACCCTCTGGCACCCGCCCTCTGCAGAGGAGAGTAATGGGTTTTGCCTCAAGCCAACTCTGTAAAACAGGAAAGCAATGAAGTCAAATGAAGCCGGGCCTGTGTCCAGGAGAGGATGAGAGGACCCAGCACGAGCCAAGACTGCTGAGCCCATCACAGCTTCAGATGCTGAAAAGCATTCTGCTAACTGCCCAACACACACGTCTGCCTTCAGCCCTGCAGTCCACAGCGCTGAGGAAAAGACAGCTCTCACAAGTTCAAGAGGCGAAAAAAAATATATCCTCAGGCTTCTACCCTTGTACAGAGCGCTAATGAAATAGCTCACAAGACAGATTCCATGATTACCTTTGGAGTCCACTCCCGGGCACGGAGCAGGAAGTCCTCAGTATTCTGAGGGTACATCACAAGGATACACAAAGAGCATCCCAGCCACAGGCCCAAGGATGAGGCCACGGTTGGACCTAACTCGCATTCTCGCTTTGTGATTTCCAGGTGAAAGAGCACTGCATCAAGAAATCTATTTTTAAACAGCTGCTAGTATCCTTGGGAGAAAGGTGAAGCGCGCTTTAGGAAACAAGACTCTCAAAGAAAGCATCACAGGTGTCCCAGGAGCCGAGGACACACACGTTGGTTTAGGAGTTGGGTAGGTGGGCGCCATCTTGGTCCCCGGCTGACAGTGAGTGGGAAGGTCGATGACTGACAGTTTATTCCAAATAGCCTCTAAGCCAGCTCCTTGGGAACGGGTCCCAAATTCCCCAGCAAAAGAGGGGGTGCTTATTGAAAGGGCAAGTTATCTCTGGGGGCCCTTGAGGTTCCTTAAAGTGTGAGGACAAGAGAGCACTAGCAATGGGAACAGTTCCGGAAAATCTTCAGGAGCCTCTGAAGAGGGTGAGACACTCTCTGGATCTCAGGGAAAGGGAGGGGAGTAGAGTCCTGGTGTCTGAGACACACAGGCCTGGCTCCTTCCACGACATCCCAAACCCCACCTCTGCCCATTCCTTAACTGATAACACATTCGGGTGGTTTTCATACGCAGGCACTGGCTTTGGTTGCTGAAATAATAGCTCGGTAGATAGAGGCCAACACTTCAGGGAAAGAATTTAACTTAATAGCGTAAGAGAACACTGTGATTGTCATCAATGACATGTTTGTTTAGATGCTACATCTTGGTACAAATGTTCAGAAAGGACGCTGACTCATTGTGAAGTTGGGAAACAGACACAGCTCTGCAGGGGACAGTCTCTGCTGTTCCTGGATCTCTGCAAAGCCCAAGCTACCTGGCGCCACTGACATCGTGGAGAGAGGCAAGGCATGTAACTGGGGTAGGTGGCATCGGTGTTTTTGCTTTAATCTACTCTCTCCTGCCTTGTGCTCTGGGGTATCTTGAGCATTTAACTCAGGACACATCTCTCAATAAAGTCCATTCCCAAAAGGTCATCTCATTATACTCAGGACTGATGGATCGCCCAGCCTTAAGAAGCATCATATTATTTTCATTGCTTTACTCTTACCCACTAGCCTAGTGGGCAGACCCTACACTCAGTAGCCAAGATATTAAGCACACGTCACTCATTCACTCGTGCACACCCCACGCCTTGGATAAGCTGTCCCTGCGTACAAGGTGCCGTCAAGGCAGCGTGGCCCCCAGTCGCTCACACTCATCCAGGGAGGGGGAGAGGTAAGACGCACTGTAAGAGGGCGGCCTGCGTGACAGTCCTTGGGAGACAAACAAAGAAAGTGGGGATTCAGAGCAGGGGCAGATCTGAGCCAGTGAAAAATCCCACTTTTCCTTATGGGAAGTAAGAGAAAGCTTCAAGGAGGAGACGGCATCCAGCTGGAGCTCAGAGGAGGCTTCCAAGGAGACCAAAGGTGACAGCGGCCTGGCCAGGAACTGGGGGCACGAAGGCCCTGGCATTCCTTGGCGGGTGAGGAAGAATCTGATTTTGTGAGACTGATATATGAGTGCAGAGAAGAAGGGAAAAAAAGACAAATGGCTGGCACATGGACGGTGGGGACACTCTGAAATAAGAATAAGAAAAATGGCTAACAATTACCCAGCCCTTTCTAGCACCAGCCTGTGATCTAAGCGCTTGGGAGGATGGATTTCTTTCACCGCCCCACACAGAGGGCTCTCTGACGCAGACACTGTCATTATCCTCGTGTTACTGAAAACTAAGGGGAGCGAAGTAACTAGCCCGAGGCAACACACCTAAAGAGCCATGAAGCTGGCATTGAACTCAGGCCCTCGGACTGTGACCCGACCCTGCCCCAGCCAAGCTGGCCCTCTGGCCATGGGGACGCTGCTGGCGGGACAGTCCTGAGCAAAGCAGGATCTGGACATCGCATTTGACATGTCAGTCTGATGCTTATGGTGCTTAATTCTAACTGGAAGGGAGGGGCCTGAAGGAGGCTGGAAGATCATTGTGATGGTGACTGTCCAGGCAAGAGGTGACCGTAGCTGGATCCAGGAAAGAGCAATGAAAATGATGGTTAATGTTCCGTGCTCGGCCCTGGACCAAGCACATCACACGCCTTATCTTAACCCACAGCGGAACTCCTATGAGGGCGTGGCTAGCCTTAGCCCCACACGCAGATGCGGACACGGAGGCCCCGAGCATTAAAGACCACACAGGCAGCATGTGGTTTACACTCTCGACCTTCTCACGAATCCTGAGAGACAGGAGGACTAATAGAATTTGTCAAGTCCAAAGTCAGACGCAGCGCCAGAGGAGACGCACCAAAGGAAACAAAAGCCCGGACTAGACAAGACAAGAGCCTTGCTATGCCAGAAGGAAAGGAAATGTGTGGGCTGAACAGAAAGGAAAGTGGCTGGGGCGGGGTAGGAGGGATGACACAGCACACCTGAGGGGACATGGCGGGTGCTGGGACTGGGGAGCTGCATGCAGATTCCTCTCCGTTCACTGGATGAGTGATAACATCATTTTTCCACTCCACCCACACACCTCCGTTGGTTCAGACAGACTGTGCAAAGCTGCAGGACAGTCTCCAGCCTCAGGAGTTCCCAGCCGGGTGGGGCTGGGGAGAAGATCTTGAGGGTGAGTTCAAGGTGTGGGCACAGGTGCCAGTTGGCTACCATCTGGGGTGGCATGGCTGGCACTGGTCTCGGCAGACAGGGAGTGTCCGCCATCATCGTTACCCACGCTCCTGGAACTCCATCCCGACAACATCCATCTATTGGCTGAGGGCTTCAGAGCAGTCGTCTCCCCCTGAAGTGCAGCCCCCAGCCTGTGCCTGACAGGAGGCGGGGGATAAATACCGCAGCTCCCTCTCGCCTCAGTTTGGGTCGTCATCGGAGGCCTGTGCTCTCCATCAGCTGCCAGTCCCTGAGGGATAAGCTCCAGCGCCTGCCACAGGGTAACTGGCTGTAGCACATACCCTCCACTGGCTGCTTTCCTTCTCTGCCTCATGCCCCAGGGTGGGGTCATCCACCAGTGAAGCGCTTCCCTGGACCTTGTCTCAGGGTTGGCTTCTGGGGGGCCCCCGCCTGAGACACATGTCTGGGCCATCGGAGCTCTTCTGGTGAAGATCTGCAAGGAGGGAACAGTCCTCAGAACTGGCTGCAGATCTGGGTCCCTGGGGTGCAGAGGCTTCTGGACTTTAAGGTCAGGTCTTTGATTAAACATGAACCCCCTATCTGGAATCTCCATGTTACACCAGGGGCAGGATGATAGAGGGAAATCATCATGAAACTTGACAAAGAGCAAAACCACTGAGAACCAACATTTAAAATACAGGGAGTGTTTTCTGAAGCAGGAAGAAATACAATCCTGCAGGCTGTGGAACAAAAACCACAATCACAGAAAGACAGACAAGATGAAAAGGCAGAGAGCTATGTACCAGATGAAGGAACAAGATAAAACCCCAGAAAAACAACTAAATGAAGTGGAGATAGGAAACCTTCAAGAAACAGAATTCAGAATAATGATAGTGAAGATGATCCAGGATCTTGGAAAAAGAATGGAGGCAAAGATCGAGAAGATGCAAGAAATGTTTAACAAAGACATGGAAGAATTAAAGAACAAACACCTAGAAGAATTAAAGAACAAACAGACATGAACAATACAATAACTGAAATGAGAAATACACTAGAAGGAATCAATAGCAGAATAACTGAAGCAGAAGAACGGATAAGTGACCTGGAAGACAGAATGATGGAATTCACTGCTGCGGAATAGAATAAAGAAAAAAGAATGAAAAGAAATGAAGACAGCCTAAGAGACCTCTGGGACAACATTAAACGCAACAACATTCACATTATAGGGGTCCCAGAAGGAGAAGAGAGAGAGAAAGGACCTGAGAAAATATTTGAAGAGATTATAGTTGAAAACTTCCCTAACATGGGAAAGGAAATAGCCACCCAAGTCCAGGAAGCGCAGAGAGTCCCAGGCAGGATAAACCCAAGGAGAAACATGCTGAGACACATAGTAATCAAGTTGACAAAAATCAAAGACAAAGAAAAATTATTGACAGCAACAAGGGAAAAACAACCATAACATACAAGGGAATTTCCATAAGGTTAACAGCTGATTTCTCAGCAGAAACTCTACAAGCCAGAAGGGAGTGGCAGGATATATTTAAAGTGATGAAAGGGAAGAACCTACAACCAAGATTACTCTACCTGGCAAGGATCTCATTCAGATTCGATGGAGAAATCAAAAGCTTTACAGACAAGTAAAAAGTGAGAGAAAGCTTTACAGACAAGTAAAAGGTAAGAGAATTCAGCACCACTAAACCAGCTCTACAACAAATGCTAAAGGAACTTCTCTAAGTGGGAAACACAAGAGAAGAAAAGGACCTATAAAAACAAACCCATAACAATTAAGAAAATGGTAATAGGAACATACATATCGATAATTACCTTAAACATGAATGGATTAAATGCTCCAACCAAAAGACACAGGCTTGCTGAATGGATACAAAAACAAGACCCATATATATGCTGTCTACAAGAGACCCACTTCAGACCTAGGGACACATATAGACTGAAAGTGAGGCAATGGAAAAAGATATTCCATGCAAATGGAAATCAAAAGAAAGCTGGAGTAGCAATACTCATATCAGATAATATAGACTTTAAGATAAAGAATGTTACAAGAGACAAGGACGAACACTACATAATGATCAAGGGATCAATCCAAGAAGAAGATATAACAATTATAAATATATATTCACCCTATACAGGAGCATCTCAATATATAAGGCAACTGCTAACAGCTATAAAAAAGGAAATCAACAGTAACACAATAATAGTGGGGGACTTTAACACCTCACTTACACCAACGGACAGATCAACCAAACAGAAAATTAATATGGAAACACAAGCTTTAAATGACACATAGACAAGATAGATTTAATTGATATTTATAGGACATTCCATCCAAAAACAGCAGATTACACATTCTTCTCAAGTGCTCACGGAACATTCTCCAGGATAGATCACATCTTGGGTAACAAATCAAGCCTCAGTAAATTTAAGAAAATTGAAACCATATCAAGCATCTTTTCTGACCACAACACTATGAAATTAGAAATGAATTACAGGGAAAAAAACGTAAAAACACAAACACATGGAGGCTAAACAATGTGTTACTAAGTAACCAAGAGCTCAATGAAGAAGTCAAAGAGGAAATCAAAAAATACCTAGAAACAAATGACAATGAAAACATGACGATCCAAAACCTATAGGACGCAGCAAAAGCAGTTCTAAGAGGGAAGTTTATAGCAATAAAAGCCTACCTCAAGAAACAAGAAAAATCTCAAATAAACAATCTAACCTTATACCTAAAGGAACTAGAGAAAGAAGAACAAACAAAACCCAAAGTTAGCAGAAGGAAAGTAATCATAAAGATCAGAGCAGAAATAAATGAAATAGAAACAAAGAAAACAGCACAAATCAATAAAACTAAAAGCTGGTTCTTTGAGAAGATAAACAAAATTGATAAACCACTGGTCAGACTCATCAAGAAAAAGAGGGAGAGGACTCAAATCAATAAAATTAGAAATGAAAAAGGAGAAGTTACAACAGACACCGCAGAAATACAAAGCATCCTAAGAGACTACTACAAGCAACTCTATGCCAATAAAATGGACAACCTGGAAGAAACGGGCAAATTTTTAGAAAGGTATAACCTTCCAAGACTGAACCATGAAGAAATAGAAAATATGAACAGACCAATCACAAGTAATGAAATTGAAACTGTGATTAAAAACCTTCCAACAAACAAAAGTCCAGGACCAGATGGCTTCACAGGTGAATTCTATCAAACATTTACAGAAGAGCTAACACCCATCTTTCTCAAACTCTTCCAAAAAACTGCAGAGGAAGGAACACTCCCAAACGCATTCTATGAGGCCACCATCACCCTGATACCAAAACCAGATGGAGATACTACAAAAAAAGAAAATTACAGACCAATATTACTCATGAATATAGATGCAAAAATCCTCAACAAAATACGAGCAAACAGAATCCAACAACACATTAAAAGGATCATACACCATGATCAAGTGGGATCTATCCCAGGGATGCAAGGATTCTTCAATATATGCAAATCAATCAATGTGATACACCATATTAACAAACTGAAGAAGAAAAACCATATGATCACCTCAATAGATGCAGAAAAAGCTTTTGACAAAATTCAACACCCATTTATGATAAAAACTCCCCAGAAAGTGGGCATAGAGGGAACCTACCTCAACATAATAAAGGCCATATATGACAAACCCACAGCAAACATCATTCTCAATGGTGAAAACTGAAAGCGTTTCCTCTAAGATCAGGAAAAAGACAAGGATGTCCACTCTCGCCACTATTATTCAATATAGTTTTGGAAGTCCTAGCCACGGCAATCAGAGAAGAAAAAGAAATAAAAAAATACAAACTGGAAAAGAAGAAATAAAACTGTCACTGTTTGCAGAAGACATGATACTATACACAGAGAATCCTAAAGATGTCACCAGAAAACTACTAGAGCTAATCAATGAATCTGGTAAAGTTGCAGGATACAAAATTAATGCACAGGAATCTCTTGCATTCCTATACACTAATGAAGAAAAATCTGAAAGAGAAATTAAGAAAACACTCCCATTTACCACTGCAACAAAAAGAGTAAAACATCTAGGAATAAACCTACCTAGGGAGACTAAAGACCTGTATGCAGAAAACTGTAAGACACTGATGAAAGAAATTAAAGATGACATAAACAGATGGACAGATATACCATGTTCTTGCATTGGAAGAATCAATATTTTGAAAATGACTATACTACCCAAAGCAGTCTACAGATTCAATGCAATCGCTATCAAAGTACCAATGGCATTTTTTACCAAATTAGAACAAAAATTCTTAATGTTTGTATGGAGACAAAAAAGACCCCAAATAGCCAAATCAGTCTTGAGGGAAAAAAACGGAGCTGGAGTAATCAGACTCCCTGACTTCAGACTATACTACAAAGCTACAGTAATCAAGACAATATGGTACTGGTAAAGAAACAGAAATATAGATCAATGGAACTGGATAGAAAGCCCAGAGATAAACCCATGCACCTATGGTCAACTAATATATGACAAAGGAGGCAAGGATATACAATGGAGAAAAGACAGTCTCTTCAATAAGTGGTGCTGGGAAAACTGGACAGCTACATGTAAAAGAATGAAATTAGAACACTCCCTAACACCATACATAAAAATAAACTCAAAATGGATTAGAGACCTAAATGTAAGACTGGACACTATAAAACTCTCAGAGGAAAACATAGGAAGAACACTCTTTGACATAAATCACAGCAAGATCCTTTCTGACCCACCTCCAAGAGAAATGGAAATAAAAACAAAAATAAACAAATGGGACCTAATGAAACTTCAAAGCTTTTGCACAGCAAAGGAAAACATAAACAAGACGAAAAGACAACCCTCAGAATGGGAGAAAATATTTGCAAACGAATCAACGGACAAAGGTTTAATCTCCAAAATATATAAACAGCTCATGCAGCTCAATATTAAAGAAACAAACAACCCAATCCAAAAATGGGCAGGAGACCTAAATAGACTTTTCTCCAAAGACATACAGATGGCCAGGAAGCTCATGAAAAGCTGCTCAACATCACTAATTATTAGAGAAATGCAAATCAAAACTACAATGAGGTATCACCTCACACCTCTACAATGAGGTATCACCTCACACTAGAATGGGCATCATCAGAAAATCTACAAACAATAAATGCGGGAGAGGGTGTGGAGAAAAAGGGAACCCTCTTGCATTGTTGGTGGGAATGTAAATTGATACAGCCACTATGGAGAACAGTATGGAGGTTCCTTCAAAAACTAAAAATAGAATTACCGTATGATCCAGCAATCCCACTACTGGGCATATACCCTGAGAAAACCATAATTCAGAAAGACACATGCACCCCAGTGTTCACTGCAGCACTATTTACAATAGCCAGGTCATGGAAGCAACCTAAATGTCCATCGACAGATGAATGAATAAAGAAGATGTGGTACATATATACAATGGAATATTACCCAGCCATAAAAAGGAAGGAAATTGGGTCATTTGTAGAGACGTGGATGGATCTAGAGACTACCATACAGAGTGAAGTAAGTCAGAAAGAGAAAAATAAATATCATATATCAACACATTTATGTGGAACCTAGAAAAATGGTACAGATGAACCAATTCACAGGGCAGAAATAGAGACACATGTAGAGGACAAACGTATAAACACCAAGGGGGAAAATTGGCGGGGGTGGTGGTGGTGGTGTGATGAATTGGGAGATTGAGATTGACATGTATACACTAATATATATAAAATGGATGACTAATAAGAACCTGCTGTATAAAAAAATAAATAAAATTCAAAAAGAAAAATACATGGAGTGTTTTCTGATAAATTAGAGCATGTAACGGGCTATTTTTTCCCGATTGATTTGGTCAATGTTTGCTAAAGACTAGTTCTTTAGGCTAAGTATCAGTATCTCATCGTGTGTTTAGCTTTTGAACTTACACTTTACAGAGGAAAAAGTACTACAAAATTGTAGTCAGTATACTACTATTATTCACAGACTGGGACTGTTGGCAATGTCATCTCAGAGGAACACAGAAATTAAGTTTGTTTTGTATGTAAGAAAATAAAGGAAAATAAAATAATTAGAGTGGGGAAGGGTGGACCAAGTGATAAATTAGATAAATAAGGTGAAGAGAAGCATACAGCAGGCTGTGGGTGTCCAGTCCCCATGGGTAAACGTTTGGTATCTGAGCAATGTGCATGCTCTCTTCCTTCACCATTTGATGCTCCTCATAAGATCCAATGTGACACTGTCTGCTCCAAAGCTCATTCCCCCCAAAGCTTCTTCCTCTCTTGCGCTGCGTTCAGGACGTGAACCAAAGACACAGTAGATCAACTCGTGTCGCACCTTAGTGTGTGCCTGTCCAGAAGGGGCTGGAGTCTCAGAATTCTGCATCTCCTGTAGCCTCATGGGTTTTAGAGAGGGAACGGATGTGCATAATAATAATGGTAGGTGATATCTCTTCAGCCTTTGCCTCAGAAGCAGAACTGGATCCCAGGATTCCAGTGCAAGTCTTTTAACTGGGAGGGGGGGAATCTCAGGAAGAGCCCCCCCGGAGAAGAGCAGGAAACTGAGTTGGGGAAGAACGGGCAGCTCGTCAAGGTGTGTTATCCAGCAAGATGCTGGATGGGCACCTAGAGCTTATCCCTGCTTGGACAACTGCGGGAGACAGGGTGGCGTTTCCGTGAGCACATCCGAGGCACAAGGGAACCGAGGTATTTATTTATTCCCCAACCCCTCTCTGTCTGAGGGCTACTTCTGGGGGCTGGTGACTTCCTGGCACATCTGTGCTGCCCTGCATTCTGGTAGAAGGGGCTCTGGGGACCAGAAAAAGCCCAGAGTCACGGGGGCTGGATGATGGGGGGTCAGGCAGGCACACACCCGCTGTAAATACTAAGTGGGTACAGGTGGGGCATAATCCAGGCAGCGCCAGATGCTCCGCCAGGAGCTTTGCACGCCTGTCTTCATGATTCCTGAAAGCAGCCAGATGAGATGGGCGTGCATTTACCTCCAGGGACCGATGGGGAAACGGAGGCGTGGCAAGGTAAAGCAGCTTGTCATGGCTACGCGGCTCATCGGTAGAAAAGCCAGGACTGAGCCTCAGGTGGGCGTCACTCAAAGTGCGTGCTCTTAACCTCCAGGCTTTATATCCAGCTCCGGGTCCTGGAGAATCAACCACCAGCCAAGCTGTGTGCAGCCCATGGTGCCTAATGGTCAGCCCTGGGTCGTCTGAACTGGGTCTCATGCGAGGAGAGGAGTGAGTAACTTAAGATCTATCGGAACATAATTTACCCTCTTTGTACTAAGCCTCTCTGGACACCAGTTTTAGCTTTGAGTTGACACTGACAAATTAAGGACATGCTCAGCACTTTTCCAAGAGTAAACAGGAAATTCCACAAGCTCCTCTAATCATTTTTCTCTTCCAGGGTGAAATCCCTTAACTAAACACATCTACCTCACCAGTGAGCTTGTGCCAGGGCCTTGCTGACCAGATCCTGTGGGTCCCCTTAAATGTTAAAACCCCTGAGGCAGCCCCTCTCCCAGAGCCCTGGGCCCTGGGTGGAAATGCCAGTTGCACAGAGGTCTCTGGGACACCCCCTATCCTGGTGCCCTGCAAGACGGGGCTGTCTCCCAGTGGGTCTGTCTCTGGTCCTTTGTGATGGGTTAAGCACAGGTGAGCTGCCCTTAGAGGGATGTGGGGTGGGGAGAAGGTGAAGACTAAAGAACCTAACATTTCCTGAGTATCTACTATGTACTCCCACTTTACAGATGTGGAAATTGAGGCCAGGAGAAGTTCTGTAACTTGTTCCAAAGCCCCCAGCATGTTGGTGATATACTTTCTCACTCCTAATCTCGGTGTCCTACTCTCTCATCAAACATCCCGTCCTGGTGGCCTGGCAGTGCCTTCTCTGCATCCCGTTTGTTGGAGCTACTAAATCCATCAGAGGCTGGGGTAAAGGAGCAGCGCCTCTTTCCTGGTGACCTTTTATTCCCGGCCACCTCTGCTTCGTGATTTTGAGTTGACAACATAAGCAAAGGGAGGGATGATGCTGAATTAGAATTCATCTCTAGGCTTTCTAGGGGAGCCCCTTCCACTTGTGGCTATTTAAACCTATATTAATTATAATAAAATTTAAAATCAGACTAACCTCTCAGTCAGACTAACCACACTTCAAATGCTCAGTAGCCACAGGTGGCCAGCAGCCCCCGTATTGGAAGGAGCAGAGAGAGAACACCTCCATCAGCACAGAAAGTGCTACTAGATAGCGCTGGTCTATGCAAGTAAAGTTGAGTCTCAGGCCCAAAAAAGCAAAAGCGTGGCCTTGGAGAGCTAAAAATAACCCCTGGGGCTGAGGTGGCGCTTTGACATGCAAAGCTGCCTCTCCAAGTCGGCACGAGGTGGGGGGTGGGGGTGGGGGGGCAGGAAGGGCCCCCTCCACCTCCTGCTGGTACCCCGGCCCCTCCATCCCCTGAGAACTGGCTAGGGCATCAATTAGTTTATTCTTTGGCTCTTAACAAAAGCAATCTAGGCCCCAGGGAAGGGAGTGGATCCAGGGAAACTATTTTCCAGATATTATAATTAAACAGATAACTGGAAGCAGCCCAGCCCACAAGGAAATGATATCCACGGAGTGAGGCCCCTTCCAGAGAGCCCCCTCCCGCAGGACTGAAAGGGGACTGGAGCTCGGAGGAGTCAGGGAGAGGAAGGGAGTCCTTCCCACCCGAGATGGGGCTCTCCCCCGGGTTCCCAGGGAGCACATCCAAAGTAGCCTTCACCTTGCTCTGGGTGGGGGGTTAGGTTGGAGTTAGGGTGCAGGCTGCAAAGCCAAGAGTCCCCCTTCAGGATCCGCCCACCCTCCTGTGCTTCAGTCTCCCTGACTGATGAAGACCTGACCAAGTGTCAGGTCGGCGGGTGACCCATGGTCTGGCAGAAAAAACACGAGGCTTCTGGGGGTTGTGAATTAAGGGACAGTGAACAGTGCGGGTGGGGCGGGGAGTGAGCAAGCAGAGCAGAGGCAGAGGACACCAGGGGGAGCCGGGGGCAGCTCGGGGGCAGAGATGGCCTAGACGGGGCAGGACAGAGAGAGCCAGGGCATGCAGGCACTCTGCTTGGGCTAGGCGGGCAATGCCGCGACATCAAGGAAATACAGACTGGACCTAGAGAAACCACAACTGCAGAGGGAGGACGATATCTGAACAGCCTCACCCTCGAATTCCAATCACATTTCACCACCTCTGTCCCAGGGGCCTTCCTCCAGTGCCAGTTGTTTTCCTCTGCAGCTCTGGGGAGACAGGAGGTCTTCATGGAATCACGAGACAGAAATGAGCAAGTTCTTGAGTTCAAAAAGCTGATCTGGGAATAAGGGAGAATCTGGATGCAGGCTCACAGAGTGAGTTTCCTCAATTCCTAGACCAGATTAAAAACTTCCGGGACAGAGAAGGAGGAGAGAAATGTGGACAGGAGCTGGGGGCTTGGGGAGACCACCAACCTTGGGGATCCAGCCCTGGACACCATCCTATGGGGATGCTGCAGGGACTGACATGAACGGTCCCCGTTGCTGCTCCTGGAGCACCTCCCCGGGCGGGAGCCCTCGCACGATGGCCCAGCACACGGCTCCTGCCTGTGCTTCTCTAACACCCACGCTGTTGGGAGCCCACCTCCTCTCCTCACGTGGGAGCCACTAATGGACACTGGACACTGGGATGCAGTGAGGATGGACATATGGACAAGGGAGTCCCCCCACCGGACAGAGCTGGCTGAAGGAAGACGGTCAGGGACCTCCTGGTGGCCTGAGCATCCCTTTGGCCACCCTGGGAGGCCTGATGTGACCCTAAAGGCTCCTCGGAGGAAGAAGTTTCTTCCGTGGGCACAGAGTGTCTAGGTTTTAGAATATAAGGATGGATGTCAGAAACATTCTCGTTGATGCTTCTGTCCTGGGCTGGTCCATGGGTGGGTCTGAGTCACTGGACCAGCTAGCAGCCCATCTTCCAGACTCACTTAGCAGAATTTGCGTTTGTAAGGCCTCCACGTTCATTTCCAGGAGTGCGATACCTTACCACCTCACACCCAAGCATGTAGAAATCTCTGCCCGCCGAAAGAGAGGAATCACACTAAAAATGCAAAAAGAAGGCTCAAAACTTAGGCAGAATCCCTTCGAAAGCTAACAAGGTACACAGGGGGCATTTACTTCTGCTGTGGAGGCTGATTTATTCAAGACAGACCAGTCTTGAGAAAGAATCTCAAACATGGATGACTTAAAGCTTCTTCACTGGAAGAGAAAATGTGGAGCCCGGCTCACAATCGCAGAGCTTCGGCTGTCTACACGCAGGACGCGCAGCAAAACGCCACAAGGTATTTATAAATCACCAACAAAGCATGATTCCACAGAGTTATTTCCAGGCTTGCTTGTCCATCTGGGGCAGGGCCCATGAGTTTCTAGGGTGCACATCTCCTCACAGACCAGGAACACTGCTTTCAGCATCTCAACGTTAGAACAGGCTGACTGTAAAGCAAGTTCTCAGACAAGTGTGTTTCCTCGGGGATAGTCATTGTTGATAAAGTTACACAGACGACGGATTTGCACTCTAGGAAGGAACCCATATGGAAAGAAAGTCAGAAGGACTCTTTTTCTAGCGCAGTCTCAGGCCTGAGCATTTCTGACAGCCACAAAACCAGAAAAAGCCAAGGGAAAGTTGAAGCCACAGTGTGGGGAAATTTTAACCAGAAATGGCTACGTGATTTCCACAAAGCTCACACAAAAGAGGGACGTATTTGTGTGAAAGAAAAGAAAAAGAGGTAAGCTTTTTAGACAAGTAAGATTGAAGGATGGTTTCGGGGAGTCCTCAGAACCACCTGTGACCAGAGGCCAGCACCCGGCTGAAAAGCCTCCCGTGAAAAGCAAACTCACCGGGTCTGTGTGGAAAGGGGTGTGTGAGTTTAGGTGCAAATGTAAAGTTTAATCAGGTTTTGCGTTATACTCTGAAAGGCTCAGGCACTCCGGTGGAGACCCCAAATCACTGCCAGTTGGTTCCTGGGGCCCTCTCCCTGGGGCGGCCTGGGGTGACAGGACACAGCTCTGGGACCCTCCCACAGAGGGCTTCCCTCCCCTCACTGGAGGAGGCCAGACGATGAGTCCCCACATCCCATTTATGATGTCCTGAGAGGTGTTCCTCAGGAACCTGGATTCTGGGACCCCTACCCAAATGGCCCTGAGCCTTCCTCACTGGACTTCCTGGACCTCTGTCGCCTGGCTGGGGAGCAGACTGCTCTGGGTCACCTCTGGCCATGCCTGATCCAATTCCCCAGGCGAGGAGGGATGGCGACTGGGGGCTGCTTCCCCGCACTTCCAAGCCAGCAGCCGAGTCACCTCTTGGTACCTCCCACCCTCCCACCTTAGTTTCCGCTCACTCCAGAACCCCTGGACTCGAGGGCCTACATCTTCGATCACGGGTTTCTGGTTTCTGCCTGGAATCCCTTCCCCCTTCTCCTTTAGAAAACACCTGCCCACTTTTCAAACCCACTCAGCTGCCCTTCAGCACTGGATGGAGCCTTCACTGCATTCCCACGGCACTGGGGGGACCACGGCCACGCTCACACACCGTGGGAGCGGTCCAGAGGTGGGCCTGCCTACAGGACAGTGGGCTCCTGCAGGGTGAGCTGTGTCCGGGCTTTTAGAAGGGTCCAGCCCGGTGCCACCATGTTGCAGGGGCTTGGAGACGCTTTCCAGCAGGCTGAGTGCAGGAACCTGTGTGTAGCTCCCGTAGCTCTGACTCATGCATTTATCTGTTCACTGGCCACCGAAACGGCTGAGGTTAGCCCTGGCAGCCTTTCTTACAACCAACAATGTTCATCTGACAATTTCTAAGCGCCTTAAATGTGTTGGGTGTCATAGTGGGTGGAGGGGTAAAAAGAACGGTTTGTCTCAGTGCTGAACAATCAGGGACTGAGCAGCTTTTGTTCTGCGACTCGTCAGACGCTGCGTAAGGGTTTCTCGGGATGCTCAGGTCCCCCCAGGGGGCTTATACTCTCAAGGGTAGGATAACCGAGACTTGCTCCTTGACCCTGGGGAGGCCACCAGCAGGCCCACCCTGACAGGTGGAGAAGAGGGGCCCTTCCTGACCCGAGCCTGGCCCCGTCCTGCACCTGCCTGCACGGGGACCCCCCTAGGCAGGAGGTCAGGCTTCTCCACCGGGGTCTCCTCCCTCCGTGAGGTGGGTCCGGGAGGAGGCCTGCGCAGGCCTTGGCCACAGGTACAGGCTGCCTGGGTGGAGAATTCTGAAATTCCGGGTGCCTGGAGCGTGGTCTTGAAGGGGTGGACGCTGACCTTGGCCCCTGGACTCCCTGCCCTGTGGTTTCTATGATGCAGGGCCCAGGGCCGAGGATGGGGGTCAGAGCCAGTGATGACAAAGTGTGAAGCTGCAGGCTTATGTCCACCCCTTTAGGCACGTGGGGAAAAAAAGCACCTTTAAGCAAAGGGGAGAATTACCCTTCATGCCTGCCTGGGATGCACTGCCAGAGGGCAGAGGCCTTACGGGGATCCTCGGCTCACGGAGGACGAGGCGCACGCACCTTCCTCAGGACCCCGGTGGGAGGCGGAGCCCCGCCATCGGCAGATAACCGCACTGCCTTGGGAGACGGAAGCTCGTGCCGTTCGGGCCCGGGCCGAGAGGGGAAGCCTCATCTCTCAGATGCCGAGGCGTCAGGGCGCTAAGGCTGCTGGGACGTTCTCAGCCCGGTGACCGGGAAGGCTCCCTGTGCCAGGGGTGGCAGCTGCCCTCCACAGTAACTGCTCTGTGCCTGCAACTGTGCTGAAGGGCAGGAGGCTGCAGAGTCTGCTCTACCGTTTGGTATTGTTAGAGAATGTCTTTGCTGACAGGAGATCCCTCGTGCCCTTTTTTCAGGCAGAGTATTGGCCGGTTGGGGTGCGTGGGGAAAGTTCACCAGGAAGGGGGTCACGCTGAGGGCAGCTTATGCGTCCAGAGGGTAAATATCTTACCGGAAGCCACGCACAAAGCAGGGAGCACAGAACTGGGCCCCAGCCCACGTCTGGTCTGACTCCAGAGCCCAGGGTGTGCCCACTGACCTACTCAGGTCAGGTGTGGTTGGAAAAGTAAGGTCTCTGTCCCCTCCCCTGAGTCATGGTGTATGTGTGACTGCAATAGAGGCCGCCGGAAATGACGTGTGTGACTTCTAAGGCCGGGCCATTCAGGGCTTCTCCCTTGTCACCGTGACCCTCCCTCTGCAAACCCTCAGCTGCCACGTGGAGCCACGCTGGAGGGGCCACGCCAAGGTGCTCTGGTCAGCGGTCGCAGCCGACCTAGTCCTCTGGGCACCGCAGACACGGACAGCAAACAAGGGAGTGGACGAGCCTTCTCCGAGGGCTCCTCCAGCAGCAATGGCTCCAGCCCCAGCCATCGGCGTCACCACCAGCCATCCGAATCGTCCCACCCTGGGCCCCGGATCCGGGGGTACAGCATCCCCTCTGTGCCCTTTCTGAACTACTGACCCCTGGAACCCATGAGAAACAGAAAGTGATTCTTGGGTGTGTCACTAAATTTGGAGACTGTTTCCCAGCAATAAGTAACCAGAACGGAATTAAGAGCATTCCGGGGGAGAGTGAATGCCGCCGAGATGGGAAAGCACGGTGACGGACCTAGTGGAGCCTCTGCCCTGAGTCTTTCTGGTTCTGCAGCCACTCCTTCGAGACAGCTTCACCCCTGCACCCTCCTCAAACTCTCCGAATGGGGACAAGGAAAACCAAAGGCCTTCAAGCCACTGGGCCTGTGGACGAAGTGCTAGGGCGGTGGTGGACCACCTACTACGTGCCATTACATTGAATCCACGAATACTTTGGCCCCATCATGTGCCAGGAACAGGTCTGGGAAGGAAGCCACGCACAAAACTACATCCCTGTTCTCATGGGGCTGATGTGTGAGTGAGGGTGACGGGCAGTAAGCAAATAACTCTATAATATTATGTCACAGAGTGCTCGGTGCTGTGGAGAAACGTAAAGCCGGGTAAGGGGAAAGACAGGCAGTTGACAAGGGCTGGTTGGAAAAGGAAGGCCTCCCCGAGAAGGTGGCGTTTCGGCAGAGAGAGCCCTTGCTCTGCCCAACCTCAGAACCCACGCCCTGGGCATGGGTATCAAGGAAAGAAAAATCCAGGTATCTTCCAGTGTACACACCCGTGGCCTCTTAGAAACAGTACGTTTGGATACACACTTCCATATATAAAACAGATAAACAACAAGGACTAACTGTAAAGCACAGGGAATTATACTCAATATCTTGTAATAACTTATAATGGAAAAGAATCTGGAAAAGAATAGGTCCACGTATATATATACACACACATATATATTATGTAACTGAATCACCGTGCTGCACACCTGAAACACTGTAAATCAACTACACTTCAATAAAAACATTTTTTAAAAAGTACATTTGGAGATCGCCCTCCATGGGGCTCACAGGCCCCCTACCAGGTATGTGAACAGGAGGGGAGACTCCTCTGAGAGCACCTCTCTGCACCCCGCCCCCCAGACCCCCGCCAGGCCTTCCCTCCGGCCCTGAAGACAGGGCCACCGGAGGGGTACTTACACAGAGCACGTGGAGGACGACCGCCCCCTGTCTTCTGTCCTCGTTGGTGAAGATGTCATTGGGGAACTCGTGCAGGGCTACAGAAGGGAGAGAGAAAAACAGCTCAGTACGGGGTGGCAACACGTTCAGGGCGGGAGGTCCGGGACAGCGCCGCCACCCTCGTTCTGATACGGGGTCCACGAACCTGGATGAGGAAAGATTACATCTTCATGTTCACAAATCTCTAACTGGAATTTGGTATTTCCTCCAGATAAGAACGGAGGCAACAAACCGCAGCTGTGCGAGAAGCACCCGGGCTCTGCCCCCAGGAGACACGTTCGTGACCCTCTGTCCTGCCATCCTCATGGCTCACGCATCACTTTAGAGTGACGGTGGCTTGCAAACCGCCACCTGTGACCAAGGGTTCGTGAGAAAACACGGGAACCACGATCATGCAGGTCTATCTTCTGACGCAGTGACAACTTCATTTCAGCGGATCAGTGTCCCTCTGTCACCTCACACACCTTGCAAACACTGAAATGTTTTCCCGAGCAGAGGTCTGCAGGCTTCAGGGATTACCCAGGGGTCCGTGGCACACACAGGATTAAGTCCCTGCTCTAAACGGTCCCTCTGTCCCTCCTTTCCTTGTCCCACTCCTGCCCTGGCCTGGGGCCTGGGCCTCTTATGACTCCCTCCCGGCTCTCACTTCTATAACACATTGCCCTCCCCTCCCCAGGGAGTCCAGTACAGGGCAGAAACCACGAGAAAAATCATCCTTTCTGCCCACTTTCCAAACCCAGGACGCTGATGATGGCCGCGGTGGGGCAAAGCTAAGGAGAGGGAACCCTGCAGGGCAGGCCTGTCTCTCACCCTCGGGCACCCAGAGCCCAGATTTCCTGTCACCGTCCGGCCCACCGTGCGCCTGGACCTGGCCAACCTTGAGCCCCACTCCGTGGTTCTGAAGATGACAAGCCCCGCCCACAGGTCCTTCCTGACGTGCCCTTCGTCTGTATGAACTCTCAGCGCCCGTGGGATAGGCTGGCTGCTGACAGGCCGGGATGGGCAGAGACGGAGGCTCTGAGGGCAGGACGGCCACACAGACTTGTGCAGAGTTGACAACGGCGCACGCAGTGAGCTCTGCTCCTGGCAGGCGTGGGCCCTGCACTTGGCACCCACTACGCCTCTGACCCGGGACGGAAAGCTGCTGCTCCCGTGCTGTAGACGAGGAACCCGAGGCGCAGCCGGACTGGACACCATGCTAGAGGGTCCACAACGAGGACCACGCACCCAGCAGACGGGCCGGGGCCGCCCTCGTGCTGTGATCCCGGCTCCCGGCATCTATTAACCATCTTACTCCACCCGGTGACCTCTTCCTTCTGGGGGCCCCTCCAAGCAGGGAACCTGATCTGATCGAAATTCTGCCTCCACACGCCAGAGGGAAGCAGGTGGGCTGTTTGTTCCTTTGCATTTCTCTGTGCAGCTGCCACGGGGCTTTTCAGCGCCGGGCAGCTCCCGGGTAAATGTGACCATCCCATTGCCCACCTACCCCCAGAAGTGGAGACTGGTTGGTTGGCCTGGTTAGTGTATCGATCAGGACAGCCGTCATCCTGGGGAAACTGAAACCAGGGTCTGCCCTGTGATGGGCACCACGCAGAACATCACGCGTGGGGACCGCCTACCGTCAGCGAGGAGGAAGTGGGAAAAGTGAGGGGGCTTCGAGGTACCTCTGGTGCTGCTATATGGAAGCCAGCTACTTTCATCCCTCCTACCCCACCCTGGCTGAGGGCAGCAGGTGAAGGGAGTGAAGGCCACGGTGCAGGCAGCCTTACCGGTCCGCGTCTGCAAGGCGCCCACACCGTGCCAGCTCCGTCATCCCTGCCTCTCTACCAGGACCTGCAGGAACGGTTTGATCAAGGGTGCTATGTCAGTGTGTGACACATTTATGTCTCGAATCCACGCATTCTGGTTTTTAAATCCCCTTGGCACTCAGCAGTGAGTGGAATGACCGTGACCAGGCAGAGCCTCCGGGCTTTGAGTTTTGGTCGGGGAGGGTCTCGGCAGAGGTCTGGATGCCCAGCCAACCCTGGGACCTGGCTGGGGCTCTTGGATAGGACCAGGCTGAGGGCTGTGCCCTTGGAAGGGGAAGGACCCACAGAGCCCAGTGCAGACGCCGGAGGGGCTGAATGCTGTCCAAAGTCCTGGCCAAGCACATGTTGGGCGGGGGTGAGGGGGGGACGGGAGGGGGGTGTGGGCATGGGGACCACAGCACTCTCCTTCAGCCTGCTCCTTCCTGACGGCTCAGGGACCCTCCTCTCTCTCTGGGGAGTGGGAGGCTTGGCAGTGTCCCCGTCTTGATCTGCTCTTCCTGGCCTGGTGCCTGATTCGTCACCAGCCGGAAACTCCTAGTCCCCGGTCAAGGGTGTCTCCTCCTGTCGGAACCCATGACTGGCCACGAGAAAATCGGTGAAATTCTCCGTGAGATGATCCCAGTGTAGCAGTGGGGGGGCTGGGGGCTGTGAGCAGAGCAGCCGGCCCTGCCGGACCTCCTCACTGAGCTGAAGGTGGCTGGGCAGTGGCTGAGACAAAGCATGGGTGTGTCAGGGGGTCAGCTGGGGGGAATGCAAGGCAGCGGAGAGTGAATTAAATGCTTTCCAATTGGTTTGCTTCTGAACAGCAACAGAAGTCTTCTTCGGTGGATCCCAGGCGTGTGGGAAGAGCGGCCAGGAGAAGTGTGCCCGGGAAGCCTCACCTGACACGGTTCCCACTCCGACCGCCCCTTCATGGCAGCCCCTCTGAAAACATGCACCAGGCTGCCGAGGAAATTACTACAATGATTTCAAAGAGCTAATGCACACCTTGCAGAGAATACAGCAGGTATTTCACGCTCCCTCTTAGAGATACATCATCTTTTGGAAAAACGTCACGAAAAGAGATTTCTTTTAACAGCTGAGCTGGGGCTGTCTCCTCTTGCCCTCCAAGAGATGAGCTTCCTTCATAGGCGGGTCGCTCCAGAGCAGGCCCCCAGACAACAGTTTGAAGGCCAGCAGGCGACCCCAGGAGGGGAGTGGAGAGGTAAGATAAGAAAGGGAAGGAGCTGACACATAGGCTCAGCCTTGCCAGGGCCCCTCTGGGAGCCACTGCAGAACATGCCCCGGGGCTATACGTGGACCCCCATCCGTCACGTTTAAGGCTGTCTTCAACACTTTAGGGCAGACCCTTAACACTTCTGCACACCTCTGCACTGGCCAAGTCAGGTGTGCTCCTGGGAACAGAGAAGGCCCTAGACAGAGTCACAGGCGCATCAAGAGACCATCCTCGCATGTGGCGTGGTGATGCCTGCATGGGCTGCGTGGTGTCTGCAGGGGACGCCCATGATCTCCATGATCCTCCAAGCGCCCTTGTGAGGAAATGCAAGGGAATAGGGACAGGGTGTCTCTATGAATAGGAGGAAGAGCCCCTAACTTGCTCATGCATGACTGGCGTCAGCACAGAGCGGCGGGGCGTGGGGTGGAGGTGGCAGAAGGAAGACCCTGGACCCGGGCCTAAAAGTGTGGGTACACTGCCGTTGTGCTGTGCCTTCCGAGTCCAGCATGGCAGTGCCTGAGTGTTCAGAGCGCACCGCAGTGAGCTGCATTGTAACCTGTTCTTATATTAAGCATCGAGTCCACCACGTTAGACTCTTATCTGGCTCATCTGCAAAGGGCAGTAGCAGACGACCCTGGCCACAGAGGAGGTGTCTCGGGAGCAGCCCTGTCACCAGAGACCCACGGGGGCAGCAGCTTTGTTGGGGGGACGCCCCCAGTGCTCATGACTTATCTCATCAGTCCCTCCTATGCACCCCACACAGCGTCTACCAGTACACACGCGGTTATTTCACGCAGCGTTGCTTCGTCCAGGTTCTAAAGCAGTTTGGTATGATGGTGTTTAATCTCCCTAAGAAGGGGTCAGCCTGGGCCCCGGAAAGCGCCCTCAGTTGGGCATCTGGAGCTGTGAGGTTCACACCCAGGCCTCCCACTGTGTGGCCTTTGTCGACGTGTCACTTCACCTCTGCGGGCCTCAATCCACCTGTTGGCCCATCTGAAAAATGGCTGTGGTTCCTCGTCTCCACTGCCTCTGGTCCACGCACACAGTACGGTCAGTGCATACAGCAGGTGCCTAATAAGTGTCAGCAGGATGAAGGGCTCTGAAGGGAGGGGACTGGGACACTGACCGGGGATGGAGTGAGTCAGCCTTCCCCAGCTGGCCCTACGGTTCAAGAAAACAGCTGCCGGGGCTTCCCTGGTGGCGCAGTGGTTGGGAGTCCGCCTGCCGATGCAGGGGACGCGGGTTCGTGCCCCGGTCCGGGAAGATCCCACGTGCCGCGGAGCGGCTGGGCCCGTGAGCCATGGCCGCTGAGCCTGCGCATCCGGAGCACGCCCCAGAAACGGCGCTTTCAGAAGAGCTGCAGTTGCCCAAGAAGAGTGAACGGAGACAGGATGGCCTGCTGGACTGGAAGACTCTGCCCAGCACTTCTTGGCCTCCGTTTCCTCATCCGTAAAACCAGGCAGGGCCTGCAGTGCGTCCCGCAGAGCTGATGGCGGTACTGATGCCATCCCAGCCGCCCTCCACTCGCCGGTGCTTCTTGCATCCAAATCCAAAAGAACCAAGGGCGTTTCTTAAGGCCTGAGCTAGGATGCTCACCACTGCTGGGAACTTACCGTCATCCTGGGACTGCTGGTTAGATTCCACGTAAGAACCCACCATGCAGAATCAGGGCTGGGTTCAGATCCCACCTACACCACTCACACGTTATCTTTTCTCCTCTCTGAGTCCACCTCCTTCGTCTGTGAGATGAGGTGTGGATGCCATCCATGCAGTGTTGCTGGGAAGAGCACAGACAGCGTGTGTGAAACACCTCCCACCATGCTTCCCGGGTACCTATTGCATTTCTTCCTAATTATAATGATGGTGGGATGCTGCCCGGCATCAGTGTTGGTGTTAAAATCCACCAGTCACCAACTCCTGCCTGCCTGGCCTCTGCGTCTGTTTCTCCAGGGTGGCGTCCAGTCTGAAGGAGCCGTGTGAGTGGATGAGCATCTGGTAAGTGTGCTTCCCTGTTCGGGCCGTTGGGAGCCCGAGGTTCCCTTGTCATGCTAGGAACAGCAACGCATCCAGCTGAGGGTTCCCCCAAACACCTTCAAAATCCTCAAAGTCTCTTTCTCTCCCCCAATTTTCTTTCCAGCACATCTTGCCAGCCCTGGGGCGGCAGAGGCAAGCAGTGCTGTTCCCATGGAAACCACAGAGCCTGGAGGGAGCAGATTCCCCTTACCAAGGCAACGGCAATCAGCGGCCTGCTTCTCTCTCCTGGCCGCTTTCCTGAGGCCTGAGTTTGATGAGTCTAAATGGAGGTTTGAAGGGGATGGAGAGTTTTTTGGGTTTCTTTTTTAATACAGCAGGGGCTTTCACGGCATCTTTAGACGTACTAATTGATCCAATGGAGCAGCCCAAAGTGAAGACCAACACACCTGAAAAGGCCAGGCTCCCTTAAAACACCGGAGTGAAAGGAATCTGTGCGGCTGCAACCAACACAATGCCCTTCTCTCATCCAGGGCTTGTTTACTTTTTTGTTTGTAATTTGTGTGTGTGTGTGTGTGTGTGTGTGTGTGGTACATGGGCCTCTCACTGTTGTAGCCTCTCCCGTTGCGGAGCACAGGCTCCGGATGCACAGGCTCAGCGGCCATGGCTCACGGGCCCAGCCGCTCCGTGGCATGTGGGATCTTCCCGGACCGGGGCACGAACCCGTGTCCCCTGCATCGGCAGGCGGACTCTCAACCACTGCGCCACCAGGGAAGCCCCTGTTTATTTTTTTAATCACAAAATACCTAGAGCATCTTGATTGGCCCCTTGGGGATCGCACCAAGAATTGGGGTCTTGACACTGCCCAACTCCTCCCCTGCAGCAATGGATGACTTCATGCTTCTCTTTTAGACGCTTTGATCTGTCCTGGTACTCCCCCACCCCTCGCCCCCGTGATGCCTGCTGCTCCCTGGTCCCCTGGCACGAACGTTGTGAAACGCAGTCTGCCAGGTGTGGTAACACTCAGCCTCCCACAGAGCCTTCCCGACCCTCTTTTGGTGGCCCTGTCATACTGTGTGTGTACCCAACATGTGACTTTCCAACAAACTGCAGTCGTAGCTTGGACTCAACCACCCTGTGAGCTCCCGGAGGGCAGGACCTCTCTCTGGGCAGCACCCACCAGGTCCGGGTCCACGAAAGAGAATGACAAATACCAAGTGAATGGACTCAGAGAGCGCTTCTCCCAGGACACAGCTTTTGTGTACACCCAGGACAGAATTATTAGCTGAGAAAGGACACTGGGAGAGACAATTCAATAAAACACCCAACAACTGGATTCCAACTTGGATGGCCTTTCAGCCTGTGGACAAATATCCCATTTCTTCCTGTTCCAAGACCTGGAAGGAGCACACGTGTAGGCCCGCTGCATGGTTAGATGGGGCCATGCCGTATGCTTTGGTTAATGAAATGTGAACAAAACAACAGGCTGTCTGCCCTTTCTAGGCAGACTTTCACAGCCAGTGTCTGACTCACTACCTTGCGCGTTCTTGGTTAAGCCTTCACGGAAACATCTGTCAGGATGAATCTTCCATCAGCCTGGTCCCTGAGTAACTGATATCAGAATCCCACACCCCTGATGTGCACATTTGGTAGTATGAATAATAAATAGCATTTGTAGTCTTCTTAGCCACTGAGATTTGGGGCTGTTTGTTACCCAGTGTATCCAAGCAATGCAATAGCAAACATGTCCTCAGCATCCCTACAGTATTTTGCACATGAGGCTTCAAGGCAACCTTTGGTTTCTCGTGTCTTCTCCACTAGACTGGGGAAGCGTGGGTAAGGCTGGAGGAAGTTTATTCTTCTTTGTATCTCCTATGCCTACCTAAGCACCTGTAATAGACAGTTGCTTAATGAGTGTTCATTGATCAAATGAACACATTTGTCATGAATGAAGGCCCCTGAACAAAATTACCTGCAAAAGAATCTGTGAAAGTGGATGTATCCACCACTTGAAAAGTTTCAGGCTCACCTCACACCGGTCAGAATGGCCATCATCAAAAAATTTATAAACAATAAATGCTGGAGGGGTGTGGAGAAAAGGGAGCCCTCCTACACTGTTGGTGGGAATGTAAATTGGTACAGCCACTATGGAGAACAGTATGGAGGTTCCTTAAAAAACTAAAAACAGAACTACCATATGACCCAGCAATCCCACTCCTGAGCATATACCCAGAGAAAACCATAATTCGAAAAGACGCATGCACGCCAATGTTCATTGCAGCACTATTTACAATAACCAGGACACGGAAGCAACCTAACGTCCATCAGCCGAGGAACGGATAAAGAAGATGTGGTACATGTATACATGGAATATTACTCAGCCATAAAAAAATAACAAAATAATGCCATTCGCAGCAACACGGATGGACTTAGAGATTGTCTTACTGAGTAAAGTAAGTCAGACACAGAAAGACAAATATCATGATATTGCTTATATGTGGAATCCAAAAAAAAGGGTACAAATGAACTTATTTACAAAACAGAAATAGAGTCACAGATGTAGAAAACAAACTTATGGTTACCAAGGGAAAAGGGGGGGAGGGATAAATTGGGAGATTGGGATTGACATTTACACACTACCATATATAAAATAGATAACTAATGAGAACCTACTGTAGAGCACAGGGAATTACTCAATACTCTGTAATGGCCTAACTGGGAAAAGAATCTAAAAAATAAAAAAGAGTGGATACATGTATATGTATAACTGATTCACTTTGCTGTATACCTGAAACTAACACAACATTTTAAATCAACGATTTTCCAATAAAAATTAAAAAAAAAAAAAGAAGAACAGTTTCAGGCATTTCAGGCTCAGTGAGGCTGAGCAGAACACAGGGGTACAAGGGGGAGCCTGATGGCAACAGCAGGGTGCAGGCTGCTGTGAGGTCATCAATGGAATTTGCGGCTCATTCTAGGGACTGTCAATAACAATGGGAAACTTATTAACAAATCAAAATTGTGCAAAAAATAAAAGTACTTATTTAGCCCTTACCATGCATACTCTGGGTACTGAACTTAACCCCAGTCCCAGAAAGATAAAGGATGCACAGTCCTGATCATTGAGGATTTAACAGATGAGTGAACAAAAGGTTAGGCTGGAAGCAAGGGAAGCCTCAACTCTGAAATCACACCAATAATTTAAGCGTCCTGAATTGAAGCACAGAACTAATCTTTATGGAGTACTGTAAATATGTATTTACCACTTTTTCATTGCTTCTGTGGGATAGGAATCATTATCCTTAACGTATAGATGAGCAAACCAAGGCCCAAAGAAGGCAAGTAACCAGCCCATGTTCATACCATGTTCATGGAGGAGCCGTCATAGTTGAGGTCTGACTTTCTAGCATGTTGGTCCCTCTGTATTAGAAAAGGCAAATGGACCATTTTTTTTCCCTTGACTTTTAAGGGTGCAAGTCCTCCGTTTCAAAAGCCAGAAATGAAGTCCTAGACTCAAATGGGTGGATGTGTGTGTGGAAGCAAGACGGTGGATAACATCTCTGTGAAGAAGGATGTAACACGGGTCATGGTAACCAGAAGCCTCAATCTAGGGCCCCTCAAACTATTACTCAAAAAGGTAGCAGAGTCCAATTCACTGACAAAGGTCATCTCAGCCAAATGCTTATGTGGTGACATTTGCTTAGCACAGGAAGCCAGGGTTTTATAAGAGCCTGAACACCTGGATTTGAAGCCCTCCTTCACCAATCATGAGCTCTGTCGCCTTGGAAAAAATTCCTGAACCTTTTCCAGTCTTAATTTCTTAATGTGCAAATGAGAGAATGAAAACAATAGCAGTTTATACAGTTATTATGAGGATTAATTGTGATGATACTTATGAAATATGCAGTACCTAGAATCAGGTAAGTAATGATTAAATGGTAGGTCCTTTTACTCTATTAAATAATGGAGAAGGAGAAATAGGGACAGGAGGTGTTTCCCAAGGCATCAATGCCCTGCCCACCTTCCTGGGGTCCTACCATTTTCAGTCTGGGTAACCCCCAGCACTTGCATCTCTTTGCCTGAGGGCTTTCTCCAAAGCTGAGGATGGGAGCTCTGCCCAGACCCTGCAGGCTGGATGAGCTGGAGAATCTCTATGGCTCTTTGCCCCAGGAGAAGCCCTCCACCAAAGTCTGATGGGAGGTGGGTGTATAAGTACCCCAGCTCCCTCACCGCTTGGCTGAGAGAACTGAGGTGTATTCTGTGCTGTTTGCTACAGTTCTCAGCGGGATTAAGCTCTAGCTACCCAGAGTGACAACTGGTTTTGTAACACTCCTTTGATTGGCTGCATTCCCCTCCCTGTCTCCTTTCCTGACTCCCCTATCTAAACCATCTCCAAAATAAACTTGTACTTGAGTTTGCCTGAGGGCCTACTTCTGGCAAATCCACATTTAGACAGAGGGAGCTAAGAATTTTGCACTCTTGCACACCTCCATTTCAACAAAGGTTAGTCTTTCCAGCAGAGAATTCATCCATATTCAGGTGAATTTTACCTCCAATAATGGCCTCATTTCCATGCATTTACAGAGAAGTGATGCATCCTGCATTGTCAACAGCAGCACAGAACCACCTCCCTCCTGAACGCAGGTTAGGAGACGGTCTTTGCCCCTTTTTCATGGTACAGAAGTTGATCCAACACCCATGACAAACTCCTTGATTTCCACTCCAGAGCTCTTTTTCTCATGTCCATATTGGCAAAAGATTTTAAACAATCATCCCACAAGCTTTTCTCCTGGAAGGGAACAGACATTCTTTGCAACTGAAGAACCCCAGTCATTACTTACATAGAATTTTGGCCTGGCAGGGCCCTGAAATGTAATTTGATGAACTAGAAACATATTTCTTTATCAATAATAAAACACCAAGGCACCCATGCTGCTCAAGTGCCTGAGCCAGCAGCTACTGTAGAAAGTACAGTGATCCCATGAATAGTGCTGTGTTCTCAGGCCACAGGCATGGCCGCAGAGGGAAGGAGGCCTCTTTGCAGAGAAAAGAGCCTACCACTCGCAGTTGTTGCTCCTGTGGGATCATCACAGCTGTGTCAGTAATGAATTCTTATTAAAGGAAATGAAACATTTATGGTAAATAGCTCTGTGGTGTTCAGAACTTTATGCTCTCCTTGGGCTGCTCTGTTCCTCAAAATGTCCCTTGGTGCCCTTGGTGCTAATGGTAGAGACAGAACATTTGGATGGATGAACTGGGGTCTGACCCAGGTATTGCATCTCTTGTGTTCCCATGTCTGCTTCTCGATCCAGAGAAATACAGACCAACAAGTGGGTTTCTGATGTATGCAGAAACCCACTACACGGCTCTGACACACGAGGGTTGGAAAGAATGTCCATTCCTTCTCAGCACCCTTGGAGAGGATGAGCCTATGTGAAAAACTTTCTTAGGGGAAATGTCATTAAAATAGTTATTTTTGAATGTAACAATTCCCTACAGGAATCTATGTTGAAAACGTTCACTCTTTAAGCATTTATTCTACTGAAGATGAAGTGTGCATGCCAAATGACTGGTAGTTTCAAAATCAGTGATTTTTTTAAATGTTAACTCATCCCATTTCAGAGCTAGAAGCAACCTTTAGTGTTCTATTGGTCTATAGATGGAAAGGTAGTTAGCAGAAGGATTTGGTGAGAAGCACTGTTAAAGTTCTCCTCTGCTTCCCCTTTTAAAACCTGCTTTCTTTTTCTCCATGATGTTATTCCATGATCATCAATTTCAGGGATAGAAAGTAGGTCTCATCTCATATGTTCATCAGTTGATTGGTAATGACTGAATGTTTGGCTGCATCTTAGATGGGGTTCATTGTGGTAGAGCATCGTGATCTGCTAACAGTGTCTGCCATGGCTATGGGAAAGGAAACGGGGGCATGTGTGCTTCTTATTTCCCTGCACTGAAGCTTTGCTGACAAAATCCTAAAAAGAAAGAATAACTGGCCCTCGTTACTCCTGGTAATAGTGATAACTGTCATTTCCTTTGATCTGCACCTGATTTTGAGTATAATCCATTGAAAAGCTGGAGGGAGATTAAAAGTGCTTAAATAATCAATTATATCTCAATTAAAAACAACATATTCAGAACACATACTGAAAAAAAAATGTTTCAGTATGATCGCCAAATATGCCAAATATATTCAAGCAGATGTATTAGGTGGTTACCCATTTATAAAATATTATCTTGAAATCTAGTCTATAATAATGAAATAAATATCTAAGAAAACTCACAGCTAGTTGTAGGAAGAGATGTAAATAAATAAAAAACTATTGGCTAATTCAGTTGGCAAAATACAAGCTTAATTTAGTATTTGGCAACCCCTGGACTCTCCTTGAGGGAAAAATGAAGATGTTACCTGGAGGAAACCATTTTCCCTTTATGTTATCATACATTAGATACTTTTGACAATTTACCTATGGTTTGGGCTCAAAACACTCAAGGATCTTCTAGTTACACCAGAAACTCTTTGAAGCGTAGACTAGAACTCAAGGCTCTTTTTGTTGCATCATTAAGTTTGTGCATCCAAAGTCTAGATTCCAACTATCACGGATCCATCTTTTGGAAAATATCTGTCACTGAATATGAATGAAAATTAAGAGTGTAATTAATCCTAAACAAAAAGTAATTCTTATAGCCATTTCTCTCCATTTTCTTAGCCCATCACTGGGCTCAAGTAACGGCACATTACAGCTTTGAGTGAAAGAGACTAAATGCCTTTTGATTCCACAATGGACTCTGTTCTCCAACTAGGCTCTCAGGGTACAGACCAAGGGTATATATGAACTGATGACAAAAAAGATATCTTAAGAAAGCCTTGTGCTGTCTTGTATTTAGCAGAGCAAAACTGGCCACAGTTTGGAGCAGGCAGATCAGAGCAAGAGGATCTAGAATCTACCCGAGGTGTGTCTAGTAATGTTTGACCGTATATTCGACTGTACAGATGCACTGAGGAGACTCTGGACTCTGCTGTCTTCCTCTGAAGAGTGCTGAGTTTTGTTGGAGCAGAAAGTTAAATTAGTGGTGGGTCATCTCTGGTGCTGGTCTTAGTCTTTTTTCTAATAAAGGCTATTTTTATTATATTCTTAGTCCTGATATACGATCCTTAGGTTTTCAATGGAAAGTCTGAGCTGTTTAAGCAACCCTCTTTAACTTTGGCGACTTGAACTGCAAACTCTGTCTCCCCAGCGCTGGTAGCTACTGAAATCTCTACTCGGCAGTTCCAGCCTTTCAGCTGCTGTTCCCCAGAAAGTGCCTGGAGTTGCCCCGAAGGCATGCACAATTTTGGGGTCAGTCAAGAATTTCAGGGGAACTTATATTCATGTTTTGGGCTCTCCCTCTGTGAATTCTTCCTTTCTGGGATGTCCCCCAAATTTCAGCTGCTCGGGAGCTCCTCACTCTAATCTCTGATGTCTCAGCCCAATAAGATCATGGGTGTAGCTCTGCTAGAGCTCTATCCCCACACAGTGCACATCCTGGGAACTTGCACTGGGAAAAGCCAATGGGTGTGGTCCTCGCACAGTGTGGTTCCCTTCTCTGAAACATCATAAACACTCCAGTCTCTGGCTTGCTTTATTTATTCACTTTCCAGAGCTTTTAAACAATTGTTTTTCTTTATTCTGTTCAGAGTTGATAACTGTTCCTACAGGAGCATTAATCCAATGCATCCAATGATGGGAAGTCAAGTCCAGAATATATCCTAGGTCATAACCTGCTGCAGAAAATTTCCAGTAAACTAAATGCACGTGACATGTTCCCCAAACTTGCTACTAGCTGCATTAAGTCCTCCATGGAACTAATGCAGCCCGAAATAACTGTGTGACCCACTGGTAAATAGCACGCTGGGGAAAGTGAAGGTCACTGGATGGGCTGGCGAGTTATGATGAAAGGGCTGGGAGGTGACCTAATTTCATACCAACTCATATGGTTAAACCAAGGATTGGACATAGCGCACTCAGTACAGTGAAAGATTCACGAAGAGATCCTGCAGGCTTCCAAAGCCCTCAGCTATAAATATTTCAAGTTCAAGGCCATCCAAAGACGCATCTGTGGCAGTTCTGATGTCTCTGAAGGTGATGCCCGAAGGCTCAGAAGCAAGAAAGTGTGTTAGGAGGCAAAGTGCTGTCAGAACCCAGTTAACAGCCAAGGCAGGGAAATCACATCCCGCTTTCCTTTTGGAGTCTGGAGGAATACACGTTCCCCAAAGTGTCAGATTCTGATGTTGCACATGAAGCTGGCAAACTGGAATTCACAGCAATAGAAGGCAGGTGTTTAATAAAGGCTTTCCAAGTCCAGACTAATTTATGAAGCTTCAGAAACAGAAAAGAAAGGTAGGCAGCAAACAAACTTTTGACTAAATCAAGCCATTACATAAAGCACATACAAGCAGTAATGTTTAATATTTTTTTAAAAGAAGAAAAGGAAAATTCTGCTCAGTTCCTGAGTTGGTTGAGACCAAACTCATAAATAGCACAACCTGTGTTAAAAATAAGGCGGGGGCTTCCCTGGTGGTGCAGTGGTTGAGAGTCCGCCTGCCGATGCAGGGGACACAGGTTCGTGCCCCAGTCCGGGAAGATCCCACATGCTGCGGAGCAGCTGGGCCCGTGAACCATGGCCGCTGAGCCTGCGCGTCCGGAGCCCGTGCTCCACAACGGGAGAGGCCACAACAGTGAGAGGCCCAAGTACCGAAAAAAAATAAAATAAAAAAATAAGGCGGAAGGACAGGTTTCACTTTGTTCTGGTGTCAGAACTCCCTCACATTCCCCGTGACAAGTCAATGATTGCTTGCCCCCTTCAGAATCTAGGATTTTTTGTCTTTCCTGGTTAGCTTGTGTCTTTCTATGTGCTTATATTTCATTACAGGGTTGGCTGGAGTTGAAAACAGTCAAAGAACTCCTTAAAGAAATCAACATGATTATTTTGGGACAGGAAGATGCAGAGGCGGTGGCATAAATTTTGTGATGCAATAAACTTCGTGATGTAATAAGCTTCATCATGATGTCACAGAGGCCAGAGGCAAACGTATGCATTTACTGTCATAAACCAGGAAATATCTTGGGCCCATTTGAGGCAAAGGCTAATCAAAGGCAATGAACGTCCTCTCTCCACCCCCACCGTCCAAGGACTGTTTTAACACGTACTTAAGGATGTGGGCCTGCAGGTCACCTGGCACACTGGACAGGTGGGTAGGGTGGGATGACTTAGCAGACTTTCAAAGGATGAAAAAGAAGTTCGTATCATTACTTCTTTGACCTTTTCTCATGTAAACGCCCAATTTGGGAACATTTCATATAGATCGATGGAGAAAATCTACTGAAATAATTTTTTAAAGGAAAGACCCTTTTGATGTTTGAGATATGTATTTTTTGGGGGGTGGGAGGGAACAAATAATATTATTCTAGGATCGACTCTGATGTTTATTTTTCTTGCATCGCTCAAATAAATATGACCAGACTGTCAAACTTAATTGCGTAAAGATCTCTGATGTCCTAGGTAACATGAAGATGAGGAGATGCTTTTTCATCTGAAGATGGAAATGGCAAACTCCTTGGGGGTCCTGGACCAAGGAAACAAGGTCCGGCATAATCGCCGGCTAATCTAAGAGGCCGGTGGTCAGGTGCCTACAGGTGGGAGGGCTGGCGAGAGCTGCGTTATCTATGACCCAGAAGCAGAGCAAATCAAGTGGCTTATTCTCAGTGATTTCAAGCAAATGGTTCTCTCCAAGGGTATAAGGTTCCTCTGAGAATGATTCAAAGACCAAAAAGACTCTGATCTCTTTATGATCACAGATGCATCCTGTAACGCTAGCAGACTTTTCAGGGACACACAGACGTTTCTCCATCCATTTAACGCAACAATGCACGGCGTAGTTGTTACACCCACTGTGCTGGTCTAACTCCGGCAGAGGGTAACTAGGGCGCAGACCACACAGCCTTGCCCTCCTGGAGTTGCAGCCCAGTTGAGGAAGCCAGATTTAAGTGTGCAAACACACAAACTGGAGGACAATAGAAAGCAGGCTATGTCCCCAACGTATACGTAGGTATATATGTGCCCACACATATGTGTATGTGTATATGACACGTATCAGTTGCTGAATAATAACTAACCAAAAGGTAGCCGTCCAAGACAAGCAGAACATTTTATCATTACGGTTCAGGACTCTGGGGGTTGACTGGCCCCAGGTAAGTGGTCCTTACCTCCCCACTCACACAACTGCAATGACCTAGCGGCTGGGACTGGAAACATGAAGCTCCCTCCCTCACTGCCTTTCTGGTACCTGTGCTGGGGGGACTCAGACACCAGGGGCTGGAACTGCTAGGGCTCCTGGGCACCCCTCTCTCTTCCTCAGGGTCCCTTCAGCGTGAGGGCTTCTTACACAGGCTCAGAGCTACAAGGCACGTGTTTCAAGACAGAGACCCAGGAGGAAGTTGTACGGCCCTTTATGACGGATCCTGGGAAGTCACACAGAGCATTTCTACCACCTTCTGTTGGTCAGGTGCTTACAAAGGCCTGACTGCCCTGATGGGGATGGGGCAGTAGACTCTGTCTAGATTTTTGGTGGGGGGTTGGGGGACGGACAAGATTCTGGAAGCACACGTGGTCCTGGAGTAATTGTTGCAGCCATTTGGGAAGATGAACTCTGCCACTATTTCCCTCTGTCTGAAACGATAACTTTATCTATAACTACATTAATAATTTATCTGTATCTACATGAACGTGGGTTAGAGAGTAGGTGGTATTTGGGGTCAGGAACTAAAGCACCCGCGTGAACCAGAGCAGTGCGTAAGGGCTGCACGGGGTGGATTAGTCCTGAGTGGAGCCTTGAAGAAGGGGAGGCCGTTGAGGATGCCCCTCCAGGTGGGGAGGAATCAGAGACCAAGGTGTGGAGGTGGAAGGAGCACAGCTGTCTGGGTTTTAATGACGTGGGGACTCTTCCATGTGTTTCTCCCTGAATGAAAGCCAAGTTCTCCAGTGGAAACAGTAGGAGCTACTCATGCATGACGAGGTCCTTGCTTCCCTAATGTGACCTTTCCTAATTTTCACGGCTACCCACACAGCTCTGTGCTTTACAGAAAGGGACACCGAGGCCAGGTTCATAAAGCAAGCGTGCCCCCGGGGCAGGCCCTCTAAGGCCGGCGCCCTTTCTTCACCACAGTAGCCTCTTCAGAATCCACGAGCCAGGGCTCAGCTCACACTTCGCCAGGCTCACAGGGATCAAGCACATGCCTATGCAAACCCTAGCTTTGTTTTTTCCAAAAGAAAAGACTTCACCCAGAATCTGAAAGAGCATGTGGAATTGCACTGAATTTCATGGTACATTAGAACCCAGAATGGGACCCAAGACAAAAATTGGTCAGCTTTCCTGATTAGCTGTTTACTAAGCCTCGGGCTAGAGAAACAGAACCCTGGACTGTGTCGAGTCTGGGATTCTGCTCCACCGCGCGCCTTGCAGTGAATAGTTTTCTGCATCCAGGGCTTCCTATTCAGACAGAACAATTTTCTGGCCCCTTCCAGTCCCAAAAGGGACCGGCCCAGCGTTCTTGCCTCATGTAAGTGCTGGGAAAGTCTACCTGCATCTTGACATTTGTCATCGGCCAAGAATGAGCTAGGAGTCGACCGAGATTCTCCTGGGACCTGAGCTACATCCTGATGGAAGGCATGTTGGCACCTTTTGCAGAAGCTCCATCCCAGGGCGCCATCTTATGCTTTGCACATTTCTGGCCATGGGATGCTGGTACCCCCATATCTGGTTTGGTCTGTTGGGACCCACAGTGTAAGACGCAGAGAGTTGGTATCAGGGCTCCCGGAAGATGCCAGCTTACAACAGAGCGAGGTCTGACATGGAGGAAGCACTGTCCTGGCACAGCTACCACTCGCGTGAACTCCATGGAAAGTCGCTGGGAGGGACCCGAGCCAGCCCTGCCTGTGCTGCACCCGCCTTCCCGTGGATCCGTCACCGTTTCCTCACGCCGGCCTGCCAGGGTGTTTCCACCCCCAAGAGCCAGCATCCAGGGCTCCTCTGAGCCAAAGTCTCTGCTTGGCACGGCGTCCCCACCCTCCCTGGTCCCACTATTCGCTCTCCCACCAGTTTTCCAGGGAGCCCTTTCCAAATTACTCTCACATGAGCGCTCATGCCATGAGGCTCTGTTTCTGGGGAGCCAGGCTAACCCGGGAACCACACGGACGCTGCTTCTCCCACAAACATCCCCTTGATCATCCCGAAGGAATCCTGCACTCAGTCACCGCGGGAATGGGATCCAGGCCACACGAGTGCAGGCTGCAGGGGCGGGGGGGGGGGGGGCACCTTGTTCGCACGTCCCTGGCTGTGCGCATGGCAGTCCGTCGTCCCTTCCTTACAAATGACGGGATCCCAAATGGGCCACACACCTCGCCTGTCTGCCCATCAGCTCCGAAGTGGCCTGTTCGTGTTCAGTGACAGGCGTTTCTTCATTGAGACCCCAGCCTGCCTGTGGGTCCTTGCCACCTGAAGATGCACCTGCTCTGAGACCTGGGCGGGGAGAAGCAGAGCGGGATGGGGTGAGGCAGCGAGTGGAGAAGCCTCGGAAACAGCTACCCGTGGCCAAAGTTTCCACGGCTGGTGCCACTGATGGAGCCAGGGGCACATCTGACTTGTCTGAGCCATGAGGACTCAGTGGGATCTCTTCTCACAGTGTCTTCCCTGGTCTTGAACACTTTCCAGACACTTCTACGTTCTCCTGTCACATCATCAAAAAAAAAGAAAACTTCTTACCCGGAAGCTCAGATCCAAATAGCCAAACAGAATAGGATTTCTGGTTCTGTCTTGGTCTATTAGAAGCAGGAACAGACTCAGGTGACAACAGAACACCCAGCCCCAAATCTGGGGTGTGTAGAGGATCTGGATGTCAGAACCTCATGGTGTGAAAGGAAATGGCAACTTGGGTTTGGGAACGTAAAAAGTTGTAAATTTTGGTGACCATTTCCAAATAACAGAAAGGCAAGTGCTGGACACAGCCTAAGTATGCTAACGCTGCATAGTATAAGTAAGTGGGTATTACGCGAGAACCATGGTAACGGTCAGGGGGAGGGCCAGGCATATACAAGGGAGAAAAGGCTTGAAAACATCTTTCACACAAAAGGTATGGACCACACACATCTTGGCCAGTCTTGCCTTTCCTGGGGGAAACTGCATTGCTATAAAGTGAATGAAATCATCTCTTTTTATGCCCTGATTTTTAACAAGCCTGGATGAATAGCTGACTGCTTACGTCCGTGGCTGGCGGTGCTGGGTCCGAGGGAAAAACTATAATGTTTGACCAGCTACATTCGCTTGTGTATCCACCTTCCTCCCCATTCCTCTATAGAACCCATCTGAAACCTGCTAAGGTATGATGGTCTGGAAAGGAAAGTGAACCTCTCACAGACAGATGACTGGTGCTTCCTTGCCCAGGTGACAAGAACTTGTAGTTTTACTATAACCAGTCCAGGTGAAATCAAGCAGGACAGCATTCCTGTGGTGGACGCTTTCGGTGGCTACCTAGGTGTCCTCCACTGGGCTGGGGCACCCACCACCCACTTCCATGAAGGTTGAGGGCATCCTTCTCCTGAGACTTGCCCTCTGCTGATGCGAGACCCCTCACCCTAAACGCCTGGAAGATGAAGTCCTTGCTTCAAGAGCAGTGTGCAGCCAACCCCTGCCTCAAGGTGGGATATCTCCATGATGCCATCCATGCCCTCTGGTCCCAGGTCAGGCTGAGGCCAGCGTGCAGCTGAGAATACGCCTTGGCTGACTCTTCCTCCTGAGCCTGTCTCACTCCCCTTTGCATAAGAACTGTCCATCAATAAATCAGGGGCTTCCCTGGTAGTGCAGTGGTCGAGAGTCTGCCTGCCGATGCAGGGGACACGGGTTCGTGCCCCGGTCCGGGAGGATCCCACATGCCGCGGAGAGGCTGGGCCCGTGAGCCATGGCCGCTGAGCCTGCGCGTCCGGAGCCTGTGCTCCGCAACGGGAGAGGCCACAACAGTGAGAGGCCTGTGTATCGCAAAAAAAAAAAAAAAAAATCACTATTTCAGGGACCCAACCCAAGACAGCCTCTTGAATTCGCTTTTGCTCTCAAGTCTCCAAGGGAATGAGGTCTCTCACTGAAACGTAAAATGCACACCCAGGGGAGAGGTGAGTGCCCGTGCCTTCAGGGATGACCAGAGCAAGCTTCGCCTCTTTCTCTCCCTCCGAATCACTGCAGCCCAGAGCTGACCAGTGGTTCTAACTCTTTCTGTTCTGAGCGAAGCCCCAGGCCTGAGCAAAGCTGCAGTCCAAGCTCTGTGCCCTGGAGACCGACTGATAGCACAGAAGCAGATTTGGATTTGGCACCAACAAACAGTTCTGCTTCCTGCCGCCCCCCTACCACAAACATCCCTGGAATAATTAAAATTGGGTAGGATTTCCTTCCCCCAAATCTCCCTCTGAAGTGGGATTCTGGGGAGATTTTATATTTTAATAAGAAATTTATTTCCCAGATGATTCCATCACTTGGAAGGTAATGAATTTGGACGAGCCAGGCATCCCTGCTGAGATGCCCCGAAGATTAGTGCTCGCATCACTTTCCTTGGTTAATTTTGAACCTCTTGTCCTCTTGCAGTCTGAGCCCCGTCACCGCAGGAGTACTTCGCTATTGGAGGGAGGCACTGCTCTCCTCCACGGCAAGGATTTAAAATGTCTAGAAAGTTCCAGTCACATGACTGATTTGGGCAGGAGGGACTGCAGATGGCTAACCCCAGGCTCTAAATGTTCAGATGACACAGTTGGCATCTCTGCGGGTCCCGCGAAGGCCTGGCGGCTGAGGCGGTGCGGACAGATGCCCGTCCAAAGGAAGCGAGGCAACCGCAGACCCTCCCTCTCTCCACACACATCTACACCCCAGGCCCTGGGGACTCCGCTAGGTCCCGCCCGGAAGGAGCGTGAGCTATTTTAACTTGGAATGTGGCAGGCGAGGCCAACGGAGCCCCAGCCAAGAGATACAGTGTACAGCAAGCACGCCCAAGAGAGCATTTTCCCAACAAATCAGGTCTCTTCCGAGGACCCAGAGAGGCAGGAGGCACCGTGGTCTGCCCGCAGCTCGCCCCAGGAGAATCAGCCACATTTCTGCGTGGGGGGGTGGGGCGGGATGGACCATCTGTCAAGGCAGTGGATGAGCAGGCGGTGGGCGGTACAGGTGCGCTCCTGGTGCTGGATTCCTGACACCGACTGCTGACCCCTTCAGTGTTCCCGTGTTCTGCTTGGTCCTCTTTCCCTAAGAAACGCCCACATTCTCCACCCCTCCACCCACCCCCTCACATTCCACGAGCGCTTTGCATTTCAACTATTCTGCTCTTTTATCCTGAACCTGGTCCTAAAGTGCAGAAAACAGTCAGTAAACGGTGGTTGCAGGAGACGCATGGCTATTGTACAGTATGCTTTTAGTACCTGGTTAACTTATTCGATACAAATTCTGGAGTGAATACTCTGCACCAGGCACTGCATCTGTAAGTAAATAGGCAATGCTTACCCTGTTTGCTTAGCTTTCTCACTTTTTTTTTTTCTTAACATATATACACCTCACTCCATCATGTGCCTCTTCCAAGGTATGCACAGCAGGGGGCCCTCCCTGGGTTTCAGGTCCTCCCAACCGAGATGCCAGAGATGTAATTCGGGATGGTGCTGCTGGTGTGACCCGCCCAAGGCGATGGGAATGAGAGTCACTGAGACCACAGACAAAGAAATGGCTCACACCTGTAACTCAGCCCCACACACTGGGTCACCTGGTCAGCTGGTACAGATTCCTGACACCGTGGCGATGAGGTCGGAACCCACCATTTAATTCAGACCTACCTGCCAGCTCCACCAGCAACCACAGCGTCTAGAAAGAATTCTCTGCCTAGAGTCAGACGTTGGCCATCAAAAATATAAACATTATTGGAAAGATCAGGAATACCTTACTCGTAAATGCCCTCCAAGCTATAGGGCTGTTGAAGTCCATCGCTGGGGGTGGATGACACTTAAAGAGCAGGGAGTGTGCACGGCGGGAATGCCGGTGTGTTTCCAGGGATGTGTGAGGTGATGCTGGGCCATTCAAGGACAAACTTTTTTTCACGTTAATAGTTATTTTCATGTTAGTATAAAATACCCACGTTCATTTACGGAAGAGAGGGATATAAAAATCACCTTTAAAAAGAAACAGATTTTTTTGAAAGTGAGTTTACTTTAAGAAAAGTGTAAAGGAAATAATTATCCACGAAGTATGTGGACGTGGCAAACATATAACTACGGAATGCAGGCAACTAAGTACAGGCACCTTGGCCTGGGGAGTAAAGGGTCAAATGTCCACAGTGAGTGGGGTCCTACGGCAGCACTGACCTCTCGGATTCCCAGGCTCCCAGATGAGAAAGATGAATGACCATGAGCCCTGCCACGTATCGATCGGGTATGGTGGGCTGGACCCTGGTGCCAGGCCATGCATGCAGCCTGGCAGATGAATGGAATTGTCACCATCGCACAGATGAAAAGATTGGACTCAGGAAGGCAAACAACTTGCCCAAGGCCTCAGAGTTAGAGTCAGACCTAAAACGCAGTTTCCTTTGACTCCAGAGCCCACGCTTTAACCAAGATGTTGTCCTGACCACCAGGAAGCCAGCATTTGGCCCAGAGGTTAAGGAAGACGCATATGACTCTGTCAAGGTCAGAAGGTTTCAGAGTTTCCTCTCATCTCAGTTGACACTTTCAGATGTGGTGCACAGTGCACAACAGTGGGGACCTGCCGCAACCTCTTTGTTTACGGGTACCTAACCTGTCAATCTTAATAACAGCTCTAATTGTATCAATCACTGAGTCACTATTGTCTTTTGGCAAATGTCCCGCTCGGTCTTTTTCAGTGGTTCAAACAGCTGTCTTTAGAGCTTTTTTAAGGTAGTTAATTCTGTCAAGGATAACATGGGAGCACCCAGACATCTCTTTCCCCAGAAAACTAGGTGGTTTAGCAACAAAGCAAGCCAGGGGGACCCCTGGGCTCTGACCTGCCTCTCTCTTGGGCTTAGTGGCTAGAGGAGGATGCAGTGAGGGTCGGGAGACAGCTTCCACTGCCAGCTTTCTTGTGAGTCTGAGAAGAGTTTCTTCCGTGGGGACTCGACTAGGTGCCACTCTCTCAATTCCCGAAGGGCCACGGGCTGTGCGTTAAAGAGGTGTTACCCTGGGCTCAAGACTGATGGCCACCTCATTACTGTCCACGGGGACAGACGGGAGAAACGTGCCCCTTGTGCTCAAGAGGACAGTTCATACGGCCAACAGTGAGCAGAAAGCGTGGTTTCTGGGATCTCTTTGGGAGGGATCTTTGGAAGTTTACAGATTTAGAGATAGGTAAGCAATTCAAGGTCAGACGCACACAAATGATACGACCTCTCTCTATTCCCAAAGATAGTTTCTACTTCCTTCTACCCGAAGCCTCCAAGATTGTGCACTGGATTCAGAAAGAGAATGGGGCAACACTTGACTCTGTTATTCAGTACGGTCAAGGGAATGGAGCGCTGTAGAGGGAGCCACCGGCAGGACACCGCCTGTTGATGAAAAAGACCGCATGCCACAAAATACACCCAGCACCAACATTTTTGAACATAATTTGATTTTTCTTCCAAGTTCAAAAGACAGTTCAGGACCCACAGACCCTCAGGGCCACTATTAAGCTCAACAGAAGTTAAAAACGTCACTGATAAGCACGCTGGTGTCTCTGAATAGTGATTCTTGGCTGACAGAAACCTGGAACACCCTACTTTTTTTTTTTTTTTTTTGCGGTACGCGGACCTCTCACTGTTGTGGCCTCTCCCGTTGGCGGAGCACAGGCTCCGGACGCACAGGCTCAGCGGCCATGGCTCACGGGCCCAGCCGCTCCGCGGCATGTGGGATCTTCCCAGACAGGGGCCCGAACCCGCGTCCCCCGCATCGGCAGACGGACTCTCAACCACTGCGCCACCAGGGAAGCCCCAGAACACCCTACTTTTAACTTTTCTTCCAAAGGCCCTTGAGCTCATCTGAAAAAATTAATTGGGAAAAAATCCATAAAAGAGCAAAATATGTAAATGGTTGTAATAGTATCTACTGAACCTCAGGCATTTAGTAAATGTAAATTACGAACTGAGAACAAAGGATATGACCCTTGTTGAAATTATCACTCTGGTGTTTGCTTAATTTTCTGGAGTCACGGGCTGCCTTATCCTGCCGTCATAATTAAAATGAAATAATATAAAATAAAATGAAATACTTGCCATTAAAAGCTATGATCTTAAGTCAGGATTCTGAAATATGAAAGCCCATATACACTGAGAAAAAAAAATAAAAACCTCATGGAGCCAGTGGGTCAATCATATGGAGAAAGGGGCCCGTGTCTTTATTGATTAGTCCCTGTGAATGGGGCTGAGAGTCTAGTAATTCTCCATCACAACATGGCACAATGCCCTTTTGTCTCAAGAAGTTATAGGAAGCAGGAGGGTTTTTTTTGTTTTTTTTTTGCGGTACGCGGGCCTCTCAATGCTGTGGCCCCTCCCGCTGCGGAGCACTGGCTCCGGACGCACAGGCCCAGCGGCCATAGCCCACCGGCCCAGCTGCTCCGCGGCACGTGGGATCCTCCCGGACCGGGGCACGAACCCGTGTCCCCTGCATCGGCAGGCGGACTCTCAACCACTGTGCCACCAGGGAAGCCCCAGGAGGTTTTTCTAAATTAATTTTTATTGGAGTATAGCTGCTCTACAATGTAGTGTTAGTTTCTGCTGTACAGCAAAGTGAATCAGCCACATGTATACATGTATCCATTCTTTTTCAGATTTTGGAAGCAGGAGTTTTGGATGTATGGGTTGTGTAAGGCCATGCATCCGCCCCAGAAATCCTAAGAGCAGCTGAACTATTCCATTTTTCTGAGTGCAGAAAGAGCGAAAACAGCTACGAGGTATCCAGGTTTCTGCTCTGTGACTGATCTCAGCGACGGCACTTTAGTTAAACTACTCTGCCCACTGGTAACTAGGCTGACATACAGTTTGGCCAATTCCCAATGAGCTCGCCCGCAGAGACTTCGGAAATGAGAAGTCTAGGAAAGCAAGCATCACCTGGTGGCACCTGGAATGCAGCGCCAAGCGTCCCAGGTGTTTGCTCCTCTGGGAGGATGAGGTGGGTGGGGCTGGGCTGCCCTTCTCACTCATTTACAGGAGGTACTTTCTTAGATCTTTCTCTCGATCTGAAGGAGAACAGAACCCAACCTGTGAAGTTCTCTAACAAAGCGTCGCCCTGTTTTTGGTTTATCTTCCAAGTAGAGGGTCAGTCCCTAACTTCTCAGCCCAATCCTTGAAGCACTCAAGGCAGGAAGAAGGAGGTGTGATCAACCCTCAGAGGTGGGCAGGGAGCAGAGCTGAGGTTAGGGGTTCAGCTCTGCTCCAAAGCCCCTGCCCTCCGGCCTCTGCCTGGCCCAGAGGAGGGAACGGAGGACTGCCCAAGGTCCTGTGATTGCAGCTGTCACCGTGGGAGGAAAGCCAGAGTCAACACGCACAGTCACATTACCTCCTCTTCCTTCATGTAAGAAAGTCTCCTTGGTGATGCTGTCCCCTCCCCATCAGTCTGTGGAGAAGGGGGTACGATGATGGAAGGGTTTGTTTGGGATGTAGTGACATAAACACGCAGAGAGGATGAGCGATACCTTTCCCAATTTAGCCCGAATTTAAAGAAGGAAGCATCCCACCTATATAGCCTTATCGGAAATAAGCAAGCTAAACAAAACTCAGTGGGGAATTTGATGACAAAATTGAAGCAGCAGCTAACCACAAAGAGACATAATTCTAAGAAGGCTTGGAACAGAGCTTCCTGACCTCCGAGAGGCACCCGCATCTTGGCGGTCAGAGAGCATTTTAAAGGTCAGTAGCTAACGGCTTGCCGGGTAAAGTTACTGGGCAGCTGGTGTGGTGTACTGACCTTTGCCTTCACCTTCTCTACCCAGGGACTGACTAGGTTCAGGGGGTGTGATTGACTCAAGATGGAATTTCTTGAAGTCTTCTAATACTGATGCTAAGCTGTGCACAAGGTGGGATGCAGTTCTCTAGAGAGCTCTGTGTCCACCACATGAGTCGTGTATCTCCTCTGAGCTGCAGTCTCCTCATCTACCAAATCACGCAAAAGGTATTTTTACTTTGGAAATTATACGGTGCTGTTGTCATCATTACTCAGAAGCACTGATTCTGGCGCAAAAGAAACCAATCGTATCTAGTCAGAGTGCAGTGAAAAAGAAGGAATGATGGAAATGAACACAATGGACTGTGAAAAGAAGAGAGGGAGAGTGAAGGTGGTGAGAAAATAGAGAGCCCTCCTGTACTCCTGGGAGAAAGACAGGAGGATCCCCAGTGGCCCGGAGGCCTCCAGACTCTGAGAACCTCTTAGCACATCACAGGGCATTTAATTCTGTCCAAGAGGAATCTATTTAGCATCGGAGCCCTTGGTTCTGATGCCGAAGAAAAGCTGTGAAAAATAGTTAATGCTCTGCATTTACTGAATGGATCTTCCAAATTCTTCTTTGAAGGTATTCTTATCCCCATTTTATAGATGAATAAAACTGAGGTTTAGGCATTTAAACAATTGCGTTCAAGGATTTGGAGCCAGAACTCAATCCCCTCTTTGCCTGATCCCAGCGTCTATAACTCTAACCACCATCCAAAGAGGCAGGAGTCTCTTCAGTTCCCAGGCTCCCAGTGCAGAATCACATTCTTTTTTTTAAAATTTATTTATTTTTTGGCTGCGTTGGGTCTTCACTGCTGCATGCAGGTTTTCTCTAGTTGCGGCAAGTGGGGGCTACTCTTCGTTGCGGTGCACAGGCTTCTCATTGCGGTGGCTCTCTTGTTGCAGAGCATGGGCTCTAGGCGCACGGGCCTCAGTTGTTATGGCTTGCGGGCTCTAGAGCACAGGCTCAGTAGTTGTGGCGCACGGGCTTTGTTGCTCCGTGGCATGTGGGATCTTCCCGGACCAGGGCTCGAACCCATGTCCTCTGCATTGGCAGGCGATTCTCAACTACTGTCCCATGAGGGAAGTCCCCAGAATCACATTCTTTATTGATGCTACAAGGCCTAGGAGGTCTGGAGGGGGGACACTGGAACCCAGGTTTTCTCTTCCAATTCAGCCACAACATAAGCCACACCCAAGTCGTCTCTCTTAGATATTTACGTCCCCATGATTAAGCCACTGGATTGACAAAGCACAGGAGAATTGAAAAGAAATAGCACTGTTGGCCCCAAACCAACAGAATGAGGGAGGGGATGCTGTCTGTCCTGGAAGGGGGGTTCTCTCTCTTGAAGTGGGTTTAGGGAGGCGGGGTTTTGGGGGGAAAAAGCAGATCTGTGGCCATGGGGCCCCCTCCATAGCCTGACCTGTTTCCCATTTTCTGGGGCCTCCTCTCTCCCCTCTGGGTGGGAGCTGGGGTGCAGCTTCCTCTGAAGCCCCAGATTCCTTCAGCATGAGCCCTGCTCTGTGCCCCCAAGCACCTGTGCCCCCAAATTGCTTCTCCTCTTTTTTTTTTCTTTTTCTCTCACAATTGAAACTCATCTTCCTGCAGTAGGAAAACTCTCAAAAAAGTCTTAAGAGGAAAGCAAGCTGATTTGATAAATACAGATGAAGTTATAAGTAACAGATAAAGATATTATTATTATTATTTTTTTTTTAGGATCTTCCCAGACCAGGGCTTGAACCCATGTCCCCTGCATTGGCAGGCAGATTCTTAGCCACTGTGCCACCAGGGAAGCCCCTCAGCGACCACAGGCGTCTCGAATTGTTACCATCCCCGGCTGAGTGTTTCTGGCCATGTGAGGAGGGCTTTTGGAGCGGGCGGGGGTCTCTACAAGTGGGTGAATCTTGGTGGTTTGGTCCGCAGAGCCGTGGACCAAAGAGGCTTCAGAGAAGCTGCGTGGCCTTGGGCCTCCCTTATCACAGCCAACTCTGAAGAAGTGTACGTTTGTTCGGATGCCTACGTTACGCGTGCATGCACTTGTCTGGAATAGGTAATATAAGCTCGTGAAAAGTAATCTTGCTAGAAGGAATGAAGTCCTCCAATCACCCAACGCCAGGCCCAGCGACAACCAGGTGCTCAACGGGGGCCCTGGCATGGATATTCTTAGACATCTACAAACACGTAGGGCCTCCTTTCCTGTTCCATAAATGGTAGCATGGTCTGTGTGCTGCTCTTTTCCTTTAACATATCTTGGAAAGCTCTGCACGTGGGCACATCAAGTCGGCTGCCTCCTCACTGCCTGGGGCGCAGGAGTGACCCATCTCCCCAGGGCCCTGGTGATGGCGCCTACACCGCCCCCAGTTGTTAGCTGTGCAAGTCGGGCTGCTCTATTCTTACACACACTTCTTTGTGTACCTGGACGGGTATATCTGGAGGGTAAACTCCTAGCAGCTGGCCCTGCAGTTGCAAAAAGCTTGGCCACGAGCAGAGCGGCCCTTCCCGAAGCCCCCGACACAGCGGCCGCATCTGCTCAGGCCTCGGGGCGCTAGGCTGCGTAGACCCCAGCCTCCTTGGCTGCGCAGACCTGCCGGCTTCTCTCCTGCTCACAGCTGCAGCGACTCCAGTGCCTGCACCAAGGAGGCGGGGCCTTTGGGCATTTGGAACATCGTTTAACCTCAGAGGCAAGAAAAACAGCTGGTACCGCGGATACAAATGCCATCTATCCTTCAGATCCAAATATCCCAAACCCTAAATTTAGGTTTGGTTCAAACACACACACAACTACTCCACAACCCCACAAGCCACTGAAACGTGAGAGCCAAACCCTGTGTCCAGCATCCCAGGCTGGCTGCCTCTAGAACTTCTTTTCCATTTGTTTCAATGGCAAAGAACGTTTTCTTTTCTGGTTCCCCTTCCCACTGCTTTGGGAAGCCAAGCTCAGTCAGAAACCTGCCAAGGAGTTATTGCTTGTGAAACGTCAACCTCCACTGCCCGGGTAGGAGGAGGCTTATCGGTGACTGAGGGCAGGTGTTTTTGGAGGCCTTGGTCAGTGGGGAAGCTGGATCAATGAGTCAGATCTGCTCTGCTCACTGGCTCTGATCTGCCGGGCTCAGCGCTCATTGATCACAAGCAAACAAGCTAATCATAAGTAGGTCATTTACTGCTGCAGAGCCTTGATGGCAGCAGTGGACACAGGAGGTGTGCTGACATGTGAGCTCAGCCAGAAGGCCATGCCTCAGAGAGGGAAAGGCCGGGGCCACCCCACGGCCCATTCCCGTAAGCCAGCACACTTCCCCTCTGCTGGGTCGGTCTTTGCGCTGCCTCATGAGCCCTGCGATTCAGTTCAATGCACACGGTGGCAGAGGCTGGTACCGAATGAGCCCACGCTCGGGGTGTCCTCAAACTCTGCCCGGGGCTCCTTTCTGAAATCTCTGAGGTCCCTCCAAGTCAGCGGCTGGAGGAAATATCTCAGCAAAGGTTTCTCATTGTCTGGAACATTCCAGCAAGGGATGGGTTCTGTCCTCACAGAGGCAAGAACACTCTCCAAACGGGAAAGAAGGGAGACTCTCCCGGGCTTGCTTCATTCATTCATTCGTTCACTCAGGTAACATCAGTTGAGCACCTGTTACCTGTCTGCTGTTTGCTAAATCCGGAGAGATTCCTGCCTAGCGATTGATCATTTAATTTCACTAATGAGGGTAAGGTTTCAACTAGGATGAGCACAAGAGAACGCTCCCCGGGTCTCTAGGAGCTCGTATGAGGGGGGCTGTGACCCCCCCTTACTACGCAGGGAGGAAGAAGAGCAGGGGTGAGGTAGGTAAGCAGACGGAAACCTGTCCAGGAAGATAAAGAACCTAGTGCAGCCGGGAGGCAGGGAGACCGACCTGGTGTTTATGCGACTGAAGGAGAGTGAGGCTGGAGGGGGGAGAGGCAGGGGAGCGTGAGGGCATGTGAGGCGGCGGGGGCGATGCTAGACCATGCACCCAGGTGGGCCAGGTGGGAAGTGCTGCCTTTGGTGCATTTCTTAAAAGGGGGAGCTTGATCAGGTTCTATCTGTGGGAGGATCACGCTGGCTGTCACGTGGAGCAAGCGTGGGAGGGTGGAAGCCACGTGGACCACAGCACAGCCCAGGAGAGAGGAAGAAGGGCAGGCATCCCGCGAGGAGGTGTGGCCAGAAGATTCGAGAGCTTGCAAGGAGGGATGGCCAGCAGCGCTGGGCAGGGAGCTGGCGTGGGGTGTGAGGGAGAGGCGGGTCTAGGAGGACGTCCGGGTCTCTGGCTTCAGCAGTGCGCGGCTGGTTGAGTGGGGCACAGAGAACCGGAAGAGGGAGGGGCACCCGGTCTGGGGGTGGTCAAGGGGTCAGTTTGGACACGTGGAGTGTGAGGACCCCATGGCTCTCCAGGAGGAGGTGTCAGCTGGGTCTAGAGCTCAAAGGAGAACTCTGGGGCAGAGGTCAAATAGGGGAGGCCCTCGAAGCCACTGCAGAGAAGAGGTCATGTGGGAAGGTCACCCAGTGAACTGGCCTTACTTTTCTGACTCCCCACGGAGCCCTCTGCACGCCCCCACCCCCCGCCATCCCACCAACACCTAACTCCACCCATCCCCAACCAGGCTCACTCTGTCCTCCCGTCTCAGAGACACGCTGCGCTCTCATCCCGCCTTCTCTTTATGGACGGGTAGGACCGCTCCTTCCCCAGGCACCCAGCTGAAACATCCGAGTCTGCCTGGATTCTCCAGACGCTTGGTGGCCCTAGACCCAGATCTCTGAGGCCCCCGCTCCCTCCACCCCATCAGACTCTTCTCACCCTGGTGCGTGGATTTCTAATAAGGTCTGAAGCCAGGCCTCCCAGATTCTCACTCTGCCTCTGGCTGGGCATTTCTGGGCCTCAAAGTCCTCACCTGAAATCATGGCCACTGCCTCCTGGCTAAGCATGGAGGCACGTAAAGTCCTAAATCTACTGTCGGACACACGGTAATTGCTCAATACGTGTTCGTCATCATTATTTTACTTTTTCTTTCAACCCACTTTGCGCACACTGACAGCCAAATCATAGCAGTGCAGTGCCTTCTCTTGAGAGCGGCGCCTCAAATACCCATTTTTTCCTCTGGACTCCAACCCCTCATAGGCAGGGACCGTCTCTCATTCATATTTGCCTCCCAAGCTCCCCCTGAACGCGCTCAACGCCCTGAACATGATGCCCCGTAAGTGGCCGTTCCTCCTGCGCAAGTGCAGTCTACAAGGCATCTGACAAGTCCAGGCAGCTTGTCGGCAGCGGGAAGAACAAGCATTTATAACGTTCCCGCCGAGAACACAGAGGACTCTCAGAGCCTTGTTATTCAATGGAGTCAATATGCATTTTTTGAATCCTACTGGATTTTTCTTACATAACTCAGTGTTTTTTTTTTTCTTTTTTTTTGCAGTACGCGGGCCTCTCACTATTGTGGCCTCTCCCGTTGCGGAGCGCAGGCTCAGCGGCCATGGCTCACAGGCCCAGCCGCTCCGCGGCATGTGGTATCCTCCCAGACTGGGGCACGAACCCGTGTCCCCTGCATCGGCAGGTGGACTCTCAACCACTGCGCCACCAGGGAAGCCCCCATAACTCAGTTTTGCTGTTTTGAAGCCTCCCAGGAGGACACCAAGGCCCTGGTGCCAGGAGAGACAGGTCTCCCGGGACCCAGATGTTCCTGAGCAGTAAACTCAGCTCTCAGACTGCGCCCTTTGCCCCAGGGAACTCAGCAAAGTCAACTGTCCCCTTGGGACTTTTCCCTTCTCCAAAATCATCACACAGAGTCTTCCCCCAGCTGAGTGTGAGGATAAGGATACGGGGTCTACAGAACGTTCTGGATTCTTCTGTGAGTGGGGTCTCAGGAGCTAAACGCGCTAGCTTTTTGACAAAGGCACAGAACCAAGTCTGGAGTGGAGGACCCCACCTCCTGTCAGCTGGACCACCAGCGGGGCCAGTCCCTAATTAGTTACTGCAAGTGTACCTCACATTTGGTACCATTTTTCTGAAAACCCCAAACTCAGGCAGCTGTGTGTCCAAAGGTGTAAGTGTGGGTCCTAAGTCCAAGGTCGCTAAGGTGTGCAAAAACGGGTTTGAGAGGCAAAATGAACAGTGGGGAGTAAAGTACGGCTTCCCATGAGAATCATTAAGGGTTTGAGCCCCCCCGCCTCCACTCTAGTCCAAACTTTTCAAATGAGAAAACGGGCCCAGAGACGTGAAACGACTTCTTAGTTCACTCATCTTAAGGCCAGACACCCAAACCCTCGCATCTCCTAGTAATTCCAAATTTTGCAGATCACACTGTTGAACAAATTCCAGTCTAAAACAAGTGGCAAAAGACAAGCATGATACCACCACCATCAGTGGCTAAGATGTCTTTGTACCTTCTCAGCCAGGCCCCATGGTAAGTGCTTTATATGCATTTCCCAGTTTTTGCAACCCCTGTTATAAGTTATGTGCCACCACCATCCCTGTTTTACCGAGGGAAGAACTGCCTCCCATAGAGTTTGGGCACCTGCCCCAGTCCGCTTAGCAAGCACGTATGGAGTCTAAGCCCCAGGCTGAATTTTCCTGCAAAACCTGAGATGCTGTTAGTGTCCCAGCCGTGTCCCCTGCACACTCGTGGTCCTCATGCGAGGGGCAGAAACCCTCCACCCAAGGGCATTCCCCCATCCTGCAGGTGGGACCGTGGAGCAGACCAGAAGAGCCGGGGCTGGATGACCCCCGGGGCAGCCCCGGCCACTGAGGGATGGGAGCGGGAGGTAACAAACCCCAGCCTCCTCCTCCGCCACGTGTCCCAGAGCTCCCCAGTGGGTCTGAGCCCCACCTGCCCACAAAAGCTACCTGCTCGTTAACGCACCTTGTACTGATTTCCTTCGCCCACCTCCCTTCCCCACTGGCCCGCCCATGCCTCTTGGCATCACCTCCCAGGTAAACCTCTTACTTGCATCTTTGTCCTTGGGGAGCCCAGGCTAAGACAGTGGGAGAGAAGGGCAGGGCCGTCCTCTCTCCATGTCTGTGAGAACGGGGAGCATAAGAGAGATGTTAGGAAAGCCAGTCGGGAGGTGGTGGCTTCCCCCACAAACGCAGACGAGGAGCAATTACAAAGCCAAGAAGAGCCACATGCGACGTGAATCAAGTGAAAGACTTTGGCAACAAGTAATTAACCTGTGGACCTGCCCGTGGTCAGCCGTTCCTGACAAGGGGGGGCTGAGACCAATCAGGGGTTGGTGGAAAGGAAGCCACAGGTGCCTGTGTCAGCTCCAGAAGACTCAGAGGACTGGGGTGGTGACTGCTGGACACTGACCTTTCCACTCAGGGGTAGCCGCTGAGCGAACCTGGCTTGGGCTTGTCAGAGGCCTGGGAGCATTCTGCAGCACCCCAGGAACCTTCACGCAGAGACAACAGTGTGAGTTTCCAGAGGAGGAAACAAAAAGTTCTTCAGACAGTGCCTGGGCCATGCCTACCTTCTAAGGAGACCTGACACTGGTAACCAAGGCCGCCCCGTCCCTATTCAGCCACGGGAGCTGACTGTGCCAGGCCCTGGGCTGTGTTTTGGGACAGAGATGAACTTGAGACAGTTCTTGCCCTCAAAGTGCTTACAGTTTATGGTTCCTTGTCATGTAATATGAGTGGCCCGACGGGCCTGACCTTTATCTTACATGAGCATAAAAGCTCTGCAGTGACACACGGCCACAGTAGCTGTGGGCCCAGACTCCTGCTGGTGGAAATGCTCCCCCTCCCCCTGGGGGGGCTGAGAAACACTGCTGGTCCCCGGGAGTGCAGCCACATTTGGGGCGCACCATAGCTTTCTGAGCTTGACTTGTCAAACCAAACGGATCAAGGGTTGTGGCCCTGACACTCCCTTTTTTTTTTGCGGTACGCAGGCCTCTCACTGTTGTGACCTCTCCCGTTGCGGAGCACAGGCTCCAGATGCGCAGGCTCAGCGGCCATGGCTCACGGGCCCAGCCACTCCGCGGCATGTGGGATCTTCCCGGACCGGGGCACGAACCCGTGTCTCCTGCATCGGCAGGCGGACTCTCAACCACCAGGGAAGCCCGACACTCCCCTTTTAAAAACAAATCAGGAAAGCCCCCCAGTGGAGAAGGGGGTGTACCTGAACCCCATGGATATTCTCCACGTCAAATATAAGAAAAAACCATGGCACAAAGGATCATGCCAAGCAGAGCAGCAGCAATACATTCTGTCAGTTGATTTATGGACTTGAATCAGGTCAGAAGGCCAATTCTGAAATCAAAATAGAATCCTAAAGATGCATCTGTTGTTACGGAAAATCAATAAGGCCCTGAGCCTGCACTTCATTTCTCCCTGGGGGTCGGGGGAGGGGTGTGTCATTGATCATTTGCAGGAAGGCTGGGACAGACCAGAGCTGCCATACAAGGTCACCCTCCGGCTCCTGACTCCGGACAGATGATTTCTGGATTCGGACCACTACATGGAATGCCTACGAATAATCAAGATGACAAACGGCAGTAAATGCGCATGACTGAGGCCTTCTTGCTGACACCACGGGTGGGATTTCTGAAGGCCGTCCAAGGGAAGGAGTGAATGTCCAGGGACCCGCGCCTTCTATTTCTCTGTAGAGTTTTCTATCTCCCTCTAGAGGCTATTTCCTTTGTGAAAATGACAACCACATTACTTCATTCACTTCCAATACCTTCCAAGCCTAATATTAGTCATTTAATTCCTTTTGGCCTCACGTCTAAATGGTTTGATACAGAGTATATACAGAGTTTCTACTGTACTCACGTGCCAGGCTGGCAAATGCGAGAAATCATCAGAGACGCTAATCAAGCCATTTGCCTTTACCGTGGTGTCACTGACACCGGGTCCCCCCTGACGGGTGAGGCCAGGGAGAGCTGGTGACCCCTTGGCTGAGAACTCTCCCCCATCCAAGAACTAGGGTACTTGTGATTCTTAACTCTGGGTTAAGCGCTGTTCCTTCTTTGAAGAGTTCAACACACACGTATACAGTAGAAGAGAAACTCTGTAACTCAAAAATACCTCTAGGTAGCAAATTAATCTGCAATTAAAATCCCTCCTTCTGGTGGAGCTAGCTTGCCTTCAGTTAAAATTGGCAATCTAGTTATTCCCTGCAGGTCTCTCCAGCTGCAAACACCTGCCTCTTTCTCCTGCTTTCTTTATTTCTATAAATAGCAGCCCCTACACAGGCACCGAACAGAAGATCTGGAATCATTTGGCCTCCCTATGCCGGACCCAGCTCATGTCCAGGGCCTTCACCCATCAGCTCTTCTCCACCGCATGACCACCGGGGGCAGGCCCTCTGGCGGTCCATGTCATTGGGTGTTGGCGACAAGCATGTTTCTCCAGCTCTAATCCTTCCTTTTCCAATCTCTCCTGCTCACTTCGGCTCACGTGGTGACCTGTCCCCGCTCAACTGCCAACCGAGTGGGGACCACAGTCCTTACTGTGATGTTCTACACGCTCCAGTCCACACCTCAGCAGATGCCCTGTGCGCTCATCCACTACAAGGAAGGTGAGTCCTTACCTTGCAGTGTTATTTGTGCCTAACTCACAGCTCCTAGAAATCCCATACGGGATTAGCCCAGAAGAGTCAGGACAGTGATACAAATAGAGAAAAGGGGGATTAACAAGCACGCACTGCTGGCATCTCTCCTCCAGGGACCGCCTACGGAATTCTTTGTGTTTTGGGAGAGACCCCTTGAGGCTTCCGTAATTATGGATGACAACATCCCAAACCCTCCCCGACAAAAGCCAGAAGTTCACAACCACAATTCCCTCCTTCTTTGACGCAACCACCACCAAGCACTCACCCAGTTCTCTCCAACAACACGTTGTACAATTTTACACATTCTTGATACTAGGCCTTTATCATATCTGTGTTTTACAAAGATTTCCTCCCAGTCTGTGGCTTACCTTTTTATTCTCTTAACAGTGGCTTTTGCCAAGCCGAAGTTTTCTATTTTGTTTAAAATTATAGTTGATTTACGATGTTGTGTTAGTTTCAGGTGTACAGCACCGTGAATCGGTTATACATATACATATATCCATTCTTTTTTAGACTCTTTTCCCATAAAGCCCAACTTACCATTTTTCCCCCCATGGCTTGTGTCTTTGGAGTTGCATCTAAAAGGTTATTGCTAAACCCAAGGCCATGTAGATTTTCTCCCATGTTACATTCTAAGAGTTCCTCATGTTACATTCAGGCCTCTATTTTATAACTAAAGTCATTTGCTAAGTAGTCTGAACACCAGGACTGCCTTCAGCTCTGTCTTCTATCAGGTCCAGGACTTGCGCCCGAGGCGAGCTCAGCCTTATCATGACTTAACCACCAACATCTTGGGGTCATAGCAATTGCTCGTCAAAATGGACCTCCAAGAGCCATTCACGCAACCAGTGGCAAGGCCCGCGAGAAAGAGGCTGGGAGGGCAGCCAGCTTGCACTCTGCCGTCTGCGAGTAGAGTGTGGGGTCTGACAGAGGAGTGGGACAGGAAGGAGGACCTTACACGTGTGCTCAGGCATAAAGCCAACTGGAGTCTTCCCAAGTAATTTGCCGACCTTCCCACACACTGTTAAAAAGCCTTCCCCTCTGCCTTGGTCAAGGCTCTTTGCTTTGTTAGAGATTAGGCTCACGTCCTAATGTCAGTTTCAGGCTATCTCCTGGGTACCATTTACCTGTCTGGTTCAGTGCTGCGGCTTTAATAAAATGTTAAACACATTTCCATATAGAGTAGGGAAAACAATGTTCCTTCATTGCTCTTCTTCAAAATATTTTCAGGGCTTCCGGTAAAACCAAAAATAAATCTTGCAGATTTTTAAACTGAATTGGAAAGATGATTAAAAAATAAGTTTCCATCTTCTCCCCAAGAAACCTATTTATTAAAATATCTTAATATATATTTAGATACATGTTGACATTTTCTTTATAGAGGTTGTGCACTGGTAAAGTCAATCTTAGTTATTATATTACTAATTTTATGTTATCTGAATAAAAGATTTGGTGTCAAAAAAAAAAAAAAAGGGCTTCCCTGGTGGCGCAGTAGTTGAGAGTCCGCCTGCCGATGCAGGGGACACGGGTTCGTGCCCCGGTCCGGGAAGATCCCACGTGCTGCGGAGCGGCTGGGCCCGTGAGCCATGGCCGCTGAGTCTGCGCGTCCGGAGTCTGTGCTCCGCAACGGGAGAGACCACAACAGTGAGAGGCCCGCGTACCGAAAAGAAAAAAAAAATAGATTGGTGTATCTTCTAAATGGTCACTATCAATATTTGGGGAAGCTATTGATGTCTGCATATTTATCTTGTACCTGACCATTTAAAACTTTCTTACTAATTTTAAGAGATTACCAGTAGGGACTTCCCTGGTGGTCCAGTGGTTAAGACTCCACGCTTCCACTGCAGTGGGACACGGGTTCGATCCCTGGTCAGGGAATTAAGGTCCCACATGCCTCGCGACATGGCCCCCGCCCAAAAAAAAAAAGATAACCAATAGATTCTTATGATTTTCTAGGTATATAATTACATTATCCTCAAATAACATTCATTCTTCTATTGACAATAGCTACTCACCAGCGCCTTTTAAGCGAGCATGTTAAATAAACATGATCACGGTGGCCATTCTTTATCACGGCTGTGATTTTTATGGGCCATGTGTGTTTTCTGGTCACCTCCACTGATGATTGTTGGATCAGGGAGAGGGAGTCTTTTCGACATGGGGGGATACCCTTCCCTTTAACATCACATGTTTTTCATATAATGTTTTCTTCCCCCATGGGGACCCATCTGTACAAAACAGGACACTGATAGATATTCCACTATTAATCAATCTTTGCATCACTGAGATCAACTCCTACCTGCTCATAAGAACTTCTTTTAATGTCCTGCCAAATCTAGTTAGTGTTTCCTTTAGCAGTTCTGAATTCCTAATTTTCCTCCAGGGTGCTCTCAGTTAGAGTCTAAACTCTGGGTTATAATGAAGTTCTAAGCCGTTGGAAATAAAACACCTCCCTCCACCACTGCCAGGCTACCCCGCCCAGGGGCAGTGGGAGAGTCCCCTGAGGACTTGGGGGCCTTCTCGTTAACCCCGCGTAGCAAACGCATCACCCTATGTGCTTTGCTTCAGGTCAGTGCCATGGAGCACACGCTGGGAACTTCAGAAGCAGCTGACACCAAAATCACCCCAACTTCGGGAGAAAAGCTGGACTCGAGTTTCGACTGTGGCTGACAGGCCCGAGCTCAGTGAGACAAGGAGAAAATCTCCTCCGACAGTTTAATTAAGTTGAGTGACTTTCACTGTTCTGCACAATAAACCCAACCTTTTTCTCTATTAGCAAAAATGACAATTCAGCATCCAGGCCGATTGCTCAATTAATAAAAGTTCATTTAAAAATTCCATCTTTTAATTAGAAGTCTCTGCAGACCCAACTGCCAAATTAAGGACTGATCTGCGTGGAAAGAATAGGGAGAGGTTTTTGGTGCCAAGGCCTGCGCCAGCCCATCTGCCCATCCCTCCTATACCACCCGGGGGCCTGGAGCTCTTCAGCGCATCTGCAAAGGAGCTCCCAGGCCCTCAGTGGAAGCGAGGACGGCTCCTGGGGAGAGGGTCTTGTGTGGGCTGCACAGATTCTACTAGAAGGGGTTAGTGAGGTCAGGGAGATCTAGTTCAGACCCCGGCACCCCAGCACCCCAGCTACTTGGACGCAGGTGAGTGACTTGCCAGGTGACCCTGGAGATGGGAATAATGCTAGTGCCTACCGATGTCACAGGTTGGTGTAGGATGAAAGAAGAAAAGCCAACTAAAGGACTAGGTACAGTCCCAGGAAATGCCCATGGGAGGTCAGCTGTCACTGGTGTGACGACCAGTGCCACCACTGCTTAATTATTATTATTATTTCTCCCTGGCAGACAGGGGGATGGACTGTGTGCCAGGAATCTAGACCTCTGACCTTAGCCAATTCCATAAACTCCCAGCCTCAGTTCTCTTACTTTTATAATGTAAATAAGTAGTATTTGTCTAGCTTGTTCTACAGAGTTCTAAGGAACACGTGTTTTAAAATCCTAAAGGCAAAGAAAAGAAAAGAAAGAAATTATCCCATGGATTCTCAAACAAATTTCATGGAGAAAAAACATTCCCTATACAGCAGCTACACTGAGACTGAAATACTCATATGCCTCAGAATAGCGTTCATTTATATACCAACCCTGTGAAGATGTACCATTTGCTCATGATTTTTTAAAGAAAGCACTGCTTCTGCAGACGATGAGATGCCTGCCCAGAGGTGTGCAAAAGTATCACCTGCGGGTGGTTCGGGGACACACCTGGAGCTGGGCAAGTGGAGATGGGCTGTCTGACCACACGGGGTGTTTACCGAGTTTGAGACGAGAACTCGTATTGACCCCACTGTGGGGGAGCCTGAGAGAATTCCACCCACACGAGGTGCAGCCAACGTGGTCATCACAGAGCGAAGTGTTGCTCTTCGAAACTCAGTGAGTTTCCCGGTGACAAGCAGTGATTTACAAACTGAATTTAATCCTGCTCACTGAATGATGACCACCTGCACTTAAAAATATTAAATAATGTCCTGAAGAGTCTGGTGGTTGTGTGGCTTTCTGTGCTGCTGGATGTGTAAACTAGAGTCCCTGGGTAAGTAAAACCCTGACCCACCATGTCTCAGGAGCAATATCTGTGGTTCAGAAAATATCTGTGGCAAAGCTAGGCTTCTGCGGGTCAGAGAGGTGGAAAGAGGCCCGTTGCTAAGTCTGGGACCAGATGCCGTAGGGGCGCCACATGGCGGTCAAGCCGTTATAACCCATGGCTCCCAACACCTACAGAACATCTACACAGGCTGAGTGTTCCAGACCATGGCCTGAAGACTCCATGTTCCCTCCTCAGCCCTCCTGGGGTCCTCAGGAGCATCTCCCACCACTGCTGACACCTAGGGCCTATACAGATGTGTGAGCGTGAAGCTGACAGGGAGACCCCACCAGGGTCTGGGAGTCTGGGGTCTCCCAGGCAGGAACGCGCATGACTGAAAGGGGTGCAGTGCCCCAGCTTAACTGGCTCTGCCATCTTGGGAAGTGCAGAGTTGCAGGGGGCACCCAGCTACAATCCCCTTCCTCCAGCAGAAAACCCCCCAGTCCTTGGGAAGGCCAGATGGAAGGTCTTGGTTCCCCTAATGAGCCAGGAGCCTGAGATCAACTTTTTGTAAGACCCCCTGGTGATTAATATTGTCCTGGAAGATTGTCTCTCACAGCCCTGGTGAAAAGCACATGTGTTTTAACCCTAGAGACGCATAAACAGGCAGAGTGGCCTCATCCACGGAGAAGGGAGGTCTTGAGCGTTGGCTTCCGGCTTGGTTTCGTTCCCACATTTGTAAAGCTGAGGTGGCATCATTATTGTCACTGTCACCATCAGACTGACCCTTCCTTGAAAAGTCCATGGCCCGCCTCTCACTTCAGGACAAGACAATTTCTCCAGCAGGTAAAGGTGACCGTGACACAGACTAAGTCTGTACCAACGTTAAATGCGCCTTCAACTCTGAAATGCCTTGCTGGATCCACAGACATGACCACCCATGCATTTATGGTGTTCATGACATGGGGCCCCGTGGCAGGTGACAGAGCCCATTACCTTTTAAGTAATAAACATATTGAAGAATTTGCTCAAAGCTCCACCATCTCCACAGAAAAAGCATATATGCATGAATGCAAAGCATCCACAAACTCCCTAAACTCTCACCCCAGGGCATCCCTCTAGGGATTCATGGACCCCAAATGAAGAACCATTGCTTTATATCAGACAAATATTTTAAGAAACAGTAAGCTAAATATTTGCAAAATTGAATCGTATGTAAACCGCGAGATTACTTGGTATTTAAAGAACTACATGGCAGATTCCTTTGTAAAGCAACAATCTCTCTGTTATGCAGAGATTTGCAGACTATTATATAGGTATTTTGTAGTGTATTTTATATACTAATATATATATATATATATATATATATAATTATTATTTTTTGGCCGCGCTGCGAGGCATGCAGACTTCCCCCTGCACTGGAAGCACATTGTCTTAACCACTGGACTGTCAGGTAAGTCCCTATCTTTATATTTCAAATTTTCAAATGTTGCTCTATTTTAAAGGAACAGTGAAATTTTTGGCATAGGTACATAAACTGGTTGCATCCAGTCAGTTAAATTTTTTTTTTTTTTTTTTGCGGTGCACGGGCCCCTCACTGTTGTGGCCTCTCCTGTTGCGGAGCACAGGCTCCAGATGCGCAGGCTCAGCGGCCATGGCTCACGGGCGCAGCCGCTCTGCGGCATGTGGGATCCTCCCGGACCGGGGCACAAACATCGGCAGGCGGACTCCCAACCACCGCGCCACCTGGGAAGCCCTAAATTTATTTTTTTTTTAATTTGAAACATAGCAGCTGGTGGTGGGGAGTGCTATCAAAGACAGCAGGCCACAAGGCAAGGAAACTTTTCGAACTTTCCTGCCTTTACTTCTGCATCCCCACCCTTTCTTCCACCCAGTGATGGGCTCGGTCCATCCTGGACCAGCTCTGAAGCCACATGTTAAATATTCAAAAATTCTACAAGCCATTTGTTAAATTGTTATGACCATGACATTGACCATTGTGGGAGTATCTACACCAAGGAATCGGCAAAGGCTACCCAATCACAAACGGGGGCTTTTTTTCTTCCCAGAGTCAGTTTACTAGGCATCCCGCATCTCAGTTAGATAGTAGATACATAGTTAGATATGTTCAGTCAACCTGGAATGTTCACGGAGATAGCGCCTGGCTTTCTGGCTTCCAGACCAAAACCAGAAATGCATTAGCAATGAACCCTAGGGAAGAAACTGGTACCAAACTTGATCTTAATGGCATATTAATTAAGGATGAAGTCTGAAGCCATTTCTGTGAATGTTTTGGGACCACATTCATGGAGTGACTGAAATAGTAGTTTAGAGCGAAGATCGGGAAAATCGGGGATCTGCCATTAGCGGGGGGCCAACAGTCACGGCCACACCCAGCGCTGTCCGCCAGACTGCCACGCGCAGTGTCGGCACGGAGGCCCCCCGCCTTAGTCTGCTTCTCCCTCTGCTTCTTCAAAGACATCTTGACCCCAGAACATCACAACAGGTGCAGAATACCTGACGTGCCCTCCGAGCCCGACACCTGCTCTGCTGGGGGCTTGCTCCTTCACAGGTATCCCCATGTCTTCCTGAATCCCCCTTCTAGGAGAAATGTACCCTACTTTGAACTTCCATGGTGTTTGGCTGTTAGGTATCTTATGTCACTTACTACACTGGCAATACAGTCTGTGTGTGTGTGTGTGTGTGTGTGTGTGTGTGTGTGTGTGTGTGTTCACCTCTACCAGACTACACCTTCCAAAGTGTGGGGGGATGACGTGGGTTTCCCATCACTAACGTGGATGAGGGATAAACAAACGAACGAACTGACGCTTGCATTTGCGATCTACCTGTAGGCACAGGGGACACACGGGAGTGGGTCAGTCTTCCCTCGTGTCTAATTTCTGGGATTTGGCGCTGTCAGTGTATCAGCCAACAGTGGTCTTGTCTGCGTGTGTGCACATGTGCGCGTACACGTGCATGTATGTACAAAGGAGGGGGAAGAGTTTTGTGTGCAAACTTCACGCAGTCATCTCCCAGCCCATGATATGATCCGTACTTTAGCGTCTGAGCAAAAGCTACTTTGGAGAGAGAAGAGCCCTGTCTTTGCACTTGGATGGTGCGGCCTGGTCTCCTGTTTCAATCCACTCCCTTCTCAGAGAAGGAAGGCCAACCCTAAAATCCCACACTAGAGTCGCTGAGATAAGAGCCCTGCTCAGGGACCCGCCAGGCCTGCTGTCTCAAACTCGGAGCCACAGGCCAAGCCACTCCACTTTGGGAAGCCAGATATATCACTAGTCCTACAGCAGAAAGGAAAGGAAGGATGTCTGGGTGAACCTCTGCGGGCAGGGCTTAGAGCCCCAGTTTGAATCCCCAACTACCAGACAAGGCAGGTCGCACTGGACTCTCCAAGGTGCTGAAGGGGTAGGGTTGGGATGGGGCCCCTCCGTGCACACACAGACAACCCGAAGGTCCCTGGTGGGCTGAGAGCACCTGTAAGGTGGCAGAGAGGAGGTCTATGTGGACAGATACCCCCTTGGCACTGAGATGGGTGTCCCATTTGCACGGGAATCTTTTTAGGCTCAAAGAGTTGGAGTTGGCAAGGCGACATGCATGCATGGGCTTGTGACAACAGCACTTTGATTCATCAGTACTCATAAACTAATGGCATTCTTTACCAAACTCAACAAATTGAGGCTTGCTGGTTCTTCTCAAGATTTAATGGAGAGAGACCCCAGGCCAGGTGTGGACATGAAGAGACACAGAAGGCCAGAGCAAGAACAAATCTAGATCAAGAAGTACATTTACTCTCTCAGGTTACACATGAGTAAACTGAGGTGGCATCACATGTCCAAAGTCACACAGGGATGGCCTGACAGAGCCAGCTGGTCCTCAGGTTCCCTGACGTCCCCAGGTGAACGCACTTACTATGTGGACTTGACCGCTCAGGAGGGAAGGCAGCCACGGGGCGCGCCCCCTGCTCGACCCTGAGCTGAACTTTCTTCAACACAGCACGTCGGGTCAGGAGCAGCTGGGAGTCCTCAAGGTCGGGGACGCATTCTCCAAAAAGCTTCTACAGCGCTAAGTACAAGCCCAGCTCCCAGCCCAGACAGTGAGGAAACTCAAGCATCCCAGAGAGTCTTAATTTCCACGAAAGCTCCCCTCTGCTGCCCTTCCCTTTTCCTCGGCTCCCAGCTCGGTCCCTGCTTCTCCATCTCTGGTCCTGGTATCATCATGATGACCTCAGCATCCCTGGGACAGCCGTTCAGGGCCCTGACCTCTCACTTTCCTGATCCTATCACTTCCAATGTCCAGGTTCTCTGTCCCTCCTAAGACTTGATCATGAATGACATCACTAACATCCAACATCCTTGTTACAAGCATCCTTTCTGACCACCACCTCCCAGCAGTCCAGGCCACCTACTCTAGAACCACTTCCCCAGGGCCCAAACCCCCTTTTCACTATCCATCATCTTCCTTTCTTCACTGCCCTTGTGGCCCACCAGGTCCCACTGTCTGTCCTTCTAATCACTCTTTTTCAAACCTCCTAGCCTCCTGGCCCCTCTCGTCCTGTGTGGTACTCAAGTGACAAAACTTCAGACTGTGGTTAAAGCCAACCCTCTACCTCCTATGGGCACCCCTGAGCAACTGGCATGGCCAGAGAAAAACGACACACCTGGGCTAGAAGGGCTCCCCTCAAACGGGGTCACCAAAACCCAAAGGGGCACCCAGGGAGCAGGCAATCTGACTACGTTTTCTATGTAATTTGCTCCCCACTCTTTGGGGTCATGGCTTCATACTTTCTTCTCTCTCCTCAAATGCATCCTCTCCATCAGCTCATCACTCTGCCTTATGTTCAGAAAAATTAGAAGCAATCAGGCTCTCATCTTCCTCCACCGGATCCCAGAGGCACCCATATCCTCTCTCTCCTCCTGCTGTTAAAGTGGAGTGTCCCTGCTGCTTTAGAAGGAGGTCGGGGAATGCGTGTTCTGGGTCTCATCCCCTCCCAGACTGTCGACAACTTTACCTAGTCTCCCCTCTGCTCCTGAAACACTGACTCTCCCTTTTTCCTCCATCATTTCAATCAGCAAACAAACAGGTTCCAGAACCTCCACCCACGAGTGTTTCATCTTAAAAACAAAGCCTTCCCCAGTTCAACATCCTACAAGCTGCTGCCCCATTTCTGTGCTCCATTTTTAAAGAAAAACTTGCAAAAGGGTAAACTCAACTTCCTCATCTTACTTTTGGACTCGGCTACTCTTTGATCATTTAATCCACTCCCCACCCTCCAACCTCCCTCTAAAATGGCTCTTGCCAGGTTGCTATAGACTGAACGGTGTCAGGCATCTCAATGAATGCTCTCTGACCTTGTTTCCCTGGTGACCACCCTCCTGACCTCTCTTGGTTTTGAGGATGCTGTGCTCTTTTTTTTCTTCTTCCCCACTGGCCACTCCATCTTGGCTTCCTTCACTGGTACTTCTTCTACTGGATCTGCATGGTGAAGGACCAGATGGCTCAATCTCCAACGTCTGTCCAGGTCAGCTCATAGCTCTAAATGCCACCTATAAGCTACGTTTCCAAAATGCATCTCTAGATATGCCAGAAGTCTAGGCACATGTACACCTAGATGACATCCATACATAGACCATTTAGATGACAGTACATTCGCTATTTCCCCCCAGGCCTGTCCCTTCTACCCACACCTCCATCTTCCCTGTCTTGGGAGAAGTTACAAAAATCCACCCAGTTGTTGATCCACGTGTTCAGGAGTTTTTCTTGCTTCTTTTCCTTCTGCTCTCCCATGCAAATCACTGGCAAGTCCTCTTCACTGTCCTCTCACATAGGTTACAAGTCTGCCCTTTCTCTCCACCCCTACCGCCATTACCATCTCTTTCCTGGACCACTGAAATGGCATCTTTATTGGTGTCTTGGCTTTCACTTTTGTGCCCCTTGCAATCCATCTCTCCCTCGCCCCGGCCCCCGGCGACCAGAGTGGTCTTTCAAAATGCAAATCAGGTCATGTCACTCCTGTGCTTAAAACATGTCACACCACCCTGCTTATTGCTTTCACGGCAATTATCCCAGCCTGTAATTACCTCAATTATTTGTTTTCTTGTCTGTTGTCTACCTCCTCCAACTAGAATATAAGCTCAGGGGTCAGGGGCCCTGTCTTATTCACCACTGTGCCCAGCACAAGGCCAGACACGTAGTGTACAGTCACTATCATATTTTTTGGAAAAATTAATAAACACTTGGGGGGATAGGTCTTATCATCTAATCTCAAGTCCAGAACAGCTTCTCGTGGTCAGCAGGATCTCTGTGCATTAGAAAGACAAGATGTGCTTTAAATAGGCCCCAGTCCTGGCAGAAGACAGGGCACTTGGAGAAGTCTATCTCTGCGGGACGTTTTATTGCCCTCAGACACTGAAAGCCCCTAAATATAGGCCAGCCATTAAAGATTCATGAGCTCTCGCTGCAATGGATCAGAGCCATGGAAATCGGAGATTTCCATCATGGTAGACACTTGACATTTGTTCCTAATCAGCAAAGGCACATACTTTATTACCTTTTGAGGGAAGGAGGACCAGGGCAATATTCCAGAAGCACAAGAGGCTTCCCTCTGGAGCAGAGAGTATGCTTTGCCCTCTGATGCAAACACACCACACCCACGGGCCACTTCCACCGCATATGGACGATAAGAGGTGGCTCTAGCTGGGTCTCCCTTCCCCATGTCGCCGCAGGCATCGTAGCTGCTCGCTGCCTTCTTTTCTCAGGCGCATTTGACTTAATCCCCGCATAGGGCAAGTCTGAAGCATCTTTCCTGGGGCAATGAGATTTTCTGGTCAGAAGAACTACTGTAGGGAGTTGTAGCAGACAGTCGGTCTGAAATAACGCAATCACTTGACATTTACAGCAGTTCTGCTCGGATTTATCATTTGGGATCCTATATTCAAGAAAAGCTAAACTTCTATATATGGTGAAAATATGGTATACTTTCTCTCACCGGTAGGACGAAGAATTTTACTTAAGGTTTACCAGTCTACTTCTTAATGGACCTGCAGCAGCTTACAAGGAAATGAAATACATTAGACAAGCTAGGGGAACACAGAAAGGACCACCGAAAGCCAGGTGCACCGCCCGGGGGCACGATATACGCTCCCCGGTAGATTCAAAAGATGTGACTTCCTAGGCTGCATCTAGAGAGTCTGGTTTAATTGGCCCAGGGTGGAGTCTGGGCCTCAGTGGGTTATTTTTAAAGTTCTCTGGTGATTCTCATATGCTTCCAGTGGTAGAAGGGCCTGTCCAGAAGACACACGGTTAGATTCTACGACATCTCAGAGATAAACCACTGAGCACGACAGGGCAGTGACTTTGCTTGGCTGTTTTAAGACAACAAAACGGAAACACGCTGTGCCACACCGATTTCATTTTCTGCTGGGGGAGACTGCAAGTTGTTCTGCAGAGATAAGATTTCCTGTTTTCCTGGAAGACCCCAGGATCGAGCATGAACTGACCATATGGATAGAATCAGTAATATCACAGGCACACCATCCACTCTGGCTTTGGCGGGACGTGTCTTAACTAAATGTCATTGCTTATTTGCCGGGTCACAGAAAACAAATATGCATTCTAGCAAACAATGTGAGTAAACATCTTATATTTCTGGAAAAAGAAATATGGCCAAGTCCCTCATGGGAGAACCTGCTCCAAGTGGGAAGTTTCTCTCGGAGGACTGGACACTGCCGATGCTTCCACGCTGTTAATGAGCCCTGGCTGGTCACAGCTCTCCACCGCTCCGCCTTCCTGACCTGCTCCCAGGAAAGAATCCCAGATGGAAGGCCGTCCAGGAACGCCTACCAGCTACTCCACGAACTCTGCTTTCCTAAGTGCGCTTTCCTGTACATGCTCCAGGCCTGTCCAATACGGCAGCCACAGGCCACATGCGGCTAGCTAAATTTAAACTAGTTAAATTTCAATAAAATTAAAACTTCAGGTCCTCCGTTGCACTAGCCATGTTTCAAGCACTCAACAGCCGGTGTGGTGGGTGCCGCTGTATTGGACAGGACTGGTGCACAGTATGTCCGTCATTGCAGAAGGTTCTCTTGGGCGGCACTGCTCTGGACCTACAGCATCCCGGCCAAAGTCCCTGCAGAAACACTGAGTAGGGAATGAAGAAGTGAAAGAAGATCAAATGTCTAAGTAGCATCCACGATCTCCTGGGAAAAGAAGAACTCATGGTGTGTTTGGGGGCCTTAGTTTCTTAACCTGTATAATGGGCACACTCTCTCCTTTTTTCTCTAAGCTTCAATGTACATGAAGGTTTGTCCAAAAGGGAGACAAATTCCTGAGAAATGTACTCTGAACATAGAATATGCTATTATTGTTGTTCATTTTAACAACTTTAAGCACTAACAAACAGCCCCCAGAAACCAGGCCCAGGAGGAAAAATGACGGGGAGCAAATGAGCGAGGAGAGGTCTTCACCTGGTTTGAGACCAGACAGGAATCTGCAGGGTCTGTCCTTTCCCAGCTGTCTTCATCCCTCTCTTTGCCCTTTTCTTTGTGAGCACACGCTCAGATGGGCCACACTCCCATACACCCCAACTGGCAGTGTATGTATGTGCATGCATGTGTGTGCGTGTGTATGCATGTGTATGTACACGTGCATGCACATGTATGTGAACTCAGGGCCTCAGAAGCCAGCGGTCACAGAGGAGGGTGGGTAGGTCATAGGCATGTCACAGAGCAGCTCTGCGCGTACAGGACGGCCCACCTCCGCCTGGGCTGCCCCCCAGCAATCCTGGGAGAGCCTGGTGGGTGACAAGTGCGGCCTGGGCTGCGAGCCCTCCCCACAGAACCCCCACCCAGCCAGGAGGAGCCCCCTACCTCCCTTCCCCATGCCCTTCTCTGCCCTAATTCCATGTCCAGGCCACCCCTCCCAGACGGACCTTCTCCTGAATTTCTCAGTCCGCACACGTAGCAGAGGAGAGGCCGCCCGTCTGCTCGGTCCAGCTTCTCAGCAAGGCGACCAGCGCCGTAAGGAGGCACTCCCGCCCTCATTGTCCTGGCCGAGCCCAACCACGGTGCCCACCATCTGTGATGGTCCACGACCCCTTGTCTATCCCTCTCCTGTCACCACCTCTAATTCATGCTCTGCATTTGCCTGGGGAGCTGTCTCAGATCAGATCATGGAAAAGATGGTAAAAAGCTCTCCTGTATCTTGATCTTTGTTGATAGAAAAAGAGGCTGATGAGGGATAAATGCTTCAGTGGAGGGATTCTGGGGGTGTTTCTCCACACAAATACGTGAACAGACACCTGCAACATTATTTCATCACGGCTGAAGCGTTAATTGGTGGAGGGATTGTGCGGGACACCCTCGCCCGGGCAAAGAGGAGAGCCAGCCCCATGCACGTGAGCTCACTCAGGAGACACCGTCATGACTGGACCCAGCAAATACACTCCAGGAATCTGGTGTCAGGAAAGGTGAATGCACAAGGATGCAGTGCTGTTTACGATGCAGAGAAACTGGGAGTCAACTAAGTGCCTCACCAGAGAAACCTAGGGGAATAAACATGGAACATCCATGTAGGGCAACGGCACGCAGTTATACTATCATGGAATACTTCTCTTTACGTTGACAAGGAGAGGCGTCCATAACACGTGGGCTAATTGAACAAAGACCCTTAGTGGCCACCCCTGGAGAGCTCGAGGGCGGTCCACTGAGGAGGATGGTCCCACGGGTCTCACCACTTACTTGGAACGTCATCAATGAGGGCGTAGGGGATTTGTCAGTGGTTCCCTCTGATTAACGATGGAATTCTTTAACCAGAATCCCAACTCCATTCACTGATATTTTCTGTTTTCAAGGCAATGGCAAGCGGCATTTGCTTGAAAATCAACAAGAGGGGACCTTTTCGGGAAGATGGATGTTGAGAACAGACTTAGCCTGAAAAACTTTTCCAAACACGCCTTAGGGAATGCGTGGAGTGCCCAGGAGGAGTCCAGACACCGCGGGAGGAAACCCAAGCTCAAAGCAGTCAGGAGGCAGGTTCCTCTGTGAAAACCTTGAGAGGAGCAATCAGCAACTTGAACCTGCATAACGGTGCGTGATGGGCCTACGTGAGGACGGGTAACCCGCACCTAAGCAGGCAGCATCACTGGGGTGGGCGAGGCCACGCTGCGGTAATACACACCTCGGGTGGTTCTCATTCACACGTGCCTGGCGTGGGGTGGCAGGAGGCTGAGCTCCCTGGGAACCACTCAGGGAGGCTCCATCTCAACTCCGCCCCCATGGTCCCCCCTCGGGGGTGGGTGGGGAGGACGTGAGGAATCCCCTTCAGCTCTTACAGCTCCCGCAGGGGACAGCACACGTCGCTTCTGCCACGTTTCGTTGGCGGAAAACTTGTCACGTGCCAACCCCTGGCTTCAAGGGCGTGGGATGTGACAGGTAGGAGGGCCGGGGCTCTGATGAAGAGCAGTCACTATAAGACGGCAGCGGCGTGGGCGGTAGGACGGGCCGAGTGGCTGCCACCTGCCAAAGACGCAGGCCCCCGAGTGTGCGACCAGGGTCGGGGGCTACAACGGAGAAAATCATCAGCGTCAAGGTCATCCTTGGTGGGGGAGGGGTCAAAGTGAGAGCCGGCTTCAGGGAGTACGAGGCACGCGCGCGGATGTCAGGGTGGGAGCTGGAGCCGTGAGAACCCGGCTGGAAAGCCTGCCCCTCCACCAGGCCCGTTGAACGAGGGAGAGCAAGGCACAGCACGTAAGACGGCGCTGGCCCTCGGGGTGAAGGCAGCCTGCACGTGCGCACGAAGAGAGGGCGAGCAGCCCTGGGTGCGCCTGGATAACTGAGGACAAGCGCCTCCTTAGTCTTTGCGCCCCGGATACTCCTCGCTGACCCCAGCCCTGGCCCCACTCCTTCCACGCTCCTGTTCCCGGGAGCCTTGCTCTGCAGTGATCCACAGACCCGAGCATCAGCATCGCCTAGGAACATGTTAGAAATGCAGAACCTCAGTTCTACTCCAGACCTAGCGAGTCATCACCTGCATATTAACACGACACCGGGCGATTCATACGGGCAAAATTAAAGCTTGAGAGCTGTCAGGGCTGAGGAACGGCAGAAATTGCGGCTTGCCTGGTATTTGCTGTCTCTCAGCCGTGCTGGTGCTGGGGGGCAGGGCGGGGTGGGGGGACTGATGTTAGGGAGGAAGATGCTCTGAGGCTTCCCAGGTCTCTCTCAGACACCTGAAGATCACAAATCCACACTCAGCTCCCAGAGAGACAGCACATTGATTAGATCAAAATAGCTACTGACCACTTATTAAATATGTAACAAAGCTCACACGTTGCATCTGGATGGAAGAACCACTGCCCTAGAAGGTTCTACCCAGTACTAAGAGTTTAATTTTGCATGACGTCAATACGGTCTGTGCAATAAAGATCAATCCATGCTTACATGGTGTCTCAAATGTACCCAGAACTTAACGAAGAACGTGTCAGGCACATGCCCAAGTTCCCACTCCCGGCACGACTGAAAGATGTGAAGAATGGCAATGAGTAGGTTACTAATACGAGGAGGTCTCGCAAGAAATCCACGGCGACTCTACCGTTTTATCTGATGAGCCTTGGATGCGGTGATTTTAGGGGATGCTGGTGACTGGGAAGAAGATGCTGGTGACTATCACAAGACTGGCTGGGATGCTCAGGGTTATGCTCAATAGCTCTTAAAATATATCGGAATGTATATACTTTCCATTAAAAGCGACCCAACTCGATAAGCCGTGTCAATCACCCAACTCAAGTCGAGCAAGACTGATCCATCGCCCACCATGCTCACAGCCTCCCACAGCCCAGTGCTGGGACCTGTCCTCCAAAAATGCAGGACAGTCCAAGGACCCCCAGGCCCACGCTGGAGGGGAGAAGTGAGTTCTGAGTGAGTCCGATGATAACACCAATATTTTAACCACTCGTATGAGCCAAGGCAAGCGTGTTAACTAGTCCTCAGTTCTCGTGTTAACTAGTCCTCAGTTTTCGAGCACCTACAGACAACAACTCTTAAGTCCATCAAGTGACTTGACAAAATTCATACAGCTAAAAACTCAGCAATTGTTTCCACCATCCCTGAGATACAGACAGACACACAGAGGGACATGCATATGCGTATATACGTGTTTCTATGTATGTATATGCGCGTACATGTGATGTGTGTACGTGTGTGTGCACGTGCGTGAGATGGGCTGGAAGCCACTCTCTGTGCAAGATGTAGGACGCATGAATCCAGAACTCGTCCAGACCTACAACCCAGGGCAGCTCCCACCCAGTCCTGCCAACCCAGAAGTCACGAAGAAAAAGATACTTATGTAACTGCAGAGTGTGTACGATCTGAACTTTCTGAAGGACAAATCTGGGGAACGGATCCATCGCCGCCCCCCAGAAGCTCTGTGATTCGCCTGGGGGCACCTAATCCCAAGACTCTGCTGCCTACAAGCCCAATAGTTGGAGCCGCCACTTTCAATTACCATGGGCTGGAGGTAATTAATTCCTGGAGAAGCCACGTGGGCCGCTCCGGGGACCATTCTGCATGCTCACCCAGCTGACTCCCTCGCCTTCCTCCAGATGGGACACACGGCAGGCCCGAGTCACAGGCCCAGAGTGTGTCTGTCCTCAAAGGGAGCCTGCGTTGAAGGCTTGGTCCTGTGATGAGTGACGTGCAGCTGTCAGGACGCATGCATCTGCCTGGCCTCCCCAGACAGCCCAGAGAACAAGGTCAGGACAGAACACTGGTAAGCTTCCCCCTTTACACCACTTCTCAAAGCGCCCAGCCATGAACATTTCAGAGGGTGAAAAGTAGCGTTGACTCTTTCCCTGGAGTTCTTTGATTCAGTCGAGGAAATCAGCTAATTAAATACACATTTTTCTCAAATAGAATCGAATCAAGCATTTTCATTTGAGCTTAAAAAAGGTAGGCCATAAATAATTTTTAGTTTAGTCTGAATTTGTATCATGAAAAAAAAATATGCTGCTTGAAAATGACCCAGTCTAATTCCTTCATCTGAAAGTTCAAGCCCAAGGTGGTACACTGATCTGCCCCAGGTCATCCAGCAAATTAAGCCCCAGAGGCCTGTCCTCCTCTGGACATTCCACCACCACGCCTGGAGACTCTGCTCATAAAACGTGAGGCTCCAGGAAGATCTGGGATCCTGCCACTACGGTTTCCCTTTACATCCCAAACCACATGTTGGTAAGTACTACATTATTCATTTTTTTCTTGAGTTCAGACGTTTTTCTGGATGCCCTTTGCAGTGTTTCTTTTTATAGCATCAGAGAGCTCACGGAGAAGCCATATCTGGCACACGCCTCCCCTTATATTAATCCCCAGAGAAAGCTGGGGATCTAATATTTAAGCTTCCAAGACATTAACGGGGGCTCTGCCCAAATTCGCAGTATCATCTTTTGTCACTGCAAACACAGCGGGCCTGCCAGAGTGAACGCTGTGGAGCACTTTATGCCCAGGTCAAAGGCCCCCCAAGGCTGAAGGGCCGCCCACAGCCCCTCTCTTGGCCCTGCCGGCCTGCCTTGCCCAACGACCGGGGTTTGGGATTTGTGGGGTGACAGGATTTCTAAGCCACTGCGTGCTGCAGAGCAGCAGTTTGGGAGAGAGTCTATCACTGAAATGCTGGCCATCTCAAGACAAGATGGCAGGATTTGAAAAAGGGGATGGATGTTCGCTCCAAGAAGAAATGAACACATGCCTTTCTCTGGCCATAGCCCTCCTCCCAAGGCTACCCAATCATGGGGCCCCAAACAGCAGCATTCCATCAAATCTCATTTTCTAAAGGGTCTTTCAACGTTAAGAAAAAGTGCTATGGGTACAGATGGGGAAGAAGGGATTCACGGGGGCCGCTGCACTGCCTGGCGCAGAGAGAACTTGTGCGGTGCGATACACCTGCTTGACCTTCCCCAGGACACTGTAAACTGTCAGCTCACTCGTTTGTGTAAGAATGTCTAATATGGAGTATGTTTAATCGGAGCCTAATAAATGTCACTGAAGGAACTGATTAGGTATTATGGTGACACGCGTCATTTCAGTCTCCCAACCAAGTAGTTTGAATTATTCAGCCTCTACCTTCATTTGGACTCCTCCAGAAGTTGACCCCAAGATAAGCAGTTTATCTGGGGAGTGGTCCCAGGAAGCAGTAACAGAGTGGGGGCATGAGACCTGGGAGGGAAGGAAGCCAGTCCAAGGTGTGGTGGTTGTGACCTCAGTGGGCAGCTGGAGCTCAATCCCACCGAGGAGGCTCTGAGAGACGAGGCTGAATCACCTTGGAACAGTCCCACAAAGAGACAGGGGAGCTGGTGTTTACCTCCTAACTCCTATACGTCACGGGTTGAAGACTGCTACCGAGGTATTAACTTCCAGGCATTTTCGGCTTGCTCTATGTTCAGGCTGAGCGCACGGCCACGGCCGGGGAAAAATCTGATAGTTAACCAACCCACTGATGACCCAACTCTGGACCAGACTCTATGGAAGATAAAAAAGAACCAGAGAATCAAAGAGTAGCTGACATTTCTGGCTGCTTCCCCAACACCCAGCTCTCCCCTCCCTCCTCTCCAGATCCCGATTCTGCTCGCATCATGAGTTCTCCTCACAAGCAGGGATTCAGGAACCAGTAACGGTGGTTCCATTGTACTTGGATGGGCATGAGATGTGAGGGGGAAGTCTTCAAGGGGGCATTGAGAGTCCGTCTCTTGCTGAGAAAAAGAGACAGAGCAGGAGGCGGGGAGGGAAGGAAGAAGAGAGGGAGTTGTGAGAGCGATGCTACCACACACACCCCATTCCTAATAATGCACACCCTCAGCCCCACCTGATCACAGGAACACGAAGAAAACCGGAAGGTACGAGCCCTCTACAGAGACTGCTTTTCAGCCAGAGTTCCCCACCCTGCACTTGTGAAGTTGGTTTGGGGAGCATAGTTGGTGTGGGACTTTGCACTTACCCTGATTAAATTTCATCTTCTCCATCTGCAGGCTGGGGAGACAGTCTCAAACCTTGGTTCTCCCTCACGCTTTGTGGTTACGACTACAACCCTTGGGTCTCTTGCAAATGTGATAATTATGCCTTTTATGTCTTCAGCGAAATTCTTTATGGCTTGCCTTTTCTCATTCACTATCATTTGTAAAAATGATGAACTTGCTGGAGTCAAGAGGGCCATGAGAGAGGACTCCTCCCCTGCCCAAGGCCATTAATCACAGTTTTGAAGCAATCTGTCAACCAGCTGCTAACACACCAGCTGTACTCTATCCAAGACCCCTTCTGTCCACCTCATAGTCCTTAATCACTGCCCTGGAAATCCTATCACAAACCAGGAAATGAAGGACCAGGGCAAAAGATGCCCTCCATGAACCTAAAATCCATCATGGGTCAGGGGGTCACAGGTCGGGGACCACACAACACCTATATGTCCTCCCCTCGCTGGCCTGATAACGGTTGACTCCTTAGATGGTCGGGAAGTGAGCAGACCAGCTGCCAGCCTCTCCCCCAACATTGGGTCTGTAAATATTCAATGACATCAGACCCGTCTCTAAATCCCTGGCTTTGAGCACACTTCTTAACCCCCAGCATCTCCACCTCCTGAACTATGAAATGGCCATGTCACCAAGCTAGTCAGATTTCTGCAAGGAGTAATTCACATAAAATTTGGAGACAGCAGTTTGTAACATGGAAATGGTTCTGTCCGTGGTGATGGCGATCTTTTGCCCAAATGATCGCAATAAATGAAGTCTTCAGATACGTTTTTAGTCTTTTTCTAAGGGTAGCCTGAGAAGGCTCTCCACCCCCAAAAGCCCTCTCCTGGGCATTTGTTTTTGGATGCCCTCATTGTTCTATCAGTGGGCAAGGCCTGCAAGTCATCGAGGGAGAGGAAGCAGGCTCAGGTGGGTGTGAGTGCGGGCCAGGGTCCTGCATAAAGGAAAGGAGGCGCTGGGCACGGCACAGGGGACCGAGCACATGGCAAAGACAGCATAAAGAGATGGGGAGCATGTGAGGCAGACATCATGAAGATGCTTCAACCAGAACCTGGATACTCTCCCAAGGTAGAGAAATAAAAATAAACAAATGGGACCTAATCAAACTTACAAGCTTTTGCACAGCAAAGGAAACAATAAACGAAATGAAAAGACAACCTACAGAATGGGAGAAAATTTTGCAAACGATGCAACTGACAAGGGCTTAGTTTCCAAAATATACGAACAGCTCATATAGCTCGACAGCAAAAAAAAAAACAAACAACCCAATCGAAAAATGAGCTGAAGACCTAAAGAGATATTTCTCCAAAGAAGAAATACAGATGGCCAGCAGGCACATGAAAAGATGATCAACATCACCAATTATTAGAGAAATGCAAATCAAAACTACAATGAAGTATCACCTCACACCTGTCAGAATGGCCATCATGAAAAAATCTACAAATAAGGGAACGCTCTTGCACTGTTGGTGGGAATGTAAATTGATACAGCCACTATGGAGAACAGTATGGAGGTTCCTTCAAAAACTAAAAATAGAACTACCATATGACCCAGCAATCCCACTACTGGGCATATACCCTGAGAAAACCACAATTCAAAAAGAGTCATGTACCACAATGTTCATTGCAGCACTATTTACAATAGCCAGGGCATGGAAGCAACCTAAGTGTCCATCGACAGATGAATGGATAAAGAAGATGTGACACATATATACAATGGAATATTAGCCATAAAAAGAAATGAAATTGAGTTATTTGTAGTGAGGTGGATGGACCTAGAGTCTGTCACAGAGAGTGAAGTAAGTCAGAAAGAGAAAAACCGTATGCTAACACATATATATGGAATCTAGAAAAAAAATGGTTCTGAAGAACCTAAGGGCAGGACAGGAATAAAGATGCAGACGGAGAGAATGGACTTGAGGACACGGGGAGGGGGAAGGGTAAGCTGGGACGAAGTGAGAGAGTGGCACAGACATATACACAGTACCAAATGTAAAATAGGTATCTAGTGGGAAGCAGCCGCATAGCATGGGGAGATCAGCTCGGTGCTTTGTGTCCACCTAGAGGGGTGGGATAGGGAGGGTGGGAGGGAGGGAGACGCAAGAGGGAGGAGATATGGGGATATATGTATATGTACAACTGATTTCACTTTGTTATAAAGTAGAAACTAACACACCACTGTAAAGCAATTATACCCCAATAAAGATTTTTTTTTAAATCTACAAATAACATGCTGGAGAGGGTGTGGAGAAAAGGGAACCCTCTTACACTGTTGGTGGGAATGTAAGTTGGTACAGCCACTATGGAGAACAGTATGGAGGTTCCTTTAAAAACTAAAAATAGAATTACAATATGATCCAGAAATTCCACTCCTGGGCATATATCCATTCAAAACTATAATTCAGAAAGACACATGCACCCCAATGTTCATTGCAGCACTATTCAGATTAGCTAAGACATGGAAACAACCTGTAAACGTCCATAGACAGATGAGTGGATAAAGAAGACGTGGTACATACATACAATGGAATACTACTCAGCCATAAAAAAGAATGAAATAATGCCATTTGCAGCAACATGGATGGACCCAGAGATTATCACACTAAGTGAAGTAAGTCAGACAGAGAAAGACAAATACCATATGATATCACTCATATGTGGAATCTAAAATACGGCACAAATTAACTTATCTACGAAACAGAAACAGACTCACTGACATAGAGAACAGACTTGTGGTTGCCAAGGGGGAGGGGGGCGGGGGAGGGAAGGATTGGAATTTGGGATTAGTAGATGTAAACTATTATATATAGAATGGATAAACAAGAAGCTCATACTGTATAGCACAGGGAATTATATTTAATATCCTGGGATAAAGCATAATGGAAAAGAATATTAAAACAGATGTTATCTATGTGTATAACTGAATCACTTTGCTGTACAGCAGTATTTAACACAACATTGTAAATCAGCTATATTTCAATTAAGAAAAGAACCTCAACACTCACCACCTCCGTCCCCAGGCTCCTCCCCTCCAGCGTTAACCACCCCCAACCACTCTTCACATCTCCTTGGAATCTTTTCCTTTGAGACTAGAAGCCAAAGCCCTCCAGAACTTGCTCAGGCTCCTTAAGGACACCGGTGGTTGACAGTGTGCTCTTGTGTCCATCAATACACTCTCCTCTCCAAAGGGTGGGATCAGGGTTGGGATCAAACAGACGCCCCACAGCCCCTCAAGGATGCCCTGCGGAAGGGCGGAGCCTAACACTCCCGGCAGGAGGGTTGGCTGCTGTCCTCTGGGCGTTTCCCAGCCAAGCACCTCAGTCATCCCCAGTGCGCATCCCAGACTGTGCCATCACTCTCCACACCCTCCTTTCCTCCCTAATAATCCTTCTCCCCACCGCCTCCCCTCCCCCACCCACGCACCCTCAGGCCCCATTAGCCACCTGCTTTCCATTTTTTTAAGCTTTGCCACTGATGAGTTCTGACAATTAGAACAGAAATTCTGCTGGGAGCCTGATGGCCCGATAGTAGGTCTTTGATAAACTGTAACCCCACCCTCGGAGAATTCTAACCCTGTTCTTTAAAAAGTACTCCATCTCTTCCCCTTGGCATCTCAAACGTTGGTCTGCGGCTGAAATAGAACTACTGCACATGTGGGATAAGCCCCAAGTGCCTTATCTCTCACCCACAATGCTTCCCTGGAGTGGAGCTGGGCTCCTCTGAATTATGTCCTTGTGCTGGGAAGGGATGTGGCGTGGGCTCCTGAAAATAGCCACCGAGACAATCCTGTCTTATAACGTGGGGACAGACAGAGGCGTGTCAGGAAAAGCAGAAAAGGCTGGGGAAGTAGGCTTTTGGTAAATTTTTCCTTCTCTCCCTTTATTGGGGCTGAAAGCCCATTCTAGCAATGCTAGGAAGAAAAAAGAAACAGAGGAAAAGTTTGATTTTCCTCTGACAGCCTGAGATCTGAGAATCCAGTGGCTTGTGGTCCCCTCCAGAGGCAGGGAAGAGGGAAACAGCACCATAAAGGGATGGAGTCATTAAGAAAGCAGTGGAAAGTTATTTAGCGACAGCTGAACATGTAAGCTCCTGATGACCTTGAGAACCTCCCGGTCCCACGTGCACTTGCAGCCATCACTCACAGCGTCTTTCCCGCAGGGGCTGCCGGCCAGCCTTTCATCTGCTCTTACAAAGGCAGGGGATTAGCTCGAGTGTCAAAACTCTCAAGTTTGCACAAGAGACCTCTCCACTGAGCCTGCCACACAGCTGAGTTGTCATCAGCAATGCAGGGGACAAAGAGCTGGCTCTGCTCATAGGGCTGGAGAGACCCAACACGATTGATGAATAGACCAAGTGGACGCCCATGGACAAGATGACCTGCCAGGGGCCAGGCACAGTTACAGGAAGCCCCCCAGAAACACGACCTTGAGTAAGGTCAGGGTGGTCATGCACAGTTGTGTAGGATGTGCAGTGCACAAGGGCCCCTGGCTGAAGAGGCCACTGGGTGCCTTGGCCAAGCTAAGCTGGAGGAAGTGTTATTTTTTAAAATATATTTTCTAATTCCTTTAATATGTTTTGGTAAATGTCATTGAAGTATTACATATATATAAGAATAGGGCATCAATTGAATGTTCCAGGTTTGACTGATTTTCACAAATTTTCACCCAGTTCATCATCATCCAGGTCCAGAAACAGAACACTAGAAGGACCCCAGAAGTACGCCACCAAAGGGCACCTTTAAAAAATGTGAACCAAGGTGTCCCCTGTTCACTAAGCCAATGCTCCCAAGGCTGTGACCAGGCAAGGGACACTTTGCCCAAGTGCTCACAACAGCCTTCTATAGGCCAGTGGTGTCCCGAGAAAAGTGGCCACTACCCTCAAGACCACACCACAAGCTGAAGGGGACAGGCAGGTACCAAGATGACAACCATGGGATGCAGGCCACGGCCAGTGACGCTGCACAGAGGGCACGGCTGGTGGAGGACTCTCCCTGCCGTAATCTCTGCAAGACAGCTTCCAGGAGTGGTGTATGCAGCTCTAATGCCACGGAGCCTCCTCTGCTCCCTCCTTCCCACCTCCCACACCCGGTCCCCAATTCTATTTCCTGCCATCGTTCCCCCAGTGAACTACTCCAGCCCTTGTCTCGACTCTGCTGCTTCAGGGGGTCCTGAACCACACAGGCAGGGTCCCTGAAGGTACCCACCCCAGGGCTGTGCACACAGGGGCTGCCGAGGGACTGCCTCCAGCTTCTCTCTCCCTGCCCAGGATGTGAGGTTCCCCCCAACCCCCATTTAAAAGGAAGAGGAGAAATGCTCTGCAGGCCTCTGCTCTCCCTCTAATACTAATACTTCACAGAGTGCTTACTAGGTGTCAGGACCGTGCTAATTTGCTTTGCAGGTTTATCTCACTGAATCATGGACAACATCCGGTGAGATTGGCTCAAGTGTCACCTACCCTGTACTAAGGCTTCAGGATGATGTGCTACCAAATGGTGGGGCCCAGATTTGACCTGAAGGTGGTGTGAGGTCCAACCTCACATCCCTGACCGTGACCGGGGGGGCCTCATCCAATTAACCATTGGCACAAACGTGGGGATACAACATGGACGTGCGGAACCATTCAATGCTTCTTCTGGGGAGAAAGGACGAATCATCATCCGTCCGGTGCCATGATTTCAGGGTTCACAGAAGTCGTGCGCCACCCACATGACACAGCTGTAAGGCAGGAGTAGGCTTGCATCGAGCGTCAGCCACGTACCTTCTCTGAAACCCAAGATTTTGTTTTCACTTTGGAAAATGTGGATTACAAAGACAATTTTGCACTTATTCCCGAGATTAAAAGATTATGCAAAGTAAGCATCAGTGACTTGTGCATAACAAGCACCTATTTATGGCAGCCATCAGGACCAATGTGGTGATAAGTGATGCTAAGATAAGCTCAGAGCACTGCATCTGGTGGTGTGCCTGCCGCTGAGCTGGGGCTGGGCATTTGGAGACCAGGTCTGGCCCTCCTGGCCTGGGCAGGACTGCTGGTGACCCTGGATCCTGCATTTTGGAAGGAGGGCGCGGCTGCTACCGTGGGCCTCCCCTAGGACTCAGAACGAGCTAGGTCGGGAGGAGCTGGACGCAAGGGCTCCTGGATCCTGAGTCACTGTATGGAAGGTGCCTGCTGAGTACTGCATCAGACCTTGCAAGAGTGAGAAGTAACCTTCTATGGTGTTAAGCCACTGGAATTTGGGGTCTTATCTATGTCAGCAGCTACGGCCACCTTAAGTAATTCAACAATGTGCTTTCTGCTCATCTTTCCAGCATTATGGGATCCATAAGGTGGGTGTGGATGCTTTCAGGGCCCTCATCCAAGTCACCGGAGAGATGTTGAACAATGGCGCCCTGCAGTAAACCGCCAGGCTTGATGCCACTTAACGACAGAGGTGGCATGAGCTGGTGGCAGATGCTGGCAGCAGACCCTGAGCCCTGTGGGTGCAGGGTGGGCCTCAGGACACAGGCTCTGTTGTCCATGCGTTTGCCTGTCTGCCGTATGCACTTAAGAGAGCTCAACAGGACCTGACAGAAAATCACTAAATCCAGAGAGTTCTATGGATCTGTCCAAAGCCCAACAGCCTGTTGGTGGCAAAGCTGAAGTCTCTTTGTTGCCCAAAGATCCCCAACGGAGGCAGACATGCTGACAGAATGAGTCAAGGTCACATGAAGGGCACTCTCCCTTTCTGACGTTCACTGCTTAAAGGGCTCGTCCAAGTCACCTGAAGGCAGAGGATAAAAGTAACTCCGTCCTTCCCACAGCAACTCCCTGGGACACGAGCCTCCAATCAAACACCAGAAGACACGTCCCTTGGCAACAGTCTTCAGCCAGTGACCAAATCCAGGGCAAACTGTGGACCCAGAATTAACATCTTTGTCCTTATTGCTAGGAAACAGAAACTCGGTAATTATACTGCACCTAATGAGAGACCTGGATCTCCAGACTTTTATACTTTTTTTATCTGTAAATATTAGCTTTCCCATTGAAGCAGCTTACTTTCAATCTCCTGTGCTTTCCAATGTTTAATTAAAAGGCTCCCAGCACTCTCTGTAGCTCCCTCCAAAACTTGGCTCAGAATAAGCTTTCTTTGCCCTCACAGCCTTTTCCTTCCGGAATGTTCTCCAGGGTCACTGAGCCACACTCTCTGAGAGGCAGCTTGGGGTCCTGGACTGGTGAGTCAGTTCTAGTGCTGAAGCCCCACCAGCCTCACTTCCCACATCTGGAGAGTGGGGATAAAGGTCACAACAGCTCCTCACAGGGTTCTTACACGGACAGAACGAGATCCCAGTACCTGGTACACAGCAGGTACTCTATTTTTTTTTTCCTTTTTACATACTTACTAAATAAGTTAAGCCTCAGAAAAGGCATTTTTATAAGAGGTTTTAGCAGATGCTGTTGGTGGGCCGCTCACACCCCCTCACCTTGACCAATGCAGCACACACCTGCCTGACTTCCACCTACTGGCACCTCTGCCCGAGGGCTCCTTCTGACTGTCAAAGCCAACTTTGTCCTCGGCCAGAAACTCCAGGGGCTCAATGTCCCCCAGGGCCCCTCTCAGCCAACAGCTGATGGGAGTTGTGGATAAACGTCCACTTCCTCATTTCTTGTGTGTGTTCTACACCCCACCTCCCATGTCCCCCACAGGGACCAAGCTGCAGTCACCCACAGAATTCAAGGACAAGCCACTTGTTTGGCAGTGAAGTCCAGGAAGTGGGAAAGTGAGACAAGGAAGGGAAGAGTGCCAAGAGAGGCTGCATCGTCTGGAAGTTATAACTGTGGCTACAACTGTGGGTCATAACTTCCCTGGTGATGCACCTATCTCGGTGCTCTTCCCTTCCTTGTCTCACTTTCCCATTCCCTGAACTGCACTGCCAAACAAACAACTTGCCCTTGAGTCCTTGACCCTGGGATCTGTAGCCAGAGAAAGCCCTCAGACAAGGAGGAGTGAGTGCCAAGGGAATATGAATAGAGTACCCACACACCATGTCATATGAAGGACATAGTAAAAGTAATGATGAGAAGCTAGATACTTTTCCCCTAAGATCAGGAACAAGGCAAGGTATCCCCTCTCACCATTCCTGTTCAACATCCTGCTGGAAGTCCAAGCCAATGCAGTAAGACAAGAAAAATAAATAAAAGGCATACAAATTGGGAAGGAAGAAATAAAACTGTCCTTTTCCCCCCCACAGATTAGATGATTGTCAATGTAGAAAATCCCAAAGAATCAACAAAAAACTCGAGGAACTAATAAGTGATTACAGGCATACCTCATTTAATTGTACTTTGCTTCATTGTGCTTTGCAGATCTTGCATTTTTTACAAATTGAAGATCTGTGGCAACCCTGAATCAAGCAAGTCTATCAACACCATTTTTCCAATGGCACTATTTCTTAATTAAGGTATGTACATTGTTTTTTTAGACATGATGCTATTGTACACTTAAAAGACTACAGTATAGTATAAACATAACTTTTGTATATATTGAGAAACCAAAAAGTTCATGTGACTTGCTTTTTTTGCAAAATTCACTTTACTGTGGTGGTCTGGAACTGAACCCACAATATCTCTGAGGGATGCCTGTACAGCAAGGTTGCAGGATACAAGATTAATATACAAAAGTCAATTGTTCTCCCACATACCAGCAATGAACAATTGGAATTTCAAATGAAAAACACAATACATTTATATTAGCATCAAAAAGAAGAAATACATAAGTATAAATCTAATAAAATATGTGCAAGGTCTACACGAGGAAAACTAGAAAACTCTGTTGAAAGTAATCAAAGAGCTAAACAAGTAGAAAGATATTCCATGTTCATGGATAGGCAGACAGACTCAATATTGTTAAGATATCAGTTCATTCCAACTTGATCTATAGATTCAATACAACCCCAATCAAAGTCCCAGAAAATACTTTTGTGCATATCAACAAACTGATTCCAAAGTTCATATGGAGAAGCAAAAGATGCAGAATAGCCAACATAATATTGGAGAAGAAGAACAAAGAGAGAGGATTGATATACCGCCTGACTTTAACACTTACTATAAAGCTACAGTTATTAAGAAAGTGTGATTTTGGCGGAAGAATAGACACATGGGTTAATGGAACAGAATAGAGAATGCATAAATAGATGCACACAAATATAGCTGACTGATATCTGACAAGATAAACAAAGGCAATTCATGGAGAAAAGAGAGTCTTTTCCACATATGCTGCTGGGACTAGACATCCACACAAAAAAAGTAAAAATAGGCACTGACATTACAACTTTCACAAAAATTAACTCCAAATGGATAAAACACCTAAATGTAAAATGCAAAACTATAAAACTTCTAGAAGATAACATCACATATGAGAAAGCCTAGGTGACCTTGGGTTTGGTGATAACTTTTTAGATATAACACCAAAGGCATGATCCATGAAAGAAATAATTAACTGATAAGCTAGATTTCATTAAAATTAAGAACTTCTGCCCAGCAAAAGATACCATCAAGAGAATGAGAAGATAGACACAGACTGGGAGAAAATATTTGCAAAAGACATGTCTGATAAAGGACCGTTAATGCAAAATATATAAAGAACTCTTAAAACATGACAATAAGAAAATGAACAACCCAATTTAAAAATGGGCAAAACTCCTGAAAGAAGATACACAAATGGCATATAAGCACATGAAAAGATGCACAACACACTATGTCATTAGGGAATTGAAAACAGTGAGATATCACTCCACGCCTATCAGAATGGCCAAAATCCAAAACACTGACAACACCAAATGCTGGTGAGGATGTGGAGCAACAGGAACTCTCATTCACTGCTGGTGGAAATGCAAAGTGGTTCAGACAGTTTGGAAGACAGTTCGGCAGTTCCTTAAAAAGCTGAGCATATTTTTACCATAGGATCCAGCAGTTGCACTCCTTGCTATTTACCTAAATGAGTTGAAAACTTACCTCCACACAAATATCTGTACGTGAATGTCTACAGCAGCTTTATTCCTAATTGCCAAAACTTGGAGGCAACTAAGATGTCTTTCAGTAGGTGAGTGGATACGCAAATATCCGGACAGTGAAATATTATTTAGTGATAAAAAGAAATAAGCTATCGAGCTATGAAAAGACACCGAGGAACCTGAAATGCTTATTACTAAGTGAAAGAATCCAGTCTAAAAAGACTGTAGGATTCCAACTGTATGACATTCTGGAAGAGGTAAAACTATAGACACAGTCAAAAGATCAGTGGTTTCCAGGTGCTGGGGAGGAGGGAGGGATGCACGGGGAGAATACAGAGGATCTTCTGTAGTCTCAGTCGTGGTGGATACATGGCGCTGCACATTTGGTGAAACCCACGGAACTGTACAACACAAAGAGTGACCCCTAATGTAAACTATGGGGGTTGGTTAATAATAATGTATCATTATTTCGTCATCAGTGGTAACAAATGCCCCACACCAATGCAAGATGTTAACAATGGGGGAAACTGGGAGGTGGAGGTGACAGGGTATACGGGCACTTTCCACTCATTTTCTGTCAACCTAAAGCTGCTCTAAAATGTAAGATATCTTAAACAAACACCAAACATACATAGGTACATATCCACACATATTATTTTTAGTTTGTAAATGCATTTCTCTTTCCTGGGGCTCTAAGCAGAATGATCCGGTTGGCAGGGCAGGGACTGTGAACAGTGAGACAACACTCCCTCGGCCCTCTGCCCCCTGGCCTTTGCTCCTTCGCTCTTGATGCACAGGGTCCCTCTCCTGGAGACAAGAGCGGTGTGTCCAGAGCAGGCCGCCCAGGTCCTGCACTTGGCACTGAGATGCCGGCTGTCATTACTTCCAGCACCCAGGTGGGGATACCAGGGGCCCAGGAAGATAGATAACTTCACCAAAGTCACAGAGTTTGTCAGCATCAGAGGTGGGATTAGAAAGGGACAGCCCAGGAGGAGGTCAGCCAGTCCCTGGCCCGCTGGGGCCGCAGAAAGGCTAATCGCAGAGACAACTTCCAAAGTGGCCTGAGCAGGCCTCATTACCCAGTCCCGTCTGGAACACTGCAGGGGTGCAGTATGAAATTCCTAAGATGAGAGTCTCAGCATCCAGCCAAACTCCGAGAGCTTGGCTTCTGATGCATCCAAGTCACACGGCCCGTGGGCCACATCTGAGGAAAGTCCTGTCTGAGTCCAACCACAGCCCGGCTGCCACCTCCCCAGTGCTGTGCCTGCCCCGGCAGCCCCCCCGCACCTGGCCTCACCTTCCACGCATCCTCCTCTGACACCCGCCAAAGCCCTGGTCACCATCATCACCATTGCCTCCTTCCTCCCTTCTGACCCAGTTTCTCGAACCTGGACTTGCCCCCGTTACTGAATTGTACCCATTCTGTAAAGAGTAAGTCAGCCAGCCTCTCCTCCGGGAACTGTTTCTGGATGTTTCCAAGTAAATCAACCTCTCCTGGTTAAAGCAGTATGGGGATGGCGGTGTGGTCAGCATCTCTCTCCGACTTCATGGTTTGGGAGCCAAGCGAGTGACGCCGAACACAGCTTGCCCTTCGTTAGGGGGGACCACAAGGGGCTGGGTCATTATTTTCCTCACGGCTCTGCAGCACATGACTTTGCAGGAACTTGCCACAATCAGACATAACAGCTCTGTGGACATGTGGGTATCCCTTTTTCTCTGTCCTTGTCCCCTTCCTTACCAGCTCCTCCCTAGACTACAGACAAAAGCCTTCACCTCTGAAGGCCACACAGCACCAAACTGACGAATAGGTGTTTGGCAGGTACAGTGGATGGTCAGATGGCTCTAGGAGGATAAAAGTATAGCATGGAGTATGGTTTTGCTCTTCAATTCACATGTGGTATCTCTGAGCTCTGTAATAAGTTAAATTTACCCACATGGGAAGAAACTATGAATGCTAGAGTAATGTCTGATTTCAATGCCCAAGGATTCTCAGAACACTGTATTTCAGCAAAGAAAACTCTCAAGGTTAGGTCTGATTCTTTTCCCCATATTTGAAAGAGTGAAATATAATAAATCTAAAGGAACATGTACTTCCTCTTAGGTAGGAGTAAAATGCCAGCATCCAATCAGAAATCCAGCCACTAACATCACCCTCACCCGTCCACCACCCACCCAAAGCTGGCTAAGTGTGGAACCAATGATGGCTCAACCTTTCTCTCCCTTTCTGATGCCCAGGAGGATGGAAAGACTGAGTCCTTTGCCCAGTCAGACACTCTGATCCATGAGGCATTCCCTTTAGGAAGTTCGTATTCATTCAGAGACCTCTGAACTGCCCACCACAAAGACCAAATCCACCAGATGTTCTGACCCTACGTAGACATAATTTATGAACAAAAGAAAAGGAAAAGGCAAGAGATCTGGAAGGAAATCAGTTTGGTTTGCTTTTGGTGAATTCAGGCTATTACTAATAACTCTATTTTTGTGAGGTCCTGAGGAGTCACATGTGCCCACAAAATTTGTATCAAATTACATAAATGACAGGAGATATAAGTCACTCACAAATGTCCCACAAGTACACCTCTGAGTTCGAGAAATCCAGTCAAATCGACACGGAGAGGCCACCCTATTCTCCCAGTATATGATTTTGTTTGTGTGTTTGTTTTCTACGGGAGAAAAAGATGATATAAAACCAAGGAAAAATACAAGGATAAAAATGTGCTGCCAGGTCCCTACAAGGCCTTAAACTTCCAAGAACATTGCTGGGGACGCGGGAGGCTTGGCCCTCGAGGCAGGGATGGCTGCCCTGGGACATCAGTGCAACGACGGGGTCACCGTCCAGACAGGCGCCTCCGTGTGCTCGGGGCCCTCAGGTCTGCCGGCGACCGTGGACACCAGGGAGGAGATGGAAACAGCAGCAGAGGGACCGTCTGTACAGGGGAGAGAGGGCCAACGAGGGGGCAAGAAGCCTTATTTGCAAGGAAGCTACTTCAGATTCCAGAAAGCCAGGACCAAAGGGCATCTTCGCCCTGGCTGTGCTCTGGGCGTGATCAAAGGACTTTGGTCAGCCACGGGTGAGGTCTGAAAATCACTCCGTGGGGCACGGAGGCCAAGGAAGGGCTTGCTGTCTACACTGCCTACTGCCCCCCAAACGGGCAATGGGTCGGGGGAACCAACTTTAAGGGTCTCCAAGGTCACCTTGCTATATCACTCAGAAACAGTCACTGTCTAAACCAGGCCTCCTTGAAATGAAGGCCTCCTTTTAAAGGTTTAATTTATCCTCCTGAAAGTGACGAAAAGCCACTTCATTCTGTCAGACGCCTTTTGTACGCTCAAAGGCCAGCACTGTCCCTTTCACAGCTGAGAGTACGGTGCCCAGACGGTGGGGACCCGCCAAGCTCAATCGACTTCCTTTTCTCAATGATCAGTTCACGTTTTGAAAACACAGAGCCACTCGGTTCAACCTGGAAGAGAGGAGAGTGCTCGGGGCACGGACGCCAGAGCTGGTCAGGGATAGCACTGTGCTCTCCACGGGCTCGGGTTCGCCGGGGAGTGAGGCTTGCACACAGAACACTGTTCTGAAAATACAGCACTGACCTCCATAAGGTGGCTTCACCGACGTGCGGGGAAGCGGCAGTGGGGAATTTTCTGGAACCGTGGTGTGAGAGGCAGGCATGGTCTGCAGCTGGGCCCCAACAGCAGCGGGGGTGCGGGGAGGGCGGCGGGCAGGGGCAGGAGGATGGAGATGGGGAACAGAACCCCGAGCACACAGAGCACGAGGGCTCACCAGCGCCTGTGTTTGAAACCCGCCTCCCCTCGGACACATGCATCTGCTATAGAGCACACAGAGCAGGTCGAGCCGTGACAGCCCAGATTCCCACCGCCCATCACCGCCTTGGATGTTCGCCTTGCCAATGTAAACTCTCCCCCCACACGAAAGGGGGGCCCGGGGCCCTTCCCACCACCTCCTGGGAGTCTCGGGGGCACCCTGTTGCCCTGATCACTTTTCGCTCTTTCCTCTGACTCCGGGGTCCTTCCTCTTCCATGTCTTCCCTCTGCCCTCTCCTCCCCGCACTGGCACAGTCCATCTGCTTTTGATCTCCCCATAAAACCATCACTCATACAGGGACATTATTCCTCCAGTATTTATTGAGCGCCTACTGATTGACAAGCATTGCAGAGGCACTGACAATATACAGGGGAGCCAACAGCCAGAGACCTTGCATCAGAGGCAAGGAACAAATAAGCAAACACTTCAATGAACGACTAAGGTTTATCGTGAGTGCTCTGAAGGAAAAAGGGGTCTCTAAAGGAGAAAAACAAAGCGGGACCTGACTTAGATCAGGAGCTTGGGAACGGCTTCTCTGAAGAGGTGTTTTTCCCCTGGGATCTGAAGGATGAAAAAGAGGCAGGGCTTCCCTGGTGGCGCAGTGGTTGAGAGTCCGCCTGCCGATGCAGGGGACACGGGTTCGTGCCCCGGTCCAGGAGGATCCCACATGCCGCGGAGCGGCTGGGCCTGTGAGCCATGGCCGCTGAGCCTGCGCGTCCGGAGCCTGTGCTCCGCAATGGGAGAGCCACAACAGTGAGAGGCCCGCGTACCTCAAAAAAAAAAAAAAAAAAAAGAGGCAGCTCCACTCAGCGTGAAAGCGTGAGCATCACGAAAGAAGAGCCACCACAAGCAAAGGCACCAGACCGCTCGGAACTCAGCTTCCTCCCCGGGGCGAATAAAAATGTGGTGTGTCCGTACACGCCCCCATAATAATGGTCCATACCTCACACAGGGGATGAGGACTCAGCTGACTGTGTCGTGTTCTCAGGACAATATCTGGTACATGGTAAATACTCCATAAATGTCAGCTCTTGTTATCACTTTATTAGTACTGGGAGGAAGACCTCAAGGCAGTCTTCTCACCGAGCCCGGGCCAGCACTGGTAGCAAGGAGATGGCAGCAGGTCACTCGGGACAAGGAGCTTCAGGTGGTCAAGCTGCAGACCCGAGACCCAGGGCAACAAGCGTCTGGGTCACCACTGCCCTCGTCCTTGGAACCAGTATGGGTGACCACTATGATGTACGAGGATAAACCTCTCTTTGTTCTTCTTCTCCTATAAGCAATGACTGTCCCAGCTGGAGGGGACCCTACGATGAAGAAAGGTGTCACCGATTCTCACTGGACACACGAGAAAACTACCATCACCTTCGGATTCTGAGTCCACCCGTTGGCACCTGGCAGGAGGGGGATCCTACTGGGTCACCCTGTGCCTGGGGAAACAGCTCTCTAAAGCTGACCATGAGCCCTTTCCTCACATAACCACTGCCCTGGAACACCCCCAAAAGGCCCAGCACCCAGCTGTGAACACAACCTCTGGGCAAGTAGATCCTTCTGTACTCCTAACATTTTCAGTGGGCAGGTGGAGCTCCTTCTAAAATATTTCTGCTTGAAACTGTACTCACTGTTAGAGTATAGAAAATAAATGGTGACAACAAGTGCCTTTCTTTTTTTTTTTTGCGGTACACGGGCCTCCCAATGCCGTGGCCTCTCCCGTTGCGGAGCACAGGCTGCGGACGCGCAGGCTCAGCGGCCATGGCTCAGGGGCCCAGCCGCTCCGCGGCATGTGGGATCTTCCCGGACCGGGGCACGAACCCATGTCCCCTGCACCAGCAGGCAGACTCTCAACCACTGTGCCACCAGGGAAGCCCACAAGTGCCTTTCTTAATCAAAATACTTTTGTGTTGTTTGATGTAGAAATATTAAAAGACATAAAAAACAAAATGAACTTACGTACAAAACAGAAACAGAGTCACAGATGGAGAAAACAAACTTATGGTTACCAAGGGGGAAAGTGGGGGGGAGAGATAAATTGGGAGATTGGGATTGACATTTACACACTACTATATATAAAATAGATAACTAATAAGGACCTACTGTATAGCACAGGGAACTCTACTCAATACTCTGTAATGACCTATATGGGAAAAGAATCTAAAAAAGAGGGGATATATGTATATGTATAACTGATTCACTTTGCTGTACACCTGAAACTAACACAACATTGTAAATCAACTATACTCCAATAAAAATTAATTTAAAATTAAAATAAAGTGAATGGTAAAAGAAAAGAAAGAAAGAAAAACAAGTCTGCCCCCTCGAGGGCTTTCACAAACAGCACCATCTGACCCTCCTGTTGCAGGCAGGTGGTGCTGGCGGGCCCATGTTACAGAGGAGGAAACTCTGGTATTGGGAAGGTGAGGAAGTGGCCCACATGTGTCCAGCTGGTACGTGGCTCAGCCAGAACCTGCACTTGGACTTGCACGGTGTGGAATTCTGTTCTCTCTCCATTACAGACTGTCCCCAAATACAGAGGGACGGTCATTTTGGCAGAATCCAATGCGAGAGTAATTGGATCAGTTGATCAAAAAGTACCTGTTGAAAGATGGGCTGAGTACCCCAGAGTGAGCAGCAACGCAAAGGAAAGGGGACTCCTGGCTGCGGCCAAGGGAACTCTGGGTTCTTATGTAGCTTCTAAAACAAAAAATGAAATCACTGCATGCTGTCGGCCCAAAGGGAAGGGGTTCCTTCCCTCCACGTGGGCATCAGTGTTTTCGATTCCCTGCCTACAGGACTCTCTAATTAGGCATGAGCTCCATTTTTTCTAAGAAAAGAGGGGAAAGGTGGGTTCTTAGCTGTAAAGACTGTAAAATCCCTTCATTCTGTAATTAGCCAAGAACAAATAACCACCAAGAGGCAGCTGTGCCACTCGTGCAAGGTGTGCGGAGGGAGAGGCAGCAGGGTGGGCAGGAAGCCACGTGGTAGGAACCATGGACAGCCACCTTCCCTCTTCCTAAGTAAAGGGCAAGTTCTCCCAAGAAAGGTCATTCATCCCCAAAGCCAACAGTACAGGCTGCAGCTCTACGATATTCTCCATCTCATCCAGCAATTGAAGTGTTATTCCTGCAGCGTAAACCTTCTTGGGCTGAGGCCACCTGGAAAATGTTTACTCATTTGTTTCCCCCGCTCCACCCTGTGCACTGGAGCTCAACCCCGTACCCCCTTCTCTCAAAGCTGGCAGAGCCACCCAGGCCTCTCGACTGAGTGACCAGCAGAGGCTGATGAACACCAGGTTTGCCGGCTTCCACGGGAGAATAAAGTTCTGTGATTTCTTTGTTTTAATGCCCATGAAAATTTCCCTTATATGGGGGTTTCTGTGAACACAAATGTAGCTCTAAATCCTCACTCTTCTTGTTTGATAAACCACTGGAATTTCAGCTTGGAGACGTGTACGAATCGTGTCTTTTACTTTCTGAATGCTAATGGGCTGCCATCTAGGGCCTTGCCGGCCCAGGAGGTAGGGTCTCTCGCAGGGTCAGCCAACTCCTAGAGCAAACGTGTGGGTAATAAATAGTAAAAATGAGCACACTATTCAAATGCGAGCCAATCGATCCAGAGCTCACAGCCGACCCCCTCCTTTGTGGAGCTCTTACCCTCCAGGCCACTATCCACCTGCCCTAATCTGGAACCCAGGGCCAGGTACCAGACACCCAGGAGAGTCACTACACCCCAGAGCCTGCTGAGACTAACCAAACAGGCCAAGCCCGAGGCTGCCCACTCTGCCTCTTCTGTTCCTTCCTGTGGAGACCACAGTAAAGGCTTTGTCCACAGACGCCCCTCACCCTCTGACTCCTGACCCACCCTGGTGCTTCCCCATGTGGCCCTGCGAGCCTGGCATGCCCCCTTCTCTGGGGAACTGTGAGAACCAAACTGTGTTTTCAATAGCAGTCATCTCCTGATCTGTTGGTTTTATCACACCTCAAATTTTCTATAAATATACCTTTTAGTTTAAAGCAAGATAGAAGTCTCTACTAAGTCACTCTCAGCAAACTCCACATCCACCTCCCACAAGACGGCAGAAAAATTTGAGGGCTTCATCTTTACTGTGCTTTTCAAAGAAGAAAACCAACAGTTGTGATTGAAAAAAGAATCAAAGATATGCAGACGCAAGTTTAATACCCTGGCATATTGGAGAAAATTTACCTAAAGTGGCCTAACTTTGCCACTGCCTGATTCGAAGGAAAACTCTTGGTGCATTCCCTCTGGAAAATTCATTAAAATCACTGCAAAAGCATGATTTCTGAGGAGCTGGATTTTGTAACCTCATTAGTTTGTGTAAGAGCTCTCTGGGATTTGACCCACTTTCAACTCCCAAAGTCTAAAAATAAAATATAAATGTTTTCTGTATCAGGATTTGGTCATGTGTCATTAATCTACTAATAAAATCTGGGGGCCATACTGCCGCACACATAACTTAAAATACCTCCAGAGGATACACCATGGAGAAAGCCCATATGCCATTAAATCCTGGGTGGGAGGACTTCCGATTAGAATCCTGAGATTCTTGTACTGGATAAAATATCTACGTCTTAACTGGAGCTACCTGAAGAATGGAACTATAGTCTTAAGGTTAGTTAAGATATAGAGAATTACAACCACCACCATTTAAAGAAAATTCACTGAAAGCTTGAAACATTCACAGGGATTTATACTTCTTGCAATTTACAGCACAAAATCAGTGTTTTACGATGCTTTGGTGAACACAGGCTCAATAATGCATCTGGCTACTAAGAACTGGCAAATCATTCCCCCTATTAGGGGGGTCAGCAGAGCTGAACGGGTCTTTGCAGTAACATTTACCCAGTCGGATGAGAGACCCCGTTCCTGACCGAAGACTTCCTTTCACTTTTGTTGCTCCCATTTTTCCTTCACTGATGAATGTCTTGGGGCCTGAGATATGGATGCAGTGGTGGAATCAGATTTCAGCCTGGAATTCTCCATGGGGTCATCTGCCTCTACCTGAATTATTGTGGGCAGCAGAGAAAGCTAGATGGGCAAACTTAAAGATGGTCTTGGGAAAAGAGCAACCACAGACTAAAAATAGTCAGGCACCGTCTTGCCTTCTGTGATTGACCGGGTGCTTTTTTTAACTCTGAAATGTTCCATTGTTTATCAGGATGATCCTTAAGATTACATATACACCTGTTTGATTTCCTGAGAATGATGTCAGGTGACCACAACTCTTCTCACACTACCTGCTTTGGGGGTTGGCGTTTGCTAAGTGCTGTGTTTCTATGGATGTTTCCTTGGCCTCAATGGGAAGACCTTGACCTCCCATCAACCCATCAATGCCTTTTGCTGACCCCAGCCCAGTGCCAGGGGAGAGGGGCATTTAGGTCGTCAGGGAAGTTAGGATGACAAAGCCTCTCCCCTCAGACAGGGTCTTTCAACTGATCTGAAACCGACAGGATTCGAACCTGAGTTTTAAAGACCCTAAAACAACATGATTCTACAACGTTGTGCAATGGTTAAAGCCCCCCTCGCCACCCAGCAAGTCCTCCATACCTCCAGGTCAACCGCCCCCTGACTCAGCTTGCCATCCTGGCGTTTCTCGGTGCTGGGAACAGGGGGCCTGCACGTTGCCCAGCTGGCCGTGCGGAGACCGCCCCCCGCCCCAAATTCAGATGGAGAAAACCCCTTGTTAGCAAATGATTATTTGACTAAAATTATTTTTTTACGTGAACATCTTTCTTGAATTGTTGATTTTCTGTTTCAAGTCAGTATGAAAGAGAGCAGGTGACTGCTTCTTCCTTGGGGCTCAATTTCAGTCGACTTGTTTGCTTTGGGGCCGCGCACCTGGCCGGTAGCTCCCGACCTACCTCGCCCGCTGACTACAGGGCGGGGGGCGGGATGCACGGCCACATCAGCAGGGTCACTATGGCAGGCCTGTCCCTGGGAGACGTGGGGTGCCCCTGAGGGCCAGCTTTGGCTCGGTAATTCCCTGATGGCCCCGAGGAATCTTTCCTAGGCCGCAACCCTCCTGGAGGAGGTTCCCGCAAGCCTTCCTCCCCCACCTCCTTCACGCTGCCCCCCTGCCTCCCCAGATCCCCTCTTTACAGGCTTTGCCCTAACAAAGTCCCTGCACTTTCCGTCCCTCCTCGGAGGTTCCCACGATGACCCTGGGATGCCCCATGGGAGCTGAGCCAAGGGCAAAACCCAAGGCCTCACCAGACTCGTGTCAACACTCCCTTTTTGTCGGCTGACCAGCCAGTGAAACCTTCACGGGTGTATAAAGGCTGCCCTGCCCTGACCCTGAAGCCCGTGGTGTGCCCCGTATCCTGGCAGAGGTAGCTGACAAGCGGGGTCCTAAGGGCAGGCAGCGGGTAAGGGCCAGGACCTTGTGGAGACCCCACCTCTGGACCAGGGTCAGAGTCAAGGGCAGAGGCCAAGACTCAAAACAGGAGGGATGGGGCAGGGCGTGATCACGCCTGCATGTGTGCGTGTGTGAGCCTGTGCACGCGTGTCCCCGTGTGAGTGCGCATCCACGCCTGTGCACGTGTGCAGGCGTATGTGTGTACGGTCACAGGCTGGGGTAGGGGGCTCTCAAGGGAGCAGGGCTGCCTACCATGGATCAGCTGCGTTTTTCTGCCCTATTTTCCCCATTAACGCTCTCCATGAAGGCTGCGGAAACCCTACAGGCCAGGGCCTGTTTTTAATTTCCACACAAATCACCTGGGAGAGCGGCCTTCCCCTCTCCTTCCCCTCCAGCCTCCACATCCCTGTCCCCTCACCCCCTCTCCTTCCTGCCCCCTCTCCGTTTCCTCCTCCTCTCCCCATTCCCCTCCTTCCTCTGGTTTCTTTCTTTGGGCATCGGGCCCCCTTGTCTGGTTGGAGACAGGACCTCCTGAGCGGGGAGCCGAGGGAGGACTGTCTTTAGACATTCTGTCCCCTCTGCTTTCAGCCTCTGTCCTCTCTTCTTCGATGAGCCCAGAGAGCCCACGATGTCTTTGCCACATCCGGAGAAAACCCATGCCCCAGAGCTGAGAGCCCCAGGACCCCGACCAGGGACAGGCTTTACCCCAGCAAGAGCCTAACTGAAGCTTAGAGCAAAGGACACGGCAGGGTGGGTGGGGTGGGGAGGAAGAGACCAAGCACAGCCCCTCTCCCTGGGCCTCAGACCCCAGGGCCCCCAGGGAATGCTTTCATCCCCCATCTGTTTAATCACAGGACCAGGTTTCTTTCTCTAAGCTGTGCACACAGGCTTCCCCACTGCAGCTCTGGATTAAACATGAGAGATGGGCTGTGAGGCGATTCTCCCTGCTTTAGGGGGACCTAACTTCAAATCAGATGACAAGGCGGTCACCAGCCACACAGGCGATGCCTTTTAGGGGTCAGTGAGAAATAAAGATGGAGTGACTGCCGGGCAGCGCTCCTGGGAGGGCACATATATGAGCCTCCTCGAGGCACTGTCTATAGGTTCCGCCAGCCCAGGGCAGTATTTATTTAGCAGATCAGCGGTACATCGAAGACAGTGCTCATCGAAACTCACAGTCAAGTAAAGGGAACAGCATATTAAAATGACAAAATAAAGCCAAGTTCAATTCCCAACTTCCACATGGATGTGTGTCTCCATCCCGGACTGAACCAGACTCAAGAAAGAACAGTATCTCCTGGATATGGGGGAAAACAGAGTAGTGGAGACGCTGTGTGTACTTATTACCTTTGCATTCATTTACACAGCACTCCCTACGTTTATTTCCTAGATTTTTTTCACCATAAAAATGAGAGGTGCAGCATTATCTTGCAATACTGCTTGAATAACCCTGAACAACAAGGATGATTCTCTTCTCCTGGAAATCACTAGGTGAAACCACTGGAAACTGGCATTTTTTTGTGTGTTAAAAGTGGTCATATGTTGGCAGCTTCCCACGGGTCAGCCTCACACCCCAGCCCCTGGATTCCTTTCTCGGTGATTATAGAGGTAAAGGTGAGATTAGCGGGGGACGGCCGACGTGTTTGCTTTTGTCCACATGCTTCACACCTCTTCCTACAACGGGTGACCTTCAGAGAGGTGACACTCTGGCTGCTGGTAATTACAGCCCTCCAGGGGGGACCCTATTTCAGATTTTTTCAAACAGCATTATATTTCCGTCTAAAATTCTTTGGGGGTAGAGGTGGGTAAAAGAAGCCCTGGAGAGGGGAGGAGGAACTCGAAGATGGAAAGAAAACATCGCACACTTGCTGTAGCTGAGAAAAATCACAATTGGAAAACCATACCTCATCTTTCATACGTTTAAATTAGCCCCAAAGTGTAGATAAGGGTATTTTGTGTTAGTAGCCGTGCGGCTCCGGTAAAACCCTTCCACGCTCACCATCTGGGCAAAGCAGGTAACAGCTCCATTCGTAGATGCGAACTCAGAAGCCATTCTCTTCTCTTCTGCCTCCCAGAGACAGACTGAGGGCTGCCCGTACTGCCCCCATCCCCTCAAAGGAAAGAATTCACAGCCTTGATTAAACTGGAAGCTTCTTTGGGGTCAGCAGTATTGGAGGTTTTATCACTTTGAGGAAAAGTAACATCTGTAGGCCAGCGCAGAGGTAGGACTCCACCATCCAGACGTAGAACTTCCTGCCCTTCCTCACTCTCAGGGAGAAGTCCTCAGTCCTTGCTAGTGGTGCCAGGAAGCCTGGTCAGGCACTCATTTTGGAGAAGTCTCTCAGGGCCTCAGGACTCCTCTTCAACACAGAGTATTAACACTACAGAGAATGGGTCACTGTGTCCAAGTCCACTGCATGTTCAAGTCAGCAAACAGAAAGGAGGGTGACTAGGTTATACGGGTGTGAAAAGAGCTGTCAGCAGCAGAGGTAGCAGCTGGCAGCCAACCCTGAAGACAGCAGACAGAACCTGCAATCGTCACAACCAGCAGGCGAATTCTCTCTTAATTCTACTGAGTCATTAAGAAATGACTACACCACGTGCGCTAGGCAGGGTGAGGAGGTGAGAAAGATTTTAGAAAGATTGCACTCGAATCAATGAAAACCAAAGTAAACGATAAACCAAGTTATCGTTGTTGAATTGGTGCTTGAAGGAATTTCTCAATTATTTGAGCAATTCAAATAGGAGGAGGACGGCAATGCGGATCCCTGATGTGTCCCTGCAAATACGCTAGCTGACGTGTGTGCGGAAGCAGAATTTTTGACAAGCTTCTAAAAGTGGGATTCATCCACTGTGAAGTTGTGCGTGAACACAGGGGGCCCCACCTTTGGCCAAACATAAACTACGCTGGACGTGAAGACACACTTCTAGGTGGAAGATAAGGGCTCCTTTCCAGGGAGACTGTGTAGGTCCCCAAGGAGCACATCCCTGAAATGACCCCCACCGCCTCTGAGTACTCCCAGCCTCCGGCAAACACTTTACCACCCTTGGGTCAGCCCAGGACAGGCCAGTCAGAGGACAAGGACAAGGACAGGTCTCTGCCGGACAGAAGCACCACAGGAACTGCCCACGAGGCCCTCTGCCAGCAGCTTGTTTCATAACCAGAGTCATCATGCTTCATACTGGGACCAGTGGGCATCCTCCTGCCCACAAGGGGGCTATGAAACCACATGTGGTCTGGGAAACATCAAGTCCCTTTACTTCTTTTTATTTTTGGTGGTACGCGGGCCTCTCACTGATGTGGCCTCTCCCGTTGAGGAGCACAGGCTCCGGACATGCAGGCTCAGCAGCCATGGCTCACGGGCCCAGCCGCTCCGCGGCATGTGGGATCCTCCTGGACCGGGGCACGAACCCGTGTCCCCTGCATCGGCAGGCGGACTCTCAACCACTGCGCCACCAGGGAAGCCCTCCCTTTACTTTTTAACAGCAGTTAGTTACATTTTTACATAATGTGCTCACTATATTTTTCCTCAACCTCCAGATGCCCTTCTGGGTGAAGGACCTGTAAATTTAAAGCAGTGGGTCAATGTGTGCATCTGAGGAAGGTAAAATAAATGTACCATTTTCCCTGCGCGTCCAGAGGTTGGGGACACTAGGTGGTGCATGGACTGGTCTCAACCATAATCGTGGTTTTCAGGGTCCTCTTCGTGCCAGGGGCTTATTGCTGCCGGCTGTACCATGCATGCTCCAGGCTCTGCACATCTCTACCCCAAACTCACGTGCACATGTGTGCATGCACACACACAGACAGGCTCACACACACACACATGCACAGATGCACACACACACGCATACACGTACAGACACACATACAGGTCCACACAGATGCACACATCTTCTTCCACCTCCTGTTTCCTGTCTCAGTGTGGACCTCAGCCCAAACACCTGGGAGTCTTCATTCCCTTGTCCTTCTGTTCTCTTTATTCCCTTGCCACCCGCAACCAATCAAGAGCTAAAGCCCTCAGTCGGCCCCCATCCCCACCCCAGTCCCACTGTCACAGTTCAGACCCTGAACCATCACTTGCCTGGATGGCCATGGGGACCTCCTATGTCTGACCTCGCTTCCTCTCAAACCCACCGTCCAACAGAACCTCCTGAAAACTCAAATGGTGCAGCCGGACGGAAGGGAACGTGGCAACATCTCACAAAATCACACGTGCCTCTGCCCATCAGCACGCAACTCCATTTTTAGGAGTTTACCTGGACGACGCACGTTCGTGAATTGAAGTAATTCTCCGTGGCATTATTTGCAAGAGCGAAATATTGGAACCAACCAAATGCCCATCCCTCGGAGACTGGCTATATAAACCATTTCCTAAGTACTGACTTCTGAAATGTAAGTTTCTTACATTTCCAAAAGGTAAAACTGAAGATGAAAAAGTGAACTGTAATTATATACAGATGAATCTATTTGAACACATTTATAAATTGCACACACAAATAATAAATTCAGGTACTCGGACTGTACACCCTTGGTGGAATATATTCTAAAGAGGAAAATAACTGCAAAGAAATCTTACCTCTCACTGAGTAAATCTGGTGGTGGTGGTGTTATTGGTATAGTAATCTGTGAATGACTTTGTGGATATTGTAGAATGCAGCAAATAAATGAGTGTGTTAATATATTTGGGAACCAAAGTGAGGAAACGGAAGTGGGGGGAAGAACCTTGTGATGAATTGGTATTACTGGCATAAACTTGTAAGTTTTAGAACATATACATTTCCTCACACTCTCTACCCAAAGACCTGGAAGCAATGACATTTCTGTAGTCATGGAGCACAGTTGGTGCCCAAACCATGGTTTCTAATGATTCCTCACGAAAAGGAACAAGGGCTCCTCAGAGAAGAGGTTAATTCCAAGTCTGGGCCATGAAAGTACCAACCTAGGAGGAAATCCCGGAAGTGCTCAATCAAACGGGGATCCATGAGGACCCAGGAGCTGAACTGAAGGGTCTCCCAGGGGCCCAGTTTGCGACAATCTGGGCATCCACGAGCATAAGAGTGTTACTGAATTAACAATGGCACTGAGACATTGAATATAAAATGAATCCCTTGTCTAACGTGATGATTTTTAAAAAGTGGGGTGTGTGGGGTTTTCCTGGGAGGATGCCAATCTGCAAATGGAGAAGGAAGGACAGATCTGCAGACCCACCCTTAGATGTAAAGGGTACGACGTGTCTGCACAATGGAGGGGCCTGGTGACACCAAAGGAAGGACTCAGCCGGGCAATGTGGGGACACGCTGGTACCACGAGCCTCCTGCGGTGAGGCAACGGGAAGGCCATGCCTCTCCACGCGGTGCTTTGGCCAAAAATGTCTAACCCTTGTGTAATTATGAGTGAACGATCACACAGGTCCAGACTGGGGGACAGTCTATACACAAGTGGCCTGCACGCTCCTCTCAACAAACGTTAACCAGGGAAAATCAAACACAAGAAGAAGTTGGGGGCCGTTCCACGTTGAAGGAGACTTGAGAGCCACATCCCCAGATGCACCATGGCTCCCTGATCAGACTCTACTTAAGGAACAGAAGAGCTGTCAGGTTCATTTTGGGGGAAATGGAGGAAAGTTAACTATGGACCGGATGTCAGATAACACATCCAACGTACCATCAAAGTTCAGTCCTTGGGTGCGTAATGGCATCGGGGTCGTGTAGGAAAATGAACGTGCGTTCCTCCCACAGACCCACGCTCAAGTATTTAGTCATGACGTTTCTAATCTGCTTTCAAAGAATCTGAGAAAAATAATACAGAGCGAAGGAGAGAAGGCCAATGGGCAGATGTTAACAATTTGGGAATCCCTGTGTAGGGTGTCCAGATATTTATTGTACTACTCTTTCAACGCTTCTGCAGGTTTGGAAGACAATAAAAAGTTGGAGAGCAAGAAAGTCTTTCCTCGCCTCCATCGCTCACAGAGTGAAGTCTAGACTCTGACCCAGTAAAAGGTCTTGGGTGTCTGGTCTCCGCCCGCTCTCCCCGCTTTCTCTCTTGTCACCCCGCCACCTCCCAAACCCTTGCACCTGTCGCCCCATCCACGCCCGTCTGTGTGCACTTCCTCTGTCACATCGCACTTTTCCTCCCCACTCTGCCAGGGTTGATGTGGTCCCCTCCACCATTAAGGATTTCTTCCTGCCTTTTCATTATAACTTCTGCTCCTTTAAACTCATCTCAGACAAGACTCCTTGTTGGACAAACGCCTTTTCTGCACATCCCCCCACCCCGCTCCAGGCTCCGGTGTTACCTCTAACACATCCTGCATCACGGTGCATAGAAATGAACCCTTGGACCTGTGTCCTGCACTAAACAGTAGGCTCCCCAGGGGGAAGTGGCTTCAAATCCTGATGGTACCATCAGGACCCAGCGCCCCCAACGTCTACAGAACTGACCGAGCGTGGGAGCCGAACAGGGATGTCTCTGAATACACTGCCCTCTGTACATAGCAGGATGCCTGCTTCCCTGACTCCCGCCTCTGCTCAAGCTCTGGATGATCCTGGGCTGTGAATAACAGCACACGGGGCTCTGGAAGGCCAAGACCGTTCAGTGCCCACAGCACGTCAGAAAGCGAACCCTGGGAGCAGAGGTAACAATTCTGCAAACCCTCCTGCTACTGACACCCAGGAAATCCCTCCCACCTCTGGGGGCTCCTGCTTCACTGCTCTTGGGGAGGGAAAGCACCCCAAAAGTGTGTAAGTGCCTCTGTCCAACCGACCACAGCCAGCCACCTCCTTCAGGCTGACTGGAGGTCTTTTATCACATCGCACTCGAACTCCTGTTGGCTTCCAGCTTCTGCAGCTGGGGCTGAGTGGGTGGAGCAGGAAAAGCTGGAGGAAGGGCGATCTTCCCTCCCGACTTTGGTTCCTCAAATGTCTCCTTGGCATGGCGTCCAGCTGCCCGGCCCCACACAGAGGAATGAACATCCCCTGCGCCACTCACGCCACTTCACTGTGGCCCAGAACACAGCACCACCCTCGGTCCATCCAGCTGCACGTGGGGCGGGGGCTGCCCGCGTCTGCCCTGCGCGTGCTCGGCACACAGTTTATGTGCGTTTTCCCGGGCAGCGTGCACATCCTCGTTTTAGAGATGTGTAAACCAAGCTTGGGAGTTGAAGAGGCACAGCAGAAAGCAAACAGGCTTTTACAGCCAGGAGGTGACAGAGGCAGGGGCTTCTGAATGGTGAACCTCTCCAAATCACTTATCAATCACTAATCAATTTCATGTAGGAACTCCCAGATTCTACCAGTGGCCTGCAGGAAAAAGGGACTTGCTCACACACGCCTCTGCTGAGTCTCCCTCCCAACCCCGCCCCCCACCGCCCCCCCACTTAGTGGGTGGGGTTTCATAAAGAAGTGAGAAATTCCTTCCTGATTGCTAAAATAATACTTGCTTGCAAAAGGGACTTCCTGCTTAAGCTTTCAGAACTTTCTCATAAGCTGTGGCCGTTCATTAGAAACACCTGGGGTGGGGGGCATTAAAAGCTCCCCACGCCGGCACTCACCACAGACCAATTACTTCCTTCTGTCACTCTGCGGACGGGACAGCGGCATCCGTCTTTTGAAAGGCCCCCAGGTGATCATAATGTGTTGCCAAGGCTGAGAAACGCCAGAAGCATTTCACCAACGCTGCCAGGCAAGGGGCAGAATTTCCCCATCTAAGAGATGGCTGCCAAAGATGCCAAACTTGGGAGGACTACCCAGGTCAGAAGCCAGGTCCTGGACGTGGAGCAGAAGAGTATCCCTGATTCTTTCTGGGGTGCACCATGCCAGAGGCACCCACGCACAGCCCTAGCTACCTAAGCACCTGCTCCCCTGACGTGTGACACCCGCAAGTCATCACCTACTGGCCTTAAGCAAGTTCAGCCATGTCAGCCTGTCCTCTCTCCCCGAGCTCCAGGTCTGCACCTTATAAAAGACCCCAAGACCAATTCGGTGCAGTGCTTACAAGCACAGCACGGGAGCCAGGAAGTTTGGCTCTGCTGACCTTGACTCACCATGGAGGTCACCTGCAGGCAGTCCCCTCCAGGTAGGCAGTGTCCCATGTCCCCCCGTCTGCAAGAGGTCTCTGGCCAGAGAGTGGGCTCAGTGGGACCAACCAGAGGGTCAGAGAGTGAGCATCCCAAAGACTCTCAGCCAATGGAGGAAGTGATGGGTGGATGACCCTCCTCCCTTGGAGGGTCATCCCGGAGGTCCCCAGTGGGGCCAAGCCCCCTCTGCCCACAGTGACTGGACCCCTGATGCATTCTGCACTGATGCTCCTGTCTCCCTTCCTCCCTCTGTCACCCTGCTTCCTGGGCTCAGCTCCTACACCCAAGCCCTGGTTTACACTCAGCCGTTGGAGGAACCCAAGCTAAGACAACAGGAGGACTTGAGGTCACTTCTCTGAGCCCAGGCTTCTCTAAAAGCCGCAGAAGTGGACAGAGGCACTGCATAAGGAGCTTGGCTCGCTGCTTCCTGGGGGGGTGGGGGGCGTGGACAGGTAGGAAAGGTGAGCGGCTTTGACTATGCCACCCCGAGCGAGGCTCCTTCACACCCCTCCCCAAGGGGTCCTGAGGGGCTGCAGCGCTGTCCCACCTGATGGATGGACAGCTGGGTTAAACATCCAATATCCCTTCTAGGCAGAGGTTCAGGAACTTTTGCTTGGAGGCACAAGAGTACTCATTTAAATGATTAAGTCAATCACCTGCAAAAGCCTTTACGCCAGATCCCCAGTCCCTGTGCAAACTGGGTAATTAACTCAGCCTCAGCCTCAAGTTTTCTCTTCTGTCTTAGGGAGCCGGGAAAGGAGAGACTGGCCTTTTACCTCCTGGTTGGTGCCAACAGGCGGTGGTGTGTACTTCTACTGGGAGGCACACGTCACTCTTTGTGTCACTCTTTTTGTGTTGTCAGTGACAACCACTGATCTTACCTGGATCCTGAATTTCACTAGGAAATGCAACAGTGAAGTTCTCATTCTTTCCCTTCCTTTTTTTGTTCATTAGCTGAAATAGTTTTATAGAGAACCCTTCTCTCATCAATTGTTTGGTTACCTGAGGTACAGTTTTACAAGGAAGACAAAATAAAGGCTTGATTCTTTCTTGTTATTTACCAGCTTTCAAAATAAGGAGTTGGCTCCCTAGCATCTTCCAAAAGTGATCCGATGAGTTCTCCTTTTAAGTGTCATGATGGACTTGTGGTTTGATGTGTGCAGTCCTTATTCTAAGTGCAGCTCAAGTCATCACATCCTTGGCCAGTGGAAACCTCTCCAAAGTGGCTCCTGAGTCCTACAGACGTGACCCGGATATCAATGTCTGCTTTGCTCTCTGGTTTGACCCAAGTTCCATCTTGTATATTTCCTACCCCAGATCTACAATCAACCACTTCCTCAAGGATCTCTGGTTCTTTTAAAGGGGGATGGTATTTAGAGACGAGGATCTTTTGAAATCCACTGTAATGGGCACTCAGTGGGTCCTTTCAAAGTGGGCAACTCCCACCTGTGAGTTGGACATTTTCTTGTATTTTTTATTTGATAATTTCTTCTCCTTTTCCATATTCTCTGTTTTTTGTTTGTTTTGTTTCTATAACTCACGTTGATCTGGGTTTTAGATGTCATAGACCCATTCCCTGATTTAAAAAATATTTTTCCTCTACTTTATTCCATTCCACTTTTGTTTTATTCTACTTTATGGGAGATTTCCTCAACCCTATGTTACTACTCTTTTGTGGAACTTTTTGCTTTTGCTATTAGATGTTTTATTTCCAGGATTTCTTTCATGTTCTCTGAATGTCCCTTTTTATAGCCTGCTGTTCTTGTTCTATGGGTGCAATAAATTCTCTTACATTCAAGGCTATCACTCACCATTTTCTGGATATTTCGTATGTGTTCCATACTCTCTCTGTCCGTCAAATTCCTTTCTGTCCTACTTTCTCACTTTGGTTTCTGACTTTCCCCTTTGAATGCCTGATGACCCCTTGTTGTTCATTCATATCTGAGTAAGGCGCTGAAGTGTTGATGGAAAGCCCTGTTTCTGGGGAGGAAGAGGCTGTCTCCTTCTGGGCTTCAGTGCAGACTGACCAGGCAGGGATCTAGCAAATTCTCAGGGGACCTCCAATGTCCACATTATACTGTAGGTCTTTTAGCTGATGAGTTTCCCCAAAGGCTCCCCCACTCCAACTTCCTGTCTGGAGCGTATAGGTCTGGTTCCCATTGCTGAGTGCAAGCAGGGATGTGGCCATTCAGTATGCAGATTTTCACTTACCCCCCGTTGCTGCAATACGGGGCCACATCCAGCACCCTCAGCTCAGCTGATACCTGAGTCAGAACGTCTCAGGGTCATCTCAGAGAAGGTGCCCTCTGTTCTCTGCTGGGGCTGGGGTGGGGCTGGTTTCCTGACTGTGTGGTGTGGGAGGTGAGGATATTTACAAGGTTACATCATTGTTCTGACAAAGAACCAGCCGAGTCTTCTGTTTCCAGCCCTTCCTCAAGTCTGCGCCTTCATAGGTACTCGGCACCTTGACACCTGAGCCTTTCAAAGGTTCTTCAAAGTGAACCAGCTGCTTTCTGGTTGGCTCTCCCTGGTTCCCATCCTGCAGGGCTGGGGGGTCCAGCTTTGTCTGCTAAGTCAGGTATCGCTTGTCCCTCCACTTGACAGGTGGCAGAACCATGTTGACCCGTCTTATCTGCTTCCGCCGTCTTAGGACTTGTGGATTGATGCCTTTCTTTTTTATTGAGGTATGTTTCACATATAACATTATATTAGTTTCCATTGATGCCTTTTTAATTTATGTTATTATCACATCCACGGGTTTTGTGAAGGAATATATAATGTGCCATATTTAGTCAAATGTCATCTCTGATCTACTTTCTATGCTTCTGCCAGAGGAATTCTTTATAGCAAGCAAATCTGACCATCTTACTTCCTTTTGGACATTCCTTACTGTCTTCAGGATAAAATCTGATTTGTTAATATTTAAGGTCCTTCACGTATTTTTCCCCATCTACCTCTCCAGTCTAATACACATGAATTTCCTTGTAGTTCCCTGGACACCTAACATTCTCTCCAGCCTTAGGCCTTTATGCATGCTGCCCTCCAGACTGTGCTCTTTCCCATCTCCCCTCACTTGTCTAATTCCTATTCATCCTAAAAAATTAAGCTTCAATGTCACCTACTCCAAGAAGTCCTCCAAGATTACTCCTGTGGATTCTGGGTTGATGGCACCTATGCAAAGCTTTGCTACATCACTTGTTGCACTGTGCAGTATCTGTATGTCCCTCCCATTAGTCTGGAAGCTCCTTGCAAGACTCCTTGTGTCTGTTTCTCAAAAACTTAGCGCAGAGTTCAGGAACCAGTAAATGCTCAATATTAATAGAATCACCACGCAGGGGAATGAGTGAATGTTCTTATTTCCAAACCTAAAATTCCTATCCTCCTCTCCTCCTATTTAAGTCTAGGCTCTCATCAGTGAACTGTTCAAATCCCATCTTTTGCTTAAGTCTCTCTTGCACTATCAATTTACTCTAATCAAGGAGGCATCATGGCACCAAGCAAAGAGCCATGATTAGGAATCATTGGGACAGGATGCCAACTTCCAGGTGTCCATGGCCAAGTCCACTCTCCCGACCTCCGTTTCCTCACCTGTGAAACGGGGAGGGGGCGCTTTTATCAGCAAAAGTCTTTTCAGTCAAAGGGAGGGAGTGTTAATTTCCCTCCCATGGTGTGACTTCCCCCGATATCATTGTCTGGAATTGGGGGTGAGTGGGGAATGGGTCACATGACCTTCCACCTAATCCTCAGGGGATCCTTTGAGGTAGATGCTACCAGCCAGGCCACGGTGGTTAAGAACCCAGGCTCTTTGGGACTTCCCTGGCGATCCGGTGGTTAAGACTTCGCCTTCCAGTGCAGGGGGTGAGGGTTCGATCCCTGGTATGGGAGCTAAGATCCCGTGTGCCTTGGGGCCCAAAACCCAAAACATAAAACAGAAGCAATATTGTAACAGACTCAATAAAGACTTTAAAAATGGTCCACATCAAAAAATTTTTAAAAAAAAAGAACACAGGCTCTGGGGCCTCATTTCCTAAACAAGAATCCAGGCTCTGCCGCTTAACAAGCTGTGTGAACCACAGCACACTATTCTGCTCATCTGCGCCTGTTTCCTCATTTGCCACCGGGCTCCACACACAGCCCACCTCGGGGCGGCGGTGAGAGGTGAGGTGAGTGAATACATGTGAGACGTTCAGCCCAGGGCTGATACACAGAACGTTAGCTATTGTGTTTGTCTGTCTTTACGAATGGGAAAACGGAGGCTCAGAAGAATTAAGCGTCACCTCCAAGCTCACAGAGCCGTGAGTGAGAGAGTCGCAGTTCCAAGGGTCCAGAGCTCAGTCAGGCAGGATGAATAAGCTCTGGAGATGTCAAGCCCGGCGCGGTGACTGTGGTTAAGAACGCTGTAGCGCACCCCGAAAATCTGTTAGGAGAGGAGATCTCCGGTGCTCTGACCCCCCGCAAAAGGCGACTCTGGGAGGAGAATGAATATGTTAATTCACTCGACTGCAGTAACCATTTCACTGTGTATATGTGTCAAAACATCATGCTGTAGACCCTAAATATATACAACTTTTTATTCAAAAAAAAACCCAAAAAAACAAGCCAGGTCTGTCTGACCCCACAAACCCTGGTATACCACCTTTCACACCCAGAAGGAAAGATACCATTTCTTTTAATTTAATACATTAACTTGTGGCTGAAATGATATATCCTAGGTTTCCCCTCCTGGAAACAGAATCTGATAACAAATGAGAGCATATTCTCTGAAACGTGTGCAGGGTTACAACACCCCATGCCAGGAGAAAGCAGAAGACCCTGGACAGGGCCCAGAGTTAGTTTTGAAAGGTCGTTTTGATCCTAAGCGTTTCTGGTTTTGTTTTTTTAAGTGGAATTTCAAATACCTATTTACATTTTTTTTATAAGGGGAAATGGATAATATGGCTAAAATATTTGTTTCCGTCTCTACTTTGAGGTAGAGCTCCATGGGGCTGGGCCCTGGGGTCTGTCATAAGATTTTGCCCGCACTATGTGAACAGAGCTGGAATTCCTGAGAAGAAAGAAAAGGGCTGACAGCAGCCTCCCTGGGGGGGTCGTGGGGTGGGGGGCGCCATTCACAGCATCCAGGAACTGGCTGCATGACCCAGGCTCAGAGTCTCGACGGTTCTGAAAAAGCACCTCACGGCAGGAAAGGATGTGGCCTGAGGTTTCTGTTCTATGTGGAACATTTGAAAAGTATAGGTGAAATCATATGTGGTGATAGTTTCTTTTTTTTCTATTCATGTTCTATCCTGAGTTTTTCCACGCCATGAAAAACTTTTCACGCACATCGTTTTTAAGGCTCTACATTTCATGGAACAGAAAAGCCATACTTATTGAGCCGTTCTCATAATTTGGTGCATTTCAGGTCTTTTGTAATCAGTGTTTTAATAAACCACGTGCCTGTTACAAATGTCTTTGCACACCAACGAGGGCTCACATTTCCGAGGACCTCTTCAAGATACATTTCTAGAAGCTGACTTTTAGGGTCAAATGACATCCACATATTTTAAGGCTCTTGATGTGTACGAGCCAATTGTTTTCCAGAAAGTCTGTTCTTTGCCTGAGTGGCACAAAACATTCTACCTGACTGCGCCTTTTTCTGGACCATCGTCTTAGCATCTCTGTTAATTTGATGGGGGAGATGATGTGCCCTGGCTATTTCAATTTGCATTTTGTTGAAAACCAGTGAGCCTGGATGTTTTGTTGTATGTTGATTTGCCATTTGCATTTCCTCTTTGAAGATGTGTTTGTCCTTTACTCTGGTATCTGTTTTGGGTCTTAATGTTTTTCTTACTGATTTGTATGAATTCCTTATATATTAGGAATATTAATCTTCTTGTTCTGTCCTATTTGTTTCAAACATTTCCCAGCTTGATATCTGCTGGTTCATTTTGTTAATAGCGTTACGAAGAGAAATTTTAAAATGTTATGAAGTCACACCTATGGATTGCCTCCACCTTGCTTTCTTTTAAAGCATTTACATTAAACAATTCCAGCAGGGAACCTGACTAAACTATTCCTGTTCTAGGGAGCTACAGGAGAATGTCACAGAGACTTTGGTTTTTCGTTCTGTTCACTTGCTTCAGAAAAGGAAGTTGCAAGTCAAAACGTAGTCGTTAGTCTGTACTGCGAAGGAAGGGTTGAGGGAAAAGTAAAAGGTGATTATTGGGTGTCCGAATCCTTGATAGAAACCAAAGCCAGGAACTAGAGGAGGCAATCAGTGTGGCTGGAACCTGCACCTTCAGGCATCTTCCTGGACAGGACTCTGTTAAAATACTGGACACACGGCCGGGCCACTCAAAGGGCCCACCTGGAACTTGGCAATCCTCTCTTTGAAGAGGAGTTGGGAAATTTTTCTAAACTTTCAGTATTTTCTCCAGTTCTTCTGTACTGTCCTGTTGTCATAAAGACCAGGGAATCTCAGTGTCTGGTGCCATTTATTTATTTATACAACAAATATTCACTGCATCTTAGCTTTCCCCAAGACACCCCATGAGGCATCACAAACGCGTGTTTGCATTCTTCCATTTTCTTCTTGTGTTTTTAGAAAAGGGTCTGACTTAAAACATCACTACCTACAGGTCCAGGCCAATTCCCCCAGCCTCAGACCTCTGGGTTGGGCTGCTCTCAATGACTAAGGAGGTGGCCAAAATGCAACAGGGTTGAACACTGCTTCAGGCGCTAACAGACTGTGGAAGGTCCCAGCTGGCCATCTGCTGACCTCCCTAAATCGAGCGCTCATACCAAGATGGCGCATGCCCACAGCATGCGTCAAGTTAGAAAGTTCCTTCCCATATCAGCTACTGTGCTCAATCCTGCTTATCACTTATTTTTATCCTGAAAACACTGCAGTGTCTTCAACAGAGGCTAGTTGAAGAGAAGGACACCTACAGAATAATGAACTGGCCAGTTACTGGGAGAGTTGAGTGGCTAGAAGCCAATCAGGTAATGTTTTGCAAGCTGTCCAGCTGTTACTCCACACCCAGGGAAGTGCAGGGGACTCAGGCTGTGAGTCAGTGGACCATTTTTGCAAGATATTAAGCCAATAGAGTATCCAAAGTGAGCTCCCTGTACTGTGCCATGAGCGATCTTGAAATAATTTCCTCTGGTCAGGATGGCCAAGCTGTCGCCTTTGGGTGGCTCTCCCTGCCTCTTTCTCCCCCCACCCCCTTATATTTTCCAACTTGGCATTTCACCCACGAGGGAAACGCAATGGTCGCAATCTTCTTCATTATTTTCCCCATCTCTGTCCTATAGGAAGGTCTTGTCTGTGAGCTTTCGGCTCTGTCTTGCCATCCCAACGAGCGCATTTTTCTTTGTCTGGGTCACTCCCTCTGCCTGAATCATTTCATTAGGCGTGAAACAAAGATGCCTTGGATGAGTCTGAACAAAAATAGCATGAGATAAATTCACAGGCCAAATACTTTAAATTCCTACTTTCTGGGGGATGAAGTCTGCCTAGTGCTATACTCAACAATACTGTCATTTAATATCTTCAAAAGTGTCCCCCACTGTTGCAGAAGAAGGAGAGGTTATGACCCTATGCACGCCCACAGCTAAAAACACGACAAGAACAGGTATGGGGAGTGAGGGGCCATAAGGCAACCCTGCTGTAGCCCACATTGTGCATTTCTTACACCCTGTGAGATCCTGAGATGAACACAAAGGAAGTTCACCAAATACATTAGAAACAAAATGTGGGGATTTTGGAAGTGTCAAGGGAAAGTCAGCGCCCCCAAGCCCAAAGCCACGGTGCGCAGCTGCCAGAGAGAGACTGTATCGGAGGCCACTGAAGCAGAACATTTGGGTTTGCACTTCTTAAAACCATAAGCCACAATCATCCAAGCTGATGGAAAGATGACCAAAGCTTTGAGGGTGAAGCAAATGCGATGTTCCCCAGTGACTCCTCCATTGCTCCCTATTTATTTTCCTTAAGTCCCCTCTACTTCAAGCTCGCCTGACTCACTCCTGCCTTGAAATGAGGCCGTTCCAATAGCCAGAGCCTTCCCCTCCCTGCGAAATCCAACTCACGTCTCGCCACTGACGCCCTTGAAAGATCCAGACCCCAAAATAGGGCCGAAGCCATCATCGAGCTGCTTGGTGATGGCCAAGGCCGCTAGGTCCAATGATACCTTGACGTTTCCCAAACAACCGACTTCATTTTCTTGCCAACGAACATGGCACCAGAGGAGGCTGAAGACTCCTGCTACCGAGTGGTGTCTGTTCCCCTAAAAACACCACACTCTCCGTTGAAGAGGAATTTGAAGAAGGACCATTTCCAGGCCCTGGCTGGGGACACAGGGGTGATTCACCGCATCTGGGAGAAGAGGGATTTGGGAGCACCCTGATGCAAGAATGTGCTTGAGGGTCACGTCATTCACACCATGATGACCCCGGGGCCAAACAGCCTACCCAACACCAGCCAGCAGAGAAGCCACCTTTGCTCGGTCCAGGACACGCCCCCCCCAAGAGTCGACCCAACTGGAAGGGATTCAGAAGCAAGTCAGTCAATGTGTGGCCACCGTGAGGGACCAAGGAACCAGGAAGGAACCACGTGGCTTCTCCCAGACTCCACCTCAAAAGGGCAGAGGTGTTTCCAGAAACACCACCCACCTCCGCTCCCTTTCATATTCCAATGTCAAATTTGTAATGAACTCATATCGGTTTTGAAGATGGTGTCTTGCACAGGAAAACACTCAATACATATTTGTAGAAAGAATAAGTGAATTTGTTCATAGCGTCACCTCTTAAGGTACCTTCAACTCATGGTTCCCTGGATGCTTTTATCCCTTTATTTTCAGTGTTTCCTGAGCACCTATTATGTGACAGACAAGATCCTTGGTGCTGGGGCTCCAATGGAGAGCAAGGCGGGATGTGGTTCTGCCTTCATGGAAGCCACAGACCCGATGGCAACGCTGACGTATAATCTTCTGCCTCGTAGGGGAGGAAGTGGCGTATTCCCGCTGTCCCACCTTTTCATCATTTCACGATCTGACACATTCTTCTAGTCTTTCCAGATCCAACGTTGTTCCTCTTTTAAGTCTGTCTTCAAATGACCATCACTCTTCCTACAACAAAACCTCTGCATCCCTGATCCACGGGGGGGCGCCAGGCGGGAGGGGGGCTGACTCAGGCTTGAAATCAGACCACTCACCTGTTAAAGATGGAGAGCGTGTGCACCTGGCAGGGAGGGGGCGCTAAATATTAAAGTACCCGCCCCCCAGCTGCCTCCTTCCCACTCACTCCCCTGCCTGCGTTTTCTCCTCCGCGGACTGTCCTTGCAGTGAAATGGCCTGAGTCTCACACAGCATCTCAGGACAGAGCACAGCAGTTTCTGTTCTGAGACGCACAGCAAAGCAATGCCTTCCTTTTTTTCCTTCCATCCTTTTTTATCTTTTGGGGTCACAACTGCACAGCGGATCAGTTTCTTCAAGGACGTTGTCTAATGCCTTTTGGCAAATGCGTGGTTTAATTTTTCCCCCTCGGGGGACCACATCGCTTTGCTTCTTTGTAAGTATTTTTTCCGGGCCTTAACAAGCTTTCTGACAAAGTCTCCTGGCTCCTTGTAAGGCACTTGCTTTGTTCCCCGGCCCCTTTCAACATTCTTCTAAAGAATGTCCCTGTTCTCACCACTCTGTCTTGTTCTATAATTGAGTATCTGTGCAATGAATTTCATCTTAATTCCAGCATTCAAAAAAGCGTCCATCTATTTTATTTTTCAGATTGGAGATATAATGCATGTACATGCAAAAACTGGAAGATGCAGAAAAGTATAAAAATGAAACATAATCTTACTTTCCAGAGACATCCCCATCAACATTCGAGACCACTCTCTTCTGTATATATTGTGTGCATGTATATATATTTTTACATCATGGTACCACTATTAAAAAAAAGTTTTAGCTCTTTTTAGAAAACCTTAATATAGTATCATTAACATTTTCCTATGTTATTAAAATTCTTCACAGCCATGATTTAGTGGCCTAATATTTTATACTATGGATCTAATTTATTGCATCATTTCCTAACTTGACACTTGGGTTGTTTTCCCTCTGGGGCTGTAGTTGTGTAAGGAATGTCTCTCCCTCAACCTCTTCTCCAAGCAGACATTTGGATTTCATTGGGCTGCATCCTTCTGACTCAGTGGCTCAACCACAGACATGCCCTGAACTTTCTCCGGTTTACTGGTCAGAGCAGGTACCGGACGTTCTCCTCCTTAGGGCACCTGTCCTGTCCAAGAGCCGCACAGCCCAGCCTGCACCTGATGGGTTCACCCTGCCCCCAGATCCCTCAATGTCAACATGTACACTCACATTTTTGCTCCCTTCAGCCCACTGAGCCTGGCCCGGCTGCCCCCGCAGGCCTGCCCCGATCGTCTCCTCATTCTTCACACCTGGAGGGCCTGGGCCCGTCCTGGCACCTGGCTTTACAGGTTTAATCCTGTAAAACCTGCAAGGTTCCCTTGCAAGCATCAGCAGTCCTCAGCCTTGCTGTGCCCTAACCCCACGAAAGTGGAAAGAGGCACTAGGACTTACTCTATCTCACTGACACCCTCTGCCGAGTCAGTCAGGGTGTAGACACCACAACAGAAACACAGCATTGTCAACATCTCCTTGCTAAACTATAGAAGGTTCAGTATATATCCATATATATATGGTTCAACATGGCGGAGAAAGGGAACCACAGCGGGAACTGACATATCTAAATGATTACTCTCATTATTACTGGTGCTGTTGTAGGTTAGATTTCTCCTTTTTTTTCTTCCCATGCCTGAGATAATTACCAGTAACTAGACTCCTAAAACAGACACTTTTGCGATTCATTTATTCTCCTGGAAGACCTTTTTCTGCTGCATCTTTCCTGCAGTTTTCTTCTGAAGCCAGGACAACTTTGTTGTGTTTTCCCTTCTTTGTTTCTGACATGAAAGGCAGCCCCCCTTTGCCAAGTGGCCTCCCTGGATGCCTGAAGCAGCTGGAGTGAGCACCGTCAGAGCACAGCCGGCCCCTTCTTCACTCCCACGAGGAAGATGGACAGTGGGGCGCAGAGAAGCTAAAGAATGACAAATGCTTGCCGTCTGAAGGGCACGTCCCACCTCTCCCCAAATCTCCCGCCTCCATCACCTCATGGAATGACCACAGGGACCCGTCACTTCTTCTTGGCCTTGGACTTTCTTTAGCAGCTTCTCGGCACCATTGCCCAAGACTCTCCCAGGACGACCAAGCTGCTCTACCCAGGGAGTCGCTGACAGGAACCAGCCCTGGTCCCTGGGAGCCTCCACTGTCCCTGGATCAACAAACCAAATAAACGCAGACGTAGAGAATGGACTTGAGGACATGGGGAGGGGGAAGGGTAAGCTGGGACGAAGTGAGAGAGTGGCATGGACATATATACACTACCAAATGTGAAATAGATAGCTAGTGGGAAGCAGCTGCATAGCACAGGGAGATCAGCTCGGTGTTTTGTGACCACCTAGAGGGGTGGTATAGGGAGGGTGGGAGGGAGACGCAAGTGGGAGGAGATATGGGGACATATGTATACGTATAACTGATTCACTTTGTTATAAAGCAGAAACTAACACACCATTGTAAAGCAATTATACTCCAAAAAGGATGTTAAAAAAATAAATAAATAAGACTATGTCAACCCTGATAGGCTTTGAAGAAACCAGGAGTGGGAGGCCACCTAGCTTGGATGCCAGGGGAAAGAACCACAGCTCCATGAAGGGGGACAGCCCTTCACGTCTTCAACTGGTCATCGGTCATCACTCCCGTGAGGTGTGGCAGACACTGCATGATGACTGCCTCATACCTGGAACAGATCACCCCTGACTGTCCATGGGTTGTCTAACCTGACCCCTGGGCCCCATCATACCATGCAGCAACGCATCAAAGCCTTCCTGGAACTGGATTAAAACTCATGCCTGAGTCTTCACCCTGGGCTGACGCAAATGAACAAATGCATGGGGAGGGGCCAGTGGAAGGGCAGGGAAAGCCTGGGACCCCATAGGCTCCTGTTTCCTGGTAACGCCCATCCAAAGTCTACTTACTCAATCCCTGGACTCAGTACCACTCGGTGACCACTGACTTCTCCACTTTTACCCTCACCAGGGCAAGTGGATAAGGGCATCTTTCTCTGCCCACAGTGCTGTGTCACAAGAACCTAAGGATTGCTACCACTAGAATGGCCAGGGGCTTATCCAGCCCAGGATTTCACTGTCTGAACACAAGCTCAGGAAATTTAGCTCCACAAAGGACCGTAGCCTGTTTTGCTAACTGATACAGGCACATCTAACAGGTCCTCAAAACTACTTGCTGAATAGAACTGAATTCTGAAAGGGGTTCCAAGGAATCCCCGGTGACAGGCTCAGAACATTTTCCTTTGCAGTAAAGCAAAAAGAACACACAGCAGCGGTGGGGGGGCGGGGGGGAGGGCTGGCGCGGGAGGCAGAGGACCACGGTGCTGGTTTCCTCTGCCCTCCTCAAGCTGCCGGGCCTTAATCAAGTTACACACTTGCCTTGAGCCTCGGTCTCCTTACCTGTGAAAAGACAGGAGCTGACTCTGCAGTGTTTCTAACTCTGTTACGTCGAGCCCCAAAGCTCTGCAGAGATGCTTCTGTGTAGGATATGCACAGGAACCCTGCCTTCATTTTCATCTGTTTGATTAGGAGACTTCCCACAATTTTTCGTTTGACTAAAGAATTCCACTGCTAATGATAAAAGGCAGTAAAAACCACTTGGTCTTTTTGTCGGTAAGACACTACCACCTGACAATATTTATAATTCCTTAAATCTGGCTACACTGGCATCTCATGGTTCCTAGAACACCCCAAAGTTCTTCACTCCCCAGGACCCATCTGCATGCTGTTCCCTCCACCTGGAATGCCCTTCCCTAGCCCCCCACGGCGTCATCTTTGCTGGACTAATTCCTACTTAAAGGTCACTTCCTCAACAAAGCCCCCTGCTGTTCTCAGATGACTCTGAGACCCTATTCTCTGTTCTCACAGCATCTGTCCTATGTACTAAGAGTACTTCTCACAGTTAAAATGAACTAAATGGTACCATCCTTGGTCTAATGTCTGTTCCTCTTGCTAAATTATCATTTCCACGAGGACAGATACTGGGTCTATTTTGTTCACAACTTTGTCCTCATACAGAGCTGAATTCATGTCTTACCCAATAACTGCTTATTGAAGCAATGAATAACAAATTTAACAGGCAGTAAGATGTTGCATAAGATGCTGAGTAAGTTCATTACCGTGGGGGTACCATCGCAAGTACTTGAAAAACACTGGACAAGCCAGGGCCAAGGTCATACTTCTCATGTAAAAGTAGAGAAACCACACCAGGCCTTCCCCAGTCCTCTGGTCCATCCTCTGTCTTGTGTGATGTCTCAAAGCTCAGATTACTCTGGGTGCACCTCCCACATCTGGGCTGTCTAATACGGAAGCCACTAGCCGCATGTTCTTAAGAGCACAGTGATGAAATGAAACGAGAAATTCAGTTCCTCAGTCACACTGGTCACCTTTCAAGGGCTCAATAGCCGTATGTGGCCAATGGCTACTGTCCCAGAGAGCGCAGATACAGACCGTTTTACACCATTGCAGAACTTTTTTTGGGGGGGTTGTATTGTTATTAATTTTTATTGGGGTATAGTTGATTTAGAATGTGTGTTAGCTTCTGCGGTACAGCAAAGTGAATCAGTTATATATATATACACACATACCCACGCATACACACACACATCCATTCATTTTTACATTCTTTTCCCATATAGGTCATTACAGAGTATTGAGTAGACTTCCCTGTGCTATGCAGTAGGTCCTTATTAGTTATCTCTTTTATATATAGTAGTGTGTACATGTCAATCCCATTGGTACAGCCACTATAGAGAGCAGTATGGAGGTTCCTTAAAAAACTAAAAATAGAATTACCATATGATCCCGCAATCCCACTCCTGGGCATATATCCAGAGAAAACCATAATTCGAGAAGACACATGCACCCCAATGTTCACTGCAGCACTGTTTACAATAGCCAGGACATGGAAGCACCCTAAATGTCCATTGACAGATGAAGAGATAAAGAAGATGTGGAACATTTTTTGGCCAGCACTGTTCTAGCTTCTGCTTAGCCCGACACACGCCATATTTCTGGGTCATCCTGGACCACATGGTCCCCTATCTGGGCTTTACCTTCCTTCCTAACACTGTAACTGGAACTAGTTCACCGCTGGTCTTCTCTGAAAGGACACAGTGAGATTTTAAAAGCTTTCATCTGTCAAAGAAACTAGCTTCTCTGATCCTTTCCTTCTACCCCATAGATTTTCAATGTTCTAGGTCTTTTCTTTTGTTTTTTGTTTTTTTTCCTTATTTTCACACCCTTTGCTAACAACTTCCTTTGGATGTTGGCCCTCTCAGTGCTGCCCCTGGTGTCGCTGGGCCACTCCTGGAGGATCTGGCCTCATTCCCTATGAGGCCTAACTCTGGAGTCTGGTCTCTCATCATTTCTGTCCTTCTGGTACTCTGGCTCATTTGTTTCTAAAGAAAAGTTTAGGTTGTTGAATAACAGCTCCGATATCTGGATTCATCTCTCACTTTTCATATAATGCTCGGGAAAAAAATACCCGGAGAGAAAACCTAAGCAAATCTGTTTTCCTGAAATGGACTCTTCATTTTGGGCTTTATTCCTACTGAGTTCATCATGGATTTGATTATTTCGTGATCATTTCCTTCAAGGCTTCTGTCTAATCTTTTTTTTTTCTGTACGCGGGCCTCTCACTGTTGTGGCCTCTCCTGTTGCGGAGCACAGGCTCCGGATGTGCAGGCTCAGTGGCCATGGCTCACGGGTCCAGCCGCTCCGTGGCATGCGGGATCCTCCCGGACCGGGGCACGAACCCGTGTCCCCTGCATCGGCAGGCGGACTCTCAACCACTGCGCCACCAGGGAAGCCCTGTCTAATCTTTAGATTAGAGATTTAGAGCAGTAATTCTTTCTTTCCTCTTTCATAGCATCACATTAAAAATGGATTTCTAGGGGCTTCCCTGGTGATGCAGTAGTTAAGAGCCCGCCTGCCAAGGCAGGGGACACGGGTTCGAGCCCTGGTCCAGGAAAATCCCACATGCTGCAGAGCAACTAAGCCCGTGCGCCACAACTACTGAGCCTGCGCTCTAAAGCCCACGAGCCACAACTACTGAGCCTGCACTCTAGGGCCCGTGCTCTGCAACAAGAGAAGCCACCGCAAAGAGAAGCCTGCGCACCGCAACGAAGAGTAGCCCCTGCTCGCAGCAACTAGAGAAAGCCTGCACACAGCAATGAAGACCCAACGCAGCCCAAAATAAATAAAAATAAATTTAAAAAAGGGGGGGGATTTCTGTCTTAGTTGATTCTGCCCTTCCTGATGCTTCTAAATGATCTCATGCAGCTGCTGGCCTTCATCTGGGTTCCTCCAGAAGCCAATACTGAGACAAAGATTCAAGTTTCCAAGTAACACCACTGGATCCCAGAACAAAACTCAAGAATATTTACAGGAATACGAAAATACCCAGCACCAAGCAAGGTAAAATTTACAATGTCTGAATAACCAGTGAAAGATTACCACTCATGCAAAAGAGCAGGAGGATAGGACTCGTACTGAAGAGATAAAGCGATCAGTCAAAACCAACCCCAAACTGATACAGATGTTAGAACTGGAAGGCAAGGACATTAAAACCGCTTTCCATAGTTCAGAAAGTTAGGGAGAGATATGGAAGATATTAACAAGAGTCAAACTGAGCTTCTCTAGATGAAAACTACAATGTCTGAGGTGAAAAGGCACTGGGCAGGATTAATGGCAGACTGGACATTTCAGAAGTAAAGATGAGTGACCTTAAAGATACAGTAATAGAAACGATCTAAAATAAAACAGAGAACAAAGATATTTCAACACCCCTCTCTCAATAATTAATATAATAAGCAGACAGAAAGTAAGTCAGGAGATAGGAGACTTAATCTTGCCCACCAACTTGGCCTAACTGACATTTACAGAACATGCCATACAACACCAGCAGAAAGCACGTTCTTTGCAAGAGCACACGGAACGTTTATCAAAATAAACCCTATTCTGGGCCATAAAACTAGTCTCAGTTAATGTAAAAGGAATCAAGTTATACAAAGTTTGTTGCCCATCCACAATGGGATTAAATTAGAAATCCATCACAGAAAGATATCTGAAAAATGTCCCAAATATTTGGAAGCAAAATAATACATTTCTAAATAAGCCACATGTTAAAGAAGAATACAGAGAAATAGGAGGCATTTTGAACTTCATGAAAATAAAAACATGTCAAACTTTGTGGAATGTCACAAAGAGGAGATCGTAGCACTATATATCTATACTGAAAAAGAAAAAAGTTTCAAATCAACCACCTTGGCATCCACCTTTAAAAAATTAGGCAAAGAACAACCTACATATTATTTTCCACAGTGGTGACATCATGTAGCATTCCCACCAACAGTGCACAAAGGTTCCCTTCTCCTGACATCCTCGCCAACACTTTGCTTGTTTGTTTATTTTTATCGTAGCCATCCTAACAAGTGTGAGCTGATATCTCATTGTGGTTTTGACTTGCATTTCCCTGATGATTAGTGATGCTTTTCACGTGCCTGCTGGCCATCTGTATGTCTTCTTTGGAGAAATGTGTATTCAGTTCCCTCACCTATTTTCTTAACCATGTTATTTGTGTAGTTTGTTTTTTGTTCTGTTTTGTTCTTTGTTTGCTGTTGAGTTGTAGGAGTTCCCTTTATATTGGGATAAAATTTGGATATTAATCTTTTCTCAGATATATGGTTAGCAAATATTCTCTCCCATTCCATAGACTGTCTTTCCATTTTGTTCATTGTTTCCTTTGCTTTGCAGCAGCTTTTTAGTTTGTTGTGGTCCCCCAAAAGAATGACCATATGATCCAGCAATCCCACTTCTAAGGATATATTCAAAGGAACTCAAATCAGTATCTTGAAGAGAGAGCTGCACCTCCATGTCTGCTGCAACATTATTCACAATAGTTAGGACAAGGAAGCAACCTAAACATCCATTGAAAGATGAATGGATAAACAAAATGTGGTATCTGCATACAATGGAATATTATTCAGCCTTAAAAAATAAGGAAATCCCACCATTTGTGGAAACTGAATGAACGTGGAGGAGAAGATGCTAAGTGGAATAAGCCAACTACAGGACAAGTACTACGTAATACCACTTATATCAAACTCACAGAAGCAGAGAGTAGAAGAGTGGTTGCCTGCAGCTGGGGGGAGAAGGAAACAGGGAGGTATGAGTCAAAGGGTACAAAGTTTCAGCTACATAACACGAGTATGTCTTAGAGATCTACTGTACAGCATAGAGTTTATAGTTAACAATACTGTACTGTACACTAAAAATTTTTCTAAGAGGATAAATCTTATGTTAAGTATTTTTATCACACAAAAATAAGAACAAATAAATAAAGAGGGCAGGAGGAAACTTTTGGAGGTGATGGATGACGTAGACTGTAGTGACTGTTTCACAGATGTTAACTATCTCCAAACTCATCAAGTTGTGTACATCTGATATTTCTGTATGTCAATCATTCCTCAATAAAGTGATTAAAAAAGAACAATTCAATTCAAAGTGAGTAGAAGTTAGACAATAATAAATATCAGAGTGGTAATTAATGAAATAGAAAAGAAACACACAAAAGAGCAATAGAGAAAATCGGTGAAACCCCAAGTTGGTTCTAGAGATTATCAATAAAATTTACAAATCAGGAATGAGATAAGTGTCATCAGTACAGATTCTATATACATATTAATAGGATACTAAGTAAATATTCTGAACTACTTTATGCCAATATATTTGACAACTTAGATGAAATGAAAAATTCTTTGACAAACAAGGTACTAAAGCTCATTCAAGAAGAAATAGATAATTAGAAACAGCTCTCTAATAAATGAATTGAATTTACAGTTAAAAACCTTAATATAAATAAAACTCTAAACCCAGATGGCTTCACTGGTAAGTTCTACCAAACACTTAGGAAAGAAGTAATACCAGTCCTACATAAACTCCTCCAGCTCCCATACAACTTAATTTATGAGGCCAGTATTAATCTGTTACCTACCAAAACCAGACACAGACATTATAAGAAAAGATAACTATACATTAATATCCCTCATAAACATAAATGCAAAATTATAAAGAAAATTTTAGCACATTGAACCAAACAATATTTAAAAAGGATAAAATACCATGACCAAGTGAGATGTATCTTAGGAGTCAAGATTGGTTTGACATTCAAGAATCAATTGATGCAATTCACCATATTAATAAATTAAAACAAGAAATCTTATGATCATCTCAATAGATGCATAAAAAGCACTTGACAAAATCCAATATCCTTCTTGATTAAAAAAAAAACTGTCAGCAAACTAGAAATACAGGGGAACTTCTTCAATTGATAAGCAATATCTAGAAAAATCCTGGAGCTCACATTTAGTGACTGGTGAAAGATTGGAATGCTTTCCCCCTAATATAGAACAAGACAAGGATGTCCACTCTCCCCACTTCTGTTCAATGTTACAGAAGCTCTAGCCACTGCAATAAGGCAAGAAAAAGAAATAAAAGGCACTCATTGTAAAGATAGAAGTAAATCTGTATTTACTTGCAGACACCACAATCCGCTATATAGAAGAACTAACACAAACAGCTGTAATACATAAACAGCTACTAAAATCTATATTTAATTTAGCAGGCTGCAGAATATAAGATCAATGCAAATATCTGTACCCTGAAAATTACAAAATATTGCTGAAAGAAATTAAGCTACTAAATAAATAGAGAGATAGACCACGTTCATGTGTTGCAGGACTGATTATTGTTAAGATGTCAATCCTCTTCAACTTTATCTACAGATTCAACAAAATCCCAACAGGCTCTTTGAAGAAGAAGAAAAAAATTATGGCACTTTAAAGTTAAATTCAGTAATGAAGCCATGTTAGTTAGGAGTCTTAGAAGTTAAATCATAAGCCCAAAGGAAATGATTACCAATGGGAGAAGAGAAAAGGCTCCAATTCTTGAAATAAGCATAAAGGAAAGATCTAAGAGAAAGAATAAAGAAGTATAAAATGCCTGTAAGGTAGGTTACATTCTTCTAAAGCAATATTTTAAGAAAATGGTGTTGATTTCCTCTGTAGGTGAGGGAAAATGAGCCACGTTTCTCACTTCCTACTAGCATCTTACTTCCTACTGGAATCTCACCTCCTGTGGACCGAGGTCCTCAGACAGCAAAGCCTGTGCTGCAATACTCCTCCTTCTTCAAGCTCTCATAAGATTGCATCAAGAACGAACAGCCTTTTCAGCATCACAAAGATAGTTCCAAATTATGCTCTTTACCTGAAGCTTCCAACTTACATAACAGATGCAACAGCCTCACTGTTTTCTCCAGCCTCAAACTTGACAGTCTTCACCTTGTTTCCCTTATCTATTTAACTACCACTTTTTTAAAAAGCACCATCTTTCCCTTTATAACCACCGACATTTTGAAAAAGGCACATATTTTCAAGGTAAAATGAAATAAGAGATAAAGACAAAGCCAGTCAGTCCTTCTTTGGAAGACAATAAATGTTTGTTGTCTAATAAGCTGTTTTCAGGATTTTGTTTTTGTTCAAAGTTTGAAAACACTGCTAAACTCCTGGGCTTAGGTCTCATTTTCTTTCCAAATGCTGTGGTTTCCAACTAGTTTGTTATCTTGATTGGAAGGCTGAGCGTCAAGATTTGCATCTCAAATGATTATTTCATACCTTTGGCAAGAACCTAACTGGTTATGATGAAAAACAACTCATTTGTATTTTGCGGGGAGAAAAACATACGGCTTGCAGAAGAAACTTTGCTAATGAGAAAAGGATAATGTATGATTTAAGAGTTCCAAATCTGTATGTTAAAAATATGCAAGAAATGGAACAAGGGAAGGTTTGAAGAGCGGGGATAATGTGCTTACATTGTGACTGAAAAGCACTGATTCTATTGAGTTGGGGTGAAGTGCACACATGACATACAGTACATATCGAAGTGTCTCGTGTTTGTTACCTCCAACAGTGACAGTAATGATCACTTTCTCATTTACCCTTCAGGCCAAGTTCCCTGCTAAATTCAATCCCACCCTTACTCACACAAGCCAACGTGGATGTATCCTGAAGCAGAATTCAGTTCTGTTGACTGGGATGAAAATGCAAAAGAACATCCATATGCAGGGTTGCCAAGGGGAAGTGATGGAGTCTGCATGCCTACCCCTGGCAAGTTTTTTCTGGCACTAATTACCATGATTTGACATGACTGCCTATTTTTTAGACACCATATGATCCTGGCAAACGGAAGTGTCAGTGAAAATTATACTCCATCAGCTTAAACCTTCCTAAATGCCAGGGAAGTAATTTGATCTGCGCTGTGAGCAAAGTCTCTAAAATGGATGCCGCTACTGATCATGTTTTATTCCAATCAAAGGGTTAGAGAATGCACGGCACTGATTTCTTTCTCTTAAACCACTGCGTGTTCTAGACCTACTCTGTCCAACGGCATGTGGCTCCTGAGTTCGGCACTGTGGCTGGTAAGTGCTGTTAAGCGTAGGAGATTTTGAATAAAAAAGAGATTGTAAATCCCTCATTAGTGACTTTACATTGATGACATGTTGAAATAATACTATTTCAACGAGTAATAAACTGGGTTAAATATTAAAGTTGATTTCACCTGTTTCTTTTACTTTATTTAAGGTAACTATTAGAAATTTAAAATTACACCTGTATCTTGCATTATGTCTCTATCAGGTAGCACCATTCTAGACAATAAAGGTTAATATATCCTATAGACTCACTTCTTGGTCTACTTTAAAGTATGTAGATTTGAAAAGCAACCAAAAAGGGGAGACTATCCTTTCGGTGAATACCACACACACTAAAGTTTAATCCTCTGGGAGCAACAGGTGATGGGTAATTTCCTCTTTCAGAGCAGTAAATGGTCACCATCACAGGCTATTACGCAGCTTATGCGGTGACAACTGGTTCCTGGGGATCCTTTTAATGTCATGTCACAGCCAAAACGTCATTCTCATTATTAAAAAAAAAAAAGAAACCACCTCTGGGGCAGGGACGGCGGGGGTACCACCCTGGCTGACAGCTAGAAGATGGGAGCCCCCAAACTGGGCCCAGCCCCACTGCTGCCCATCTCATCCCAATACTTCAGCACATCCACAGACCTTTTCACTGTTTCCCAAACTCTTCGCAGCCTTTCCGTCTTTATGGAATGCTCTGATCCTCATTCGCTGCCTGTAAAACTCCTACTCATACTTTAAAACCCAACTCAGATGCCTCCTCCTTTGCAAACTCTTCCTGCTCTGCTCCCGCAGAACATTCTCAGCATTTAGTTACTAGAGCACAGCCGGGTTTCCCTGTAATGATTCAATTACTTCTCTGTCTGCTCTCCTTCCATTTGTCCCTTTCCAAGTGCCTACAACATTGTCGGGCCAACACAGTGAATGGTGTGTGTGTGTGCATGCGCACTTGCGTAGGAAAGAAAAATCTATTATCAAACACACTTGCATAGGAAAGAAACATCTATAAACCTAATGTAGTTACTCACCAAAATGTTGAGTGGTCAACTCTGCTGGTGGAATTATGGGTGATTTTTTTTTAATTGCGGTAAAATGCACATAACATAAAATGTATCATCTTAACCATTTTTAAGTGTACAGTTCAGAAGCATGAAGTTTATTCCCATTGTTACACAACAGATCTCCAGGACTTTTTTATCTTGCAAAACTGAAACCCTGTCTCTACTAAACACCCCCTTCCCCAGCCTCTGGCAACCACCATTCTACTTTGTTTCTATGAGTGTGACTGTTCTAGAATACCTTCATACAGTCTTTTTCTCTTTATGACTGGCTTACTTCTCTTAGCATTATGTCCTCAAAGTTCATCCATGCTGTAGCAGGTGTCAGAACTTCCTTCCTTTTTAAGGCTGAGAAATATTCCACTATGTGGATACACACATTTTGTTTATACATTCATTCACGGTTGGCCATTTCGTTTGCTTCTACCTTTTAGCTACTGTGAATGACGTTGCTATGAATAGGAGTGTACAAATATCTCTCTGAGAGCCTACATTCAATTCTTTCAAATATATGCCCAGAAGTGGGATTGCTAGATCATATGGTAGTTCTATTTTTAATCTGTGAGGAACCTCCATACTGCTTTCCACATTGGCTGCACCAATTTACGTTCCCACCAACAGTGCACAAGGGCTCTAATTATTCCACATCCTCACCAACGCTTGTTATGTTCTGCTTTTTTTAACTGCGGTCATCCTAATGGGTATGAGGTGGTATCTCATTGTGGTTTTGATTTGTATTTCCCTAATGATCTGTGATATTGAGCATCTTTTCATATGCTTGTTGGCCATTTGTATATCATCTCTGGAGGAAGGTCTATTCAAGTCCTTTGCTCATTTTTTAATTGGGTTGTTTGGGGGTTTTGTTGTTGTTGACTTGTAGGCGTTCTTCATATATTCTGGATAGTAACCCTCTATCAGATATATGATTCGCAAATATTTTATTCCATTCTGTAGGTTGCCTTGTCACTTAATTGTGTCCTTAGCTGCACAGGTCCAGTGTATCTACTTTTACTCTTGTTGCCTCTGCTTTCGGTGTCATATCCAAGAAACCACTGCCAAATCCAATGCTGTGAAGCTTTTGCCCTCCCTCTTTTCTTCTAAGGGTTTTATAGTTTTAGGTCTTACATCATTTAGGTTTTTGATCCATTTTGAGTTCATTTTTGTATATGGTATAAGGTACAGGTTCAACTTCATTCTTTTGCATGTGGATATTCACTTTTCCCATCACCATTTTTGAAAAGATTTTCCTTTCCCCATTGTATGATCTTGGCACCCTTGTCAAAATCATTTAACTATATGTACAGAGGTTGATTTCTGGGCTCTCTATTCTATTCCAGTGCTCTATATGCCTGTCTTTATGCCAGTACCACACTGTTTCAATTAATGTAGCTTTGTAATAAGTTCTGAAATCAGGCAGTGTGAGATCTCCAACTTTGTTCTTATTTTTCAAGATATTTTGGCTCTTCAGGGTCCCTTGAGATTCCATATGAATTTTAGGAAGTATTTTTCTATTTCTGCAAAAAACACTGTGGGGATTTTGAAAGAGGTTGCATTAAGTCTGTAGATTACTTTGAGTAGTGTTGACATCCTGCAATTTTGCTGAATTCCTTTTTTTGGTAAAATCTCTAGGGTTTTCTAGATAAAGATTACATCACTTGCAAAAAGAAAATTTTACTTCCTCCTTTCCACTTCGGATGGCCTTTATTTCTTTTTCTTGCTTAACTACTCTGGCTAGGACTTCCAGTGTCATGTTCATTTGAAGTAGTGAAAGAAGGCATCCTTGTCTTTTTCCTGATCTTAGAGGAAAAGCTTTCAATCTTTCACCACTGAGTATGATGTTAGCTGTGCATATGGTAAGTTTTATGTTTTCTTTTCTATTAGTTAAGCTATTATATACATTTTTTTTTAGTCTAGTAGTGTCTGGTACTGTCCTTCACTTTCTTTTTATTGGAGTATAGTTACTTTACAATGCTGTGTTAGTTTCAAGTGTACAGCAAAGTGATTCAGTTATATATAACTGAAAATATATATGTATGTATATATACACACTTTTTCAGATTCTTTTCCATTGTAGGTTATTACAAGATATCGAGTATAGTTCGCTATGCTATACAGTAGATCCTTGCTGTTTACCTATTTTATATATAGTAGTGTATATCTGTTAATCCCAAATTCCTAATTTATCCCCCCACCCCGCTATCCCCTTTGGAAACCATAAGTTTGTTATCTATGTCTGTGAGTAGTTAAGCTATTATATTTTCATTGAATAAAATGTACTGGGTATCTGCTATGTTAGCCACTGTCCTAAGCTGGAAATTCAGCAATACACAAATCAAATCCCTACTCTCATCAAGCTTCTGCTGGGGACGGGGAAAAATTAACAAGTAAATACCTGATATCAGAGCTTGCAACACATCGCATGAGGCAATACAAAGCAGAAGGTGCCTGTGATGGTGAGGGCTGCAGTCTTGGATCAGGACGGCCCCCTGATAAGGTTAACAGAACCACCGGGCCATTTGGGGGAAGGACAAAGGTTTGACTTAATGACTGTGTATTAAGCATGCTGTGGGGAGGGGGCAAAGTACAGAGACGGATGAGGACACCATCCCAAACCGAGTGAAACCTTGAGGTCTGACCAATCGCGAAGGAAAGGGAAGACAAAGCACTGAACAGTTGAAAGTGCTGAGGTCATAAGAAATTAATAAGCAACACCTGCAGAAAGCTGTCAGCTTCCGGGTGGAAGCGGTTGGTGAGTAAAACAGGTCAAGAGGGAAATGGTTCTCAAGGTTTCTACGCAGGAGTCAGCAGGGGTAATGAGGGGGTCATGCAAATACACCAGGTTTCGCCCGAATGAAGACCCTAACCCAGCGGATCAGGCGAAACAGATAAAATGCAACTGGAAGCCCCGTAGATCCAACACATAGACACAGAACGTCGGTATCGGTACATGCATGGGAACTGATTATTATGGGTATGTTAAGCCCGCATGTGAATTGATTATTATGTATATGCTATGTACATGCTTATGTCATTTCACAGGATAAACGATCATTCTATTTTTGTCCAGGTGGAAGTAAAAAAAAAAAAAAAATGCTCAACTTCCATAGAAAAATGTTACAGGAGAGTGGGCTCCTCCTGTATCTTTTCTGAATTCAACTGCCTTCAAAATACCACCAGATTTCTCTCCCTGAAGGACAGGGTTAAACAAAGAACTCAAGACCAGCAATGGAATAGCAGCTGCCTGAAGTGATAATATCTACGAAAAATGAACCGGATTAGCCAAGCAGCATCCAGAGAAATATGTATATCATTATGATTACCTCCCATTTATAGACCAGCCTCTTGGGAGGGTGCTGATCAGGGCTGCCAAAGAAGATAAATCAATTCATTCCAACTGGACTTGGTGACTTTACCACTTGCACTCAGAGAATCGGGCTGGAATCACTTTGAAAAGACATCATCTCTCTTCCCCTCTCTATTTAAACAGAAGCCTCTGTCAGAAATGGATGGAAAATATGTTTTGGCAGCCGAGTCAGTGGTAATTGTAAGAGCTGAATGCTCACAGTTTTGCAGGCTTTGCCACAGAGACGTGGGGCAGCTGCTCAACTGAGAGCATCGGAGCCCCGAGCAAACGGCAGCTCCATTGCCTGGACCGGCTGCAGCCAAAGAGGCTCCGGCTTGGTCCTCTTCGGCCCGATATGCCGTGTTTGTTCACCACTTGATTTCCGGGTGGGAAAAGACAGAACAGGTGACGGAGGGGGGCTGTAATTAAACCCTCTTTCCCCCTCTGCATTTGTGCACTTTAGTTATCTTGTCTTAGTGTGTTCCAGAGATTTCTACGTTGCCTGGAAAGGTCAGAGGGAAAGGCACTGCACAGAGAGACTCTGGTCACACCGAGGCCCTGGGCAGTCCCCATCAGGAAAGACACGTGAGTCCACATCACGTGTCCACCAGCCACCAGGCCCCCAGGGCACAGGTAACAGCCTCTCCAGGTTCTCCGCTAAAAAAGATGAGGAAGCTGCTTAATTTTAATCACTATGACTCTCAGGGGTAAAAAACAAAACCCAAACAAAACAAAACAAAAAAACTCACTTTCTTTTCCTTTTAAACCAATTTTTTTTCCTCCTCCCACTGTGGTAAATTAGACTAATCTCTACGTGGCTTTAATTAATCATATTATCATCATCAACAGTAATCGAGTTTCTGGAACTTTTCACGGACTCCAATCGTTCATTGTGTAACAACCATCCTGGGGAGAGCTTCTGGTTTTCACATTTCCACCCACAGATAAGAAGTGGCATTTTCTCCCACATTTGCGGGCCCTGGCATCCCGATCGATCAGCCAGAATCACAGCCTTTATGCACGTGGAGTGAATCACACACATCGTTGACATGTTTACAGAGATGCTGACACACTGAAGAATGCTTCCGGGCCCCCAGGAGAAACCCAGCTCGTGGCAGGAACATCATCTACTGAAGGCAGAGCAGACAACTCAAATGTCACTTGGGTGGTTCCATTTCCTCCAAAGATGTCTTTCCTTGCATTTCTAGTTCAGCACGTCAAATCCCATTGCTTCTTTCTGTGTTCCGTGTTCAACAGGACGCCTGCCCCTCCTGTCACCATGTCGCTAGACAAATGGGGACTTCCGTCAATCTTGAAAATTGTCAAAAAGGAGACACAATAATTTTTTGACTTGCTAGAACTCTCAAGACATTTCTTCTGGAAACTTCACCTCGTATAGGAATGGCTGCTGACCTAAGCCGCGTGAAAACAGTGGAAGGGAGGTGGAATCAGAGCCCCAAGGAACAAAGAAAGAAAACTGAAAGTGGAAGCCAATCACTCCTAGCAGAGCTGCCCACCTCCTCCACCCAGAAGAGGGGCCCACGCCTGTTATTAAGGATTTGTGCTTATACAACAACAGAAGCTCGGCACTCAAAGGACAGAGCACTCCCCAAGCCGTGCTAGCTTCCTCCCTCCTTCTCAAGTCCTGAAAGCACCCCCTGCCACAGGGTCTTTGCACCTGCTGCTCCAGCTTCCTGGTTATCTGCATAGTCCATGCCCTCTACTCCCATCTTTGCTCAACAGTGTCTCCTCAGAGAGGCCTTCCTGGACCATCTTATCCATCATTCTCCATTCCTTTTTCTTGCTTTATTTTTCTAATCAGCTCTTATTCCCATTGGCCAGATAATGCATTTATTTATTTGGTGTTTATTTACTTATTCACCTCCCCCAACCAGAACATAAGCTTTATGGCACCTAGAAGATAGTCTTGCTCTGTGTTACTTCTCCAACACCTATAATAACACCTGGTATAGTAGGTGCTCAATAAACATTTGGTGACAGGATGAATTGAATGAATGAATAAGTAAACACAATAGGTGGGAGAGCGATGCAGCACATTCCTGTTGGTAATAGTGGTACTAATGTTAATAACAGCCAACATCTATGCAGGACACTGATGAGTTAAGTACTTCTATCCTCCCCTCCCCCAACCCCCTCCCCCCACACCTTGGTCTTTTCATCACCTGGGTGTCTTAACCTATTTTGATCTTAGCCTGGCTCATAATTACAAAGAGTTGGAAATCCTTCCCCAGCGCTCTGTCATTTAAGATCTGCTGCCAAGTAAAACCTCTTACACTTGATTCTGGACGTCAAAGGAAAAACCGGTTTAAAATAGGAACTTAACCTTCACAGCCAAGGTTTGGTGAATGGAATCATTTCAGACATCAGTTTACCTGTCAGCACCATAATTACTCTGTTTCACCCATTAATGCTGTATATGATATTGCTACTCATTCCGGATCCCAAGGAATACTATTCCAGAATATTCCATCCACCCTTCCTTTAATAAATACCCATGACCCGTCCTTCTCCTCAGAGACCACCAGGGACTAAGTCAGCCCAAAGCCCACCATCCAGGGGAAAAGCGAGAGAAGAAAAACAGATGGGCAGAAAGTCATCACTGTCACTGCAGGCTAAGCCTTCTCTTCTAGTCCACACCAGACGGCGGCTAGAGCAATCCTTCCAAATGTGGCTCCAAATGCACCTTGTCCAGACGTGAATCCACCCTGTGAAAGCACTTCTGCGGCTCCCGCTGTTCTCAGGATCCAGTTTGCTTCCCGAACACGACCCACAGAGACCTGCACTGTCGCATCACGGCCGAGCCTCCAGCTTCACCTGGAACCCGTGTCCTTCCTCCCCACCCTGCAGCCCTTTTTCAGTTCCTCCAATGTGCCGCACTCCTGACCACAGGGCCTTTGCACAACCTCCCTCAACCTTCACCTGGTCAGTTTTCTTCCTGTAGGTTCCAGCCCCAGGGTCACTTTCTTTTCTATGAACCCTCCTGACCCCAAACCACTGTGTGATCTCACGGTACTGTGTCACAATACTATACAATAGTAAACGGGTAAAGAGACATTTGAATATTATTTGATGACCACCTATCTCCCCTATGACAATGCTGTGAGCTCCCTGTGGGCAAGAACCAGGTTTGGTTTTGCTCATTAACTACTCCCTGGCCCCAAGGATGGCACCTGGCAAAGGGCAACCTGTCCCACCAAGATGAGTTAATGAATGGACGGATGAATGAATGCATATTCAATGCTACCCAGCCAGCATCTGGATCACAGGATCACAGGGTTACTGTTAGCAATTCTATAATAACACTAACAAATACTAACAAAAGAAATACTTTATAAAAATCTGAAATATCGTATTCTCCCCCATACCTGAAAGCCATAAGGAAAAAACCATCAGATTATGATGTGAGTGTGTGTGTGTAGTGGCCGTTGATACTATTGTTGTTGTCAGGTGCAGTGGCCCCGGGGGAGAAGGGAGGCTTTTGTATAGACTTAAAAATTATTTTAGACACTACCATGCAGTAGAAGCAGTGCTGGCTGAGTTCTGTTGAGCACCTGATAATCCTTGATTATGCTCCAGTTAATAAAGGTAAGTGAGAGGTGTGTGAGTATGAGCACATGCCCTGGAACCCCTCATTTCTAAAGAAGTAAAAAATGACACCGCACAGCACCCGACACATAAGAGGCTCTATGTATACGCGACTGACGAAAAGAATGGGTCCCACTTAAGAGGCACAGGACACATGATCAAATCAGTACCACTCCACTCTGTGGAGCACATCTCCACCACGCATGACTCATCTGCTTGTTTCTGAAAGTCTCTCGGTTAGACAGTAATTTTCCAGTTCCAACAATTATGCCTCACCTGCTTGTAGCCATTGTAACCCGGAGCCATTAAGGAACAGGCTAATGTACCACTAAAACACTGCCTTGATTTTTTAAGTCCCCAATTAGGTGGACTCTTGGGGTCTATAATTAGCTCCCGGCATACATACATATATATATATATATATATATATATATATATATATACACACACACACACACACACACACACACATATACACACACACACACACACACACACACACATATATACATTTTTTTTTCTGTCTTTCTTCCTTCCTTTCTTAAGGAGAACAGAGATCTGAATCTCAAGCTTAGGTGATACTGATCACATTTAGTTCTTTTCATTAAAAAAACTACTGATGCCTCTTCCCCAAGACCTAACACCTTATTTCTGGTAACTACAGAAGTAGGAAACAGGCAGATGAAGGAAATACAGAATAACTGCCAAATGAAGAAAGTCTCAGCTTGGGGGCCCGTGTGCCACGTTACCAAGCCCGCCAGAGAGTTCCTGCCTGGGCACGAGCATTCATCCTGGGGAGAAGGTAAAGCAGAAAAGGAAGTTTAAACCTTTGTAAACAATCAACAACAATAAAGAGCATCTTCAACAAAGTGACTCATGGGGCCCCGAATTCAAACCTAAACTTTGACATCAGGTCATCTGTTCAACGTGTTACTTCATTTGCTGAATAAATCTTGCCAACCACGTCGATCAGGTCTCACCCAGACCACAGGTACTTTTCTCAAAAGCAGTTGGTTGAGCTCTATTTTCCCTGCAGGGATCATTTACAGGCAAAGGCTGAGGGTTTAAAATGGGAGTCTTGCCCTGGCCATGGACAGCTTCCAGGCCTTATTTATCTCTCCCTCCTTAACAAAAGCAACACAGACAACTTTTTTTTTAAACTTTATATAGGCCAAGCTGTACTCCACTACCAGTCCCCGGCACCCAGCATGCCCAGCAAACTCCAGGGGGTGAGAAGCCACTGATCTAAACTGTGGCATCTGTACCTGACTCTTCCCCAGTGTTCTCGGTCCCGAACCTCTGCCCACACAGGGCTGAAGTGAGAAGTTCCAAAAAGAAACCATCCTTTAGACCAAGCTGCTGCAAACCTTTTCTGGAAAGGGACAGACAGTCAATATTTCAGGCTCATGGACCAGGGATCTCTGCAGCACACACGAATGGGCGTGTTCCCATACACTGTATTTACACAAATGGGAGGTGAATGGATTTGGCCCGAAGGCTGCAGTTTGGCATCAGGCATTAGACTCTGCTTCCATCTAATGAAAGGCTTTTCTGAACAACTCAGTGAACAAGGAAAGGCTGCGTGGTGAGGACGGAGCACAAACATGAAATCTGAGAAAGACGGATCAGGGTTCAAAACCCACGTCAGGGCAGAGCACTGGAAGGTCTTTTCACATTTCTGTCAGTGACGAATAGCTTACATGCAATGAAATGCACAGATTTTAAGTGCACATCCAATGTATTCTGAAACATGTTTACATCCACGTAACTAACCCTCAGTCCAAGAAAGAGACAGAGCAATACAGTCACCCTGTAAAGTTCCCTGGTGCAGCCGCAGACCTGACGTCCATCACCAGAGCTCAGTTTAACCGATGTAGAACGGCACCAAAATGGAATCAGGCAGAACGGACCGTAAGGTCTGGCTTCTTTTGCTCAATATTCGGTGTCTGACGTGGCCGTGCTTCTGCTGCCGCTTCACTGTCCACACTCCTTGATGGGTGTGTCGCAGGCCACGGTGAGATGTATCGCTTCGTCTACGATGGGGACACATTGCCCCAGATCCCTACGACCAAACTCATTTCAAATCAGAGAGAATAAATACTTCCAGAAGTGCCTAAATCAGAAACAACCTACTCCACCATTCTCCCTGCTACACTCAAATTTCTATGTGGATCAAAGCCCCCCTTCCTACGTCCCACACCAAAGGACCACCTTGGTTCAGTGTGAAATAGAAGAAAACACACACATTCCCACTCATACATAATCCCTGCTTCACCAGAATCCCAAGTAGGCAGCCCTGGCAAATTCTCTAGAAACCATGAATGTTTCTCCCCCAAAGCCTTTCAAACTGCCACGTGACAGACAGGCCCATGGCATTTCCTCCGCTAGACACTGGCCTATGAAACCGGGCTGCATAATTAACACTCATGGTTATCTTTCAATGCCTGCACCTGGCGCTCTTAATTTAATTATCTCTCTGCTTCTACAATCCTCTGCACACTGAGGCCTGCCCCACCTAGACAGCCTGGCCCTGAATCGCCACTGGCCTGCGGGACTTCTCATCCAGCAATAATGAGGAACACAGGGTCCTCTGTCTCGTGGCCAAGTCAGCCGTGAATGCTACTGGACCAGGAGGGAAGTTTTATCTCAAAGAAACGGAGTCAGCTAGAAGCCCCGGTGACAGGGACAGGGTGGACGTCCAAGCATTTCTGCTGAACTGGGTGCGACCGGGAAAAAAAAGCAGCCGTGACCTTTCAGAAAAGCTGGAACACTCTGGTTCTGGGCACAGTCTTTCCCTTGGCTTGCTCCTGGAGGAGAGTGAAATAATGAATTGGGAACAGGCTCCCAGCAAGGCTAGAATGATAGCCTGCTCACAATTATCCACACTAAGGACCCACAGATAGAACAGGGTCACAGGCAAGCCGGGCAGGATGCTGGCCCCTTGTTGTGTATGATGGTTCCAATTTATTCTCCTTCCTAATTTTTCTATGACTATCATTCACCAGAAAACCAGCAAGCAGCAATCTCGAATGCAGAGAGGCCTCCATTTTTCCTTTCCCTTTTTGGCTTCTTGTTGGAAACTGCACTTAGCACCCAAAACATTGTTCCTATGCTGGTAGTTCATGAACAACAAATAAGATTACAAACAAAATGACAGGAAATATAAATTGGGTTCCACAATGTATTCCATGAGATCTCCTTATCTGCCCACTTTCGCTCACCCTCATATATTTTCTTCCAACGTTTGCTTTCACACGTGCACACATATACGCTTCTTGTATTGGGTTAGAAGGATCCCACTTTAATAATCAGTTTCAACTAAGAAAGCCAGGCTGTCCTCAACACCTTCTCTTTGTTTCAACCTCTTTCAAGACACACAAGAGAAGCTTCTAAACAGGCCTAAGAATTTTGGAGACCTTGCTTTACTTAAAAAGGTTCTCCCCCCTCGCATGGCAAATCCTAGTTCATCTCCGCCAAACGTGGAAAACATTTCTCAGGAGACTTTGACGCGTTTTTCTCAACTTCTCTGATTCTCAGGAGTGTTTCAAGGTGGTGCAGAACCCGCCACCAGCCCCTGTCTCAGTAGTACCCCCTCTCCCAGCCAAGGCCCAGCCCAGAGGAGTAAGGCCTGCGGCCTGGTCTCCTGGCTTGACAGATGGCTTCATTTCCAAGCCACAGCACAGAGGTGGCCTCGGCACACTTGCCACGCTCTGCGACATCTGCAGCTGAGTTTGATACAGCCCTTCCTGACAGAATGTGACACCACATGCAGAGTAACCGCAGTAACCTGGTGAACTCTGTCACCTCTCTGGGCCCGGTCTTCCGAGGCCAGAAGCTCTGACAGTGGGGTTTCCTCCTGGGTCTCTGCCCTCCCCAGCTTCCCTTTATGGATAAGAAGCAGTGCTGATCTGGGAAGCGGATGGGGCGTGTGCCAGGGAGTATAGTCACTTTCCTTTCTGTTCAGAATAAAAGAAAGAAAGGAAATTCCCCGACCTTAGCTACATGCTCTGCACCACAGTATTATTAAGACTGGTGGGCCCTAGCCTTGGAAGACAGCTTGGCTTCTCTCTAAGGAGCTCGGTGAGACTTTGCACCCAGAAGGTAGTGGGGGAAACATTGCTGCCCAGATGGGAGAAGCCAGGATTTGGTGCCCAAGAATCTGGGTCTCAGTTCAGGTTCTCACAGAGGCAGACCCTGAGACAAGGATGCCAATGCAAGTGACTAACCTGTGGAGGAGGGCCAGCAGGAGTTGGGGACGTGACCCCAGGAAGGGAGAGTGGCCAGTAAAGCATGTGCCGGGAAGCCAGTTATCACTGTGGGTAAGTGGGGCCTAACCCCAGTTCCCGGGGAATTCTCGGGAAAATGCACAGACCACACACCTCAGCGTTATTCTCGCCCCAGGGGTGAGGGAGCTGGGGTATTTATACACCAACTAATGTTCACCCAGGTGCCCCAAACAGAGGGATGAAGAACAGGTACACCAGTGGCCAGGCTCCTGTCACAAGTGGTTTAAGGCAGGCACGGAATCCATTTACAGGCATTATTCTCAAAGTATCATCTTTCAAATTCAAACACAGTTTAGATGAAGAGCATAATCTACTCCTGTTTGTTTTAGCCTCAGAAGTGATTCTCCTCCCTCAAACCTTCCAATAAATCAGATCGCTCAGAAGGCTGTCTGAGTTTACTGGCTACACGTACCCAATGAGGGACGGGCAGAGAACCCTGGAGGCAAGGGGGTTGAGACACCCTCGTGGCCTCAGTGGTGGTTTTCCGAGGGTCCCCCAAGATGCGTCTGCCACTCAGGGAAGATGCAGGGGGACCAACGGGGTTCTGCGCGGTTAAGTGACTTGCCCGAGGCTGGCAGCACATCCAGCCCAGGCCCTCTGCCCGGGGCCCCTGGCTTTGTCTTCCCCCCGGTTCTGCTTTTGGGGTTTAGAGGTCACAACGCACCATGCTCCTCTTCCAATGAGGAAACAAGGTCCAGATTTTCCAAAGGCACGTGGTGAGCTGGAGATCAGAGAGTCATGAGTCCCCTCCAGGGCTGGCCCCCTTCTCTGAGAAGCCAAAGTCCATCCTCTCTGTGTCTCTCTCTGAGTCCCAGTCCTTTCTGGTTTCCAGAACTTCTGATGCCATAAACCAATATGGTACACTGCTCCATCCAGACCCCCGGCTCCCCATCCAACCGCCCGGCTCAGGCCCTGCCTTTGCAGAGGAGGTGACAGTGGGGCTGAGGCCGGCGAGACCCAGAGGGGCCCCCGCAAGAGGCCTCTGCTCTGGCTGGCTTCCCTTTGGCCTTCGCGGAGGGAAAAATTAGCTTGTATAAGTCAGATCCTCTCTCAGGAACTAAACACCAGCAGCAAACAAAAACCAGACCGAAAAGCATCCATTTGAAAACACAAAGTGGGACAAGGGCAGGAAGCCAATCTGTAGGCCCCCGACCAGAGCCGGGTGCCAGGATCTCCCTTTAATGAAAAGGGACAAAAAGTCACAAAGCTAAAGGATTTCTCTCTCATTCTCATTCCCTCTCTCTCTCTCTCTTTCTTGGGAACTAAGTCAGGCATGTGCCCTCTCTATGTAACTCATTTCCCTTGTGGTCCCAACCAGCCCTGGGCCACCACAGGAAATGGTGCAGCACAAGAACTTTCCACAGACAGGTCCAAATATTTGCCTTCTGATGCCACCTGATTAAATCTGTGATTCTGGCTGCCAAGGAGAAAGGTGGAAATTTGCTGGTTGTTCCCAAGTCCCCTGCTCGGTGGTGGTGAGCGCGTGGAGTGAAAGCCCCACATTCGCTGACTCTCCCTGGGGGCCCATCCTTCCTGGTCTAAGTGTCGCAGGGGCCAGTGGGACTCAGAGGAGGGAATGCCCATTTTCTCCAGGAGATTCCACTGCTGGGAAACAGACAGGAAGCTCCTCTGAGGTGGGAGGTTGGGTATGTCTGCCTGTTGTTTTGTTCCTTGTTTCGTTTCACCATTTTCTTAATAAACATTCGCATGACATAATTGGGTGGGGACCGCAATGAGGCCAAGGTCACGACCTTTATTCACACATGAGCCTTTTTTTGTTTGTTTTCGATCTGCTCTTCTTCCTCCAAAAGCATCCCTCACCCTCAGAGGGCCGCCTTGGCTGGGTGCAATGTGGCAATGACTAAGAATGCTAGGGGGTCATGCGCTCGCCTCCTCCAGGGCCTCTTCTGTGCTCTCTCCTGCCTGCCCTCAGTCTCTGGCTCTTCAAGGAAGTAGAAGGTGCCGAGCAAATACAACCGCAGCACAGGAGGGATCTGACATGCAGAGCCACGGACCTCACTCAGTGTCATGCGCCTGGGCTTCCAGACATGGACTTAGAACTGGGTCCTGGGTCCCACCCTCAAGGGTAAGGAAATCCAGGACCTTCAAAAGCAGGGGCAGCCTGAGACTTTCCCCCCAGGGGAAGGAGTGTTGTCAGGGAGCCTGCCCCACATTGGGGGGTGGGGGGTGGTTATCACCCACCGCAGGCACCTGGGAAGCCTAGGCCCCTTTTAAGGAATTAATCAGAGAATTCCGTCCCTTTCCCCTCCCACTGCCTTTCTGAGCCACGGCTCAGTCACTGGCTGCCAGGCAGAGGGATCCGATGCCAAGATCTGGCTCAGAGTCCAGGCCGTGATGCTCCTTCCCCCTCAAAGCTCTCAGAGCCTATTCCATGTGGTCTGGCCCTTGACAGACAGCCTGGGGTGCCCCCCCAACCTCCTCAGTCCCTGCCCCTTTGAATTCACCATCAACATCAACATCTCTTTGCCCAGCTGTGTGATGGATGGAATGATGTACACTCCCCTCCCCACAGCCCTCAACCAATGACTAAGGGAGAGGGTGTATATGTACCTCTGCTCCCTCCCCCTCCAGGGCCTCCCTGCCTTCCCTGGCTCACCTCCCAAATTAAGGACCACATTTAAGTCCTTGCTCAGGGCTGCTCCTGGGAACCCAAGCTAAGACAGGCTGTGTGACGTACCAGGAAGAACCTCAGAAAAGAGGGAAGAAAGCCCAGACTCTAGTGATTAGGTCTCTCTGAGCCTCTGAAACAAGTGTCACCATCTGTCACGAGGGTCAAATGCTGCTGGGAACCCCAGCGTGTTCTAAAGGACAGGGACCACCACAGTGAGCTGTCAGGCTCCCGGCAGCCGAGTGCTGGCTGGACGTGGGAGTCGGGTTCCCTTTCTGAGCAGCCAGAGCACAGGGAGGTGAGGTGCTGTCCAGGTGAGATCCCGACTCTGCTTCCTCTGCTCCTGATTCAGAGTCCTGACTTCATGCCCGCCCTCCCGGTCCTCTCGTTGGGCGAGGCTGGCATGAAATTTTTATTCCATCTGACTCGGAGGTGGAGAGATGACACCATCCTGAAGCTTCCTGGCACAGGAGGGTGATTTGAAAAGCAACAAATACATTCTCCAACCTTTGCAATCAAAGCGGGGAGCTGGCTGGGGTCCCTTAAAAGGAAAGTCCAATAAGCAGACCGTCAGGCTCCAAACCACAGGCCCCGCAGCTGGCCTGGCAGATGGAGGAGCGTTTCCTAGGGTGGGAAGTGTTTCCATCAAGGTTGGGAGCACCTGGAAAGTTCTGACCTGGGATGGCTTTCTGTCCCTCCCCTAGTATCACAAATGTCTTTCCCGTCTTCCGGGTCTCAAATAGGATGAAGTGTCAAGATGGCAATCATCACAATTGGCTAATATCCACTGTGCTGAATGCTAGGAGGCGAAATCATACATGACCATGAAGTAGTGAATTATTTTTAAAAATCAACACGCTTGGATCAGGGACAACTCTAGAATTTTAACGTAGCAATTTTGGAAGGATTTTCACCCACCTCAATGGCTTTACGTACTAAAAAATTTTGGAATTGTCTCTTTTAAAAAGTGTTCAATTTTTTCTGATTTAATTTTTCAGTGAAGCATACCTTGCACATGGGAAAGTGCACAGAAGTTCAGTGTAGAGTTAGTACGTTTCGACAAATGCAGACACCCTGGTGACCCACAACCCAACGAAGGGACAGAGCACCCCATCACCCCCAGCAGGTCCCCTGTGCCCCTTCCAGTCAAATGCAGGTCTCATGCCCTTTACACCTACACCGCTCAGTGTACTTCCCAAGAACACAGACATTCTCTTACACAAGCACCGCAAAACTGTCAAAATATGGACGTAAACAATGATACCAATGCTATGATCGAATCTACAGACCTGATTCATCTTGCTCATTATCTCACTCGCGTCTTACAGGAAAAGGAAAAAGTTCTGCACGGGATTCAATCAAGAATCACACACGGCACTCACCTGGACTGTCTCCTTAGCCTCCTCCAAACTGGGACGGCTGCTCTGTCTTGCTGGGCTTTCAGGCCCTTGCACGCCAGATTTTGTAGAGTACCCCTCAGTTTGGGTTTGCCTGATGAGTTCTTGTGACAAGACAACCCCGGAAGTGATGCGTATCCCATCAGGGCATCCCATCAGGAGGCAGGAGGCCAACCTGTCCCTACATTCGGTTAGGATAGGGTCAGCCAGCTTCCTCACTATCAAGTTCCCATTTTCTCCTTTGTAATTAGTAAGTATCCCGTGGGAATAGACTTTAAGACTATGTAAATATCCTGTTTAACAAGCATTTAGTCACTAGCTGTAGTACTATTTATGGTTCTTGCTGGAAACAATGATGATGCTTGCCATATGGTGATTTTTCTAATTCCACCATCTCTCCTACACAAAGGAAGGGTTATTTCCATCTCATTCACTCATTCATCCATCCACTTATTCAAATGTGAACTCACAGACTCCTATCTTACTCTATGGATTGTAACCTGTTACTGTCATGATTTATTTTGATTTGAAATTGTCCCAGCTTTGGCCAGCGAGAGCTCCTTCCAAAGCTGGCTGCTGTGTCCTTTTGCCACGTCAGGACTGAGAAATTTCTGGACACTGAGAGACCACAGGCCCCATTTTTATTTCGGAAGAGAGTTAACTTTTACTAAGTGCTCTTCTTTCAATAAAGCATCCTTCGGCTACACGGTTGGGTCCCGGGGCCAGCGGTTGTCATGGCTGCTTGTCCGGGGAGAGAGGTATAGCGGGGGGCCTGGGACTGCGGAGGGGGTGGGTGGGACCCACTTAGCACGCAGGAGGAGGGCCGAGGCCCGGCTTCGGCTGAAGGCGGTGGCCCGCGGTGTGTACACAGGGCACACACCAGCCCCGCAGCCAGAGCGAAGCTGGAGAGGCTGCCGGTGCAGACACTGGCCACAGGGGTGTGCCAGGAAGGCTGGTGACGCGAGCCAACGTCAGAGGGAGGGACAGTCAAGCAGGGTGCCAGGTTCCCAGCACAGTCTCTGGACCCCAGCTGGCTACTTTTAACTCTGTCTACCCCGTTTTCTCTCTGGCTGGACCTTGCCTATCAGCTTTCATGATCACCACTTAGAAGACTGTTCTCAGTAGAGATACCAGCCAAGATGGTTCTCAGTTTAAAAGGAATCCGACTTCCCTCCAATAACATTTTTGTCCCACTGACTGCCACCAATGTGTTAGTTAAATGTATGTGTGTGTACACACACACACACACACACACACACACACACACACGCATTCACATTCCTATTCTTTACTGAAAAACTAACACCTGGACAGCTACCTCTTCCGCCATTTATTCCAAGAGTGTGCATTTTACCTTTCCTACTCTATGGTGCCACGTGCTGTGGTAATAACTAATTCTTCTTCTGAACCTCAAAGCATGAAACACGGAGCCTGTTACTCAGCAGATGTCCAGTGACGGATGCTGGTTAATCATGATAAAGAACATTCCAAAGCACAGCAGTTTTCTTAGACAAACATGCTGAACTCACCAATGCCAAGTGGTATGGGCACAGGGCTACCTCGACCTTCCAGATCTGGGGATGTTTCACACCTCTCCCCGCCAGACCCTCTCCCGAACACAGCCAACAAGGGCAAAACCAACTGGTGCTCATTCCCTCCCTTCCCAGGTAAGGTGCAGCTCAGCAGATGGGAAAACGGAAGGTAGGCAGACCACAGACACTCCGAGAACCTGGGTGTCTAATCAGACGACTATTTGCCCCATCCTTTCCCTAGTCCAAAAAAGAAAAAAGAAAAAGCTCCCGGACACTCCCAGAGTTTTCTCCAATTTGTCCCTAGTGGATGAAGAAGGGTTAAAAAAAGAAAAAAAAAAAGCAGGCCTTTCTGTTGAGTCCCCTGCTTTCATTCCAAGACTATTTGTTAATAATGAAGGAAAGCTCTGTTTCACCTCAGTGAAAATTTCAAGCCTCAATTATCTCAATTTCTTTGCAAAAGCATGGTATTTTCCCTTCTCAGCTTCCAGGTTTCATAAATGGAGGAGAGCCTCCTCTGTGGGGAGCCTGCTCTGGTACCACCGTCCCGAGGAGTTATCCAGGGGCTGAGGAAGAGCTGGCACCGCTCCGGCCGCTCTGCTTCCTTCCCTCAGCCTCTGTGCCGCTCAGAGTGGCAACCACTAGCCACCTGGGGCCACTTCAATGTAAATTAAATAGAATTAAATAAAAGTCAAAATTTAGCTCGTCCGTTGCACTAGCCACAGGTCAAGTGCTCATGGGACGCGTATGGCAAGTACCTTCTGTGCGATGAACAGTGCAGAGAACATTCTGTTCTGCAGGGAGTTCTTCTGGATGGGGGCTGGCCGATGCCCACCCCCCCATGTCAAAGGAGAGGGAGCTGGGTCAGAGCCACGCCGGGACCTCACAGAGCATCCTCTCCATTCACACCCACGGACGGTGGTGGGTGCAGGGTGTACACCTGGGGGGGGGGCAGGTAAGAAGGGGAGGCATTTGACCTTTATCTTTCTTCTACTGACCTTTCACCTTCCAAATTCTTCCCACTTCATTTCTCACCAAGTTGAAACATTTGCCTCAATACGGAACCCGATCGTTGGTTCCTGTTGTTTTCCTTAACTTTTGATAAAGTAAGTCTGATGTTACCAAAGGTCTCTCTGTGACCAATGATTCCATCATTATTACTCAGGATTTCATGAAGAGAGGGGCATACGTAATTTGGGGTCCCCTCCAGGACTGGAGAGTTGATGAATACCATGGTTTTTGAAGGACAGAAAAAGTCTAGTCATAAGGGATGTGTGGGGAGGCAGCAGAGGGGAAGAGAATCTGAATCCACGATCCACAATCACACTCAACAGCCCATTAAAATGAAGGAACTACAGGAAAAGAAAAGTCTCCAGAGGTGGTCTTTCTGTATGAAAGTAATTCACGTTGGAGATAATTATTGGCTTAAACGTATGCCATGGGCCTGTGGTAGTTAAAAGTTGTCCTTTAAAACAGTCACAGTAACTTTCACTTCTGGAAGGTTGGGATAACTTTTAGGAACAATTAGATGAAGAACAGAAGACACAACTAATCACAAGGGGCCGCCATGACTGCTTTGCCTTAAAGAAGTTAACCGTCCACACTGAACATCAGGACCCTTGGCAATGGAAGGGGAAAAGTGGACACCCTTCCCCACCCTTGCCCCGCAGCCCTGCCCCGCTATAAATACACACACACACACACACACACACACACACACACACACACACACACACACGATGACCCTGTCAATTTGTAGTTTGAAAAAGTAAGAACAGATCCTGGGGTGAGTTAAGCAGGAGGCCTGGGAAGGTAGAAAGAGATGGATTTCCTGTTCCAGAGAAGCTCCTGCCAAACCTGGAAGGGGTGAGCAAAGAGACAGTGATTCTTAAGACTTGCAACGTTTGAATTGGCTTAAATGTAGTCCTTGCCTGCAGGCAGGGAGCAAAACCAGATCATAAATAATACCTGGACCCATGTGTCAGGGAAAAATCATAAAGGAAAAAAAAGGATCTTCATTTTCACAAGGTAGGCCCTGAATCAGGAAACAGGCAACCTTTGCTATGGACGCGACGGAGCCTCAAGGAGGGGCTGGGGGCGGGGCCCTAGCACTACCCCTCACAGACCAGGGTTACTGAGACTAGCCTTGGAAACGAACCACTGAATTCTTCTCATTCTTACGTAAAGTGTGAACAAAAACATCATTAGAAAGACATTACTGCTTGTCTTGACCTATAACCTATCATTTAGGAAGCAACCTTGTGCTTTTCTGTATATCAGCTCAAAAGAAATCCCCCAGTGCCCCCAATTCCAGCCAGATTCTGCCCCAACTCTTCCTAAAGGCCCTCTCGTACCTGTTCCTCTCCATCCGTGGATCCCGAACTAGGAAGTGCAACCAGGCTCACCCAGAGAGCATGGGAAAACTCAGATTCCTGGGCCCACCCCGCCCCAGAGCTCCTGACTCAGGAGGGGTGGAGCGGGGCCTGAGAACATGCATTTCTCCCACACTCCCAGGGAACTGTTGGTCCTGAAACTGCATTTTGAGAAACTCTCGCTGCTTGAGTGATTCCCGTGGTTCCCACAAGTCTGCTGGAAGGAAAGTCAGGCTGAAGAGGCCAGTGGGGGAGCATCCTTCTCGTCTGCTGCCGGTGTCAAGTGCAAGGCCTCCCAGGAGAGCATGTGTCAGCAGCAGCCCTGCCGCGTGCCGTGTGGGCGTGTCCTTCTCAGGAGACCATGAGCACCCGCCCAAGGGCCCCTCCGTGGTCTCTGGGGAGCCCCGGGCAGATGGCAAGGTGGGCTGCTCCTCCGTTCTCCTTCCACTGGCTGCTCCCTGTGCCATGCCCCCAACAGCCCGCCACTTGGCCCGCTCTCAGCCCCACAGATGGCAGCACTGCCCAGAGAACACCTGGGGTCTGGGGCCTGGGGTCTGGAGTCTGGGTGGGTCGCTGAGGCAACGTGTGCTTTACACGTTAACTGCTCCTGAGACGCGGACACCAGGCCCGCCTGAGAGCGTGGCTCTGACTAGTCCTGTTGCCCGTTAGGTTTTGGACACCAACTACTCTGCAGCCCATGTCCCTCCGGGCCAGGCGTGAGGTTATGACCGCACCCGCAGTACCCACTCTGAAGACGGGAGACCTTCCCACATCAGCCCATCCTCCTGGCCGCATCTGTGCTCCCCCCGGGATATGCATCACTCAGGAGAAAATGGCATCTTGGCCACAGGGCCCAACGGCCCCTCTCAAGTTGCAAACTGACCCTCGAGGTGTTTTCATTCTCCAGGAACTATTTTTCCTGGCATATGTGTAATATACAAGGACAAAAAATCCTTTGCTTTTTTAAAACATCCAATACAAAATAAGCGATTGTTCAGGCTCCAGACAGTCTGTCATAACTCCCCAGCACGCTCTAAGAACAATAAGCCCCTTGAGGGTGTGTGTTCTTTGGCCATCGCTCCTCTCCCGGGGTTGGTTTCACTTTGTTCCTTCCATAGTCTCTGTGATGCCACAGAGCACCCTGAATGGGCATCCCCACCAGACACACACGCTGGGCTCCAGGCTCTCCTTTCAGCACTGGTGGGGCCCTCAAACAGTTGACGTCGTTCTCAAGTAGACACTTTTTTCTTCCTTTACGCGGCAAACAAAGCCAGTAGCCAATTCTGGGTGATGAACTTAAGAAGATAGGCAAACCTCCATTGAAACTGAGACGTCTGGGATGGACTGGGAGGTTGGGATTAGCAGATGCAAACTATTATGTATAGGATGGATAAACAACAAGGTCGTACTGTAGAGCCCAGGGAACTGTATTCAATACCCTGTGATAAACCATAATGGAAAAGAATATGAAAAGGAATATATATATATATATATGTATAACAAAGTCACTTTGCTGTGCAGCAGAAATTAAGACAACATCATAAATCAACTATACTTCAATTAAAAAAATTTACATTCTAAAAAAAAAAAAACCCTGAAATGTCTGGCATAAAGCTGTCTAAGACGACCAGGTCTAAGGCAGATGCGATGTCCCAGGGGAATGGTCTGGTATGTAACACAATTGTTCTTCAGTCGCTGTGTGTGGAAACTCAACAGCTTTGGCCAACGGAAAGGAAGAAAAGAAGAGGGCGTCTGGAAAGGACCCAGGGCCCTTTGGAAGGCCATCATGGTGCCATTGACCCACTGCCAGTGGCTAAAGCAGAAACAGTGGTGGACTCAGAGGTGAGAGTTCAAATCCTCCGTCTCCTTTGGAAGGTCTACGTCCGCAGGGTCGGGGTCTGCAGGTCACTGAACGTCTCCAAACACCAGTGCCCTCAGCTGTGCCCCCGGCTTCCTCACCACTGCCTGGTCCCAGGTGGGAAGTGCAGGGCGTGGAGGACAGTGAAGGTCCCGGGGGATGGAGTGAAGAGCAGCCGGATGTGACAATGTGGGAGCTGTCCTCACACCCAGGATACTCCCGACGATGGGAAGACAATGGCTGGTGCGAACAGTGTGACTTCAAATGATCGGTAGTCGTCCCAGACCAAGCTACCTGGGTGACACATGTGAGGCTCAAATGTTTAAACATTTTGGAAAAGTCTGCACAAGTCTGCTGTGTAATTTCAGCCTCTGCCTTTTTACCGTTCCCCCATGGATGTTAATAACTTTCAACAAAATTCTTTTCGACCGTCAGCAGTATGAGCAACATCCTCTGTGTCCTGAGACCACAGGAGATTCCAGTTCACTTCATCCTCACACCCTCCCTCTGCTTCCTTTATCATCTCACTAGATTTGGGGGAAGACTGGCTGAAGTAGAAACAGCGGTGGACTAAGAGACACAAGTTCGAGTCCTCCCTCTACTCTGGGATCCCATATGGCTGGGTGTCTGCAGGTAACTGAATGTCTCCAAATGCTAGCCGTCTTCTCTGGGAAACGCATAAGACAGTGTTCGTTCTGCTTCACAGAAATGTCATGGGGACTTTGGGAACGGAACTGAGGCAGATAGCTCCACCCGGTGAAGAGCCTACTACGTGTCAGGCTCCTTAAGGGGCTTTGCCTGCATTATGTGACTTATGTCTTAGGAGAAACCTGTATTTTAGGTCTCATCGTGTGCTTGTCACGTAAAAGCATCACGATCGGGCTTCCCTGGTGGCGCAGTGGTTGAGGGTCCGCCTGCCGATACAGGGGACACGGGTTTGTGCCCCGGTCCGGGAGGATCCCACATGCCACGGAGCAGCTGGGCCCGTGAGCCATGGCTGCTGGGCCTGCGCATCCGGAGCCTGTGCTCCACAACGGGAGAGGCCACAACAGTGAGAGGCCCGCGTACCCCAAAAAAAAAAAAAAAAAAAAGCAGCACGATCAAACAGATCAAGCAATGCCTCCATGGCCACACACAGAGCAAGTGGACAACCTAGATAGAATCCAAACTCGGGCGACTCTAGCCCCAAAGCCCTTTCCATAAAACCCTGAAACTGTACGTGTAAAAATGCCCTGGAAACGCTGAAGCCGAGTCAAAGATAAGACGATGTGATCCTCCATGAAGCAGAAATGCTAATTAAAATGGCATCTCATGCGTCCTGTACTGTCAGGGAATGAGCAATTTCACTTAAGTGGAACGTTCCAGGTATCTAAAGGTTACCCCTCATGATGAATCGACCTTGCAGAGATTTTTAATGGAAAATTTCCAATAGTAATTACATTCTCTTTTGCTATCTTAAATACACATGGATCCGAATTTTAAGATTTCTAAAAATAATTCAGGACATTAATGAGTAGGAGGCATAAAATGAGACACAATCGAGCAACGTTCTCGAAGTCTGTGATGTGACTAAAGCAGCCCCAACGGCTGGACTTGTTCATTTAACAAGCCTACTTTCTGCCAGAATATTCTGCTATGAAAATTTTCAAATATTCCAGAAAGTTGAGAGAAACGTTACCCACCACCTAGCCTGTAACATAACATCGTAAAAGGCTTGTTTTATCACACAGGTACCCATCTATCCACTCCTCTATCCATCTACCAATCTGTCTTTTAAAAGATGCATTTCAAATTATATCGCAGAGATTAGCACACTTCTCCCTGAATTCTGCAGCACGCATATCAAATCAATATTTGTTTATGGTACTTTTCTATCAAGATGCAATTCACATACAGCGAAATGCACAAATCTTAAGTGAACATTCGCTGAGTTCTGACAAATGAATACACCTTTGTAGCCCAAAGCTCTATCAAGATGACGACCATTATGACTGCCCCGGAAGGTTCCCTGGCCCCCATCCTAGTCAATTCCAATTCCTAGTCAATTCTCCCTCCCGAGGGAGTCTACTTTCTACAGGACTTCCTTCTCCTCCCCCTGAAGTCAGCTTTACAAGTGTCAGAGGTTCTGCTTCTAATCTGTGACCTCATTTTATCTGCACTTATCTGGGTGGGATCGTGACAGTAATTCACAGCCACTTTTAGGAAAGTGCGTGGGTCTTTGGGTTGTCTCTTCCACGAGGCTGAAAGGCATTTCCCCCAAGAAGGATTTGGGAGTACGTGATTTTGCCGGCAGCCTGATTTCTGTATACATGGAGAGCTACCGGACTGTCACAAAGCTTGACCAAGTATCTTTCCACCTGTAAAATCTAGTGCTGGTTTGTACAAGAAGAGAACTTCCATAAGGGTTAAGATTTCCATGTGCTAGTATTCATCAGGGTTCTGAGGGACTGGGTTTTGAAGGAAGACAATGGCTCACTCAACTCTTTGGAGCTGAGGTGCTGTGACGTTCACGTGTTGTTAATGTTGACAATCATACGTTGCAAGACATTTGCATGTTGAGACATACACAGGTTCACATGTCAACATCACACACTGATCTGTTGTGACATTTGCATGGTGAGATGTTGAGACACGGGTACATTAAGACTGTTGAAACGTTCACAGGTTGCCATCCACATGTCAAGACGTTGAGACGTTCACATGTTGAAATGTTGAGACATTCGCACACTGACATGCCAAGATATTCAACGTTGAGACAGTCTCAGGTTGACACACTGACACGTTCCCAGATCCAGATGTTGAGATTCTCACATGTTGATATGTACAGACATTTACAGGACCTGGCGAGACAGTCCCATGTTGAGATGTTGAAACAGCCACAGGTTGAGATGTAAAGACCTTCTCATTCATCTGACTTCAAACATGATGACCTGAGCCAGTCCCAACACGCAGGTATGGACTCCCTCTCGGCACTATCTTCAACATCCCTTCCCCACAGTGGTGCCAGCACCACCCAGGAGGTCTCCATGGACAGTTTCCATCCATGCCCATGGCGTCCCGCGTCTCCCTGGCGGAGGATGTTATCTGGGCCCAGGTGGGTGCGCAGCCTCTACACGGGCAGACAAGAAATGCTGGGGTGACCCTCAACCTATGTGGACAAGATTTGAGGGATAAACACCCCAGTTTCCTCACTTGTCAGTGGCTCGACACCATCTCCCAGAGGATCCTCACTGGAACTAAGCCCAGCTTCCTCAATGGTAACATCCCCGACTGGTGTTTCTTGAGATCACCTCCTAAACAATCTATTTGTATCCAAATCCTTGATTTTGGTGGGAACCCTAACTAAGCCATCTCCAAAGCACCAGTCCTGTCTCCAAGCAGACAGTCGGAGAGCAGAATCAGGACCTCATCGGAGGGGACACATCCTCATCCACAGGTGACCAGGTCACCACCTCCTCACTGCATATTTGCTGAAGCCTGTGCGTGGGACCTGCTCCTTGAGGACGAGGGGCACCAATGACGGAAATCCATGGAGCTGCCTCACATCCATGACATCCCTCCTGGGTGGAGGACAAGCTCACCTCCCACCACATCACAGGGAAGGGCAGGTTCTCTCCCCCGCCCCCGAGATGCCCATGTGAGGCAGTGGCAACAGGAATTGACAGCTTTCTTTGGGGTAGGGGGTGGGGTGGGGGGCTCTCACGATGGGTCCCTCCATGGGGAGAGGAGGTGCTGGAGCTCCATGTAGACTGTTCACAGCAGATGTCTCCTAGAGTCTCTGGGTGGGCGGGCATGAAGGATGCTTACAGAGACAGAGGAATCTTAGAACAGGGGCAACTTGACTGAATCTCTTATTGGGGGAGAAAGGATCAAAAAGAGATACAGATGGTGAAACTTCTGTGGAAAATAGTTTGGCGGTTCTTCAATAAATGGGCCATAGGGATGTTCAAATAAAAACCTGTACACTAATGATGTTCAGAGCAGCACCACTGACAAGTAGGCTTAAGGTGGAAACACCCAAATGTCTATCAACAGATGAGCAGATACACAAAATGTGCTACAGCCTCACAGCAGAATATTGTTCAGTTTAGCCAAAAAAACAAATGAAGTATTGGTACATGCCAATACTGATATTTATATGTGATGATATATTGATACGTCATAATATATATACCTATATTGATACATGATTATATATACATATATTGATACACGATTATAGATGGATTATATCTTGTAAACATTATGCTAAGTGAAATAAGACAGACACAAAAGGCCACATATTTATATAAATGATCCCATTTACATAAAATATGCAGAATTGGCACATCCACAGAGACAGATGGGTGTTTTCCAGAGGCTGGGGGCAGAGAAGGGTAGGGAGTGACTGCGAATGGGTACGGGTCACCCTTTAGGTTAATGAAAATGTTTCAGAACTAGAAAGAGGTGATGGTCGCACAACACTATAAATGGAATAAATGCCACTAAACTGTATACATTAAACGGTTAAAGTGGTAAATTTTATGTTATACATATTTTACCATACTTTTTAAAAAAGTAAGATAGAAGTCTGTGAACGTGAACACCTTTGGATTTCCTAAGGGTCATCAGACACTTTTAGGAGCTGAAAGGGGCCTCAGAAGCAAGCTAGTCTCTAATCCCATTTAACGCTCACAAAGGATGCAGAGTAGTTAATGACTTGGTTAAGGCTACAAAGGGAACCGAGAGGAGTCACCTTATGTGCTAGAGGTTGTACTTCTCTTTTTTTCCAAAATGAGGTCACAGTTTACATGGTGGCAATCTGTAACAGGTCATCAAGCACGGAGCCAGAGCTCAGGTGTGATGGGCAGGTGGCATGGGCCCAGGTGTGGTGGGTGGGTGGGATGTGCCCAGGTGAGGTGGGTAGGTGGAATGTGTGTGGCCAATATCAGATTTCAGATGGGACTCATCCCCAGGCAGCCACCCCTGAGCTCACACACCCACCTCCTTCCTCTTACACCACATGCCTCACCTTGAAGGCATTTGAGGTCATGGCACTTGGTCTGGATTACCAACAGGAAAAAACGAAATAAAACTGTCATTACTGGAATTTTAGAAATGACAAATAATAAACAAAAATGATGATACAGTTGGAGCGAGGGGGAGAACAATACTGGCGACTCACAGCTGAGAAGAAGGGGCAAATCTGCCTTAGTTGGACCTACGGTGGTGGTAACTGAAAAGTGGCAAATGACAAGTGATGGTTAAAAAGTACAAAAGTAGATATAGCTTTGAAAGCTAAACATCAAACTAATTTGCATGGGCATTCGTCAAAATCAAGGTGTGAAAAAGGCAAGCTACACCAGTTTCCAGGCCAGTGCTCCATGGGCTGAGGGAATGTCGGGCGGCTTTGCTTCCCCTGCTGGTGTCTCTCACCCAAAAGGCAGGGGCCATCCAGGTTCCTAAACAGCAGGAGACATTGAGAAGATAATAGCAGGATATTTGTATCTCTGATCTCAGGGTAGTAAAGGACTTCCTAAACAAGATGCAACATATCAGACAAGAAAAAGAAATAAAAAGAATCCAAATTGGAAAGGAAGAAGTAAAACTGTCACTGTTTGCAGATGACATGATACCATCCATAGAAAATCCTAAACACGCCACCAAAAAAACTACTAGAACTCATCAATGAATTCAGTAAAGTTTCAGGATACAAAATTAATATGCAGAAATCTGTTGGATGTCTATATACTAACCATGAATTATTAGAAAGAGAAATTAAGAAAATAATCCCACTTACAATCAATTCAAAAGCCATAAAATACTTAGGAATAAATCTAACTAAAGAGGTAAAAGACCTGTATCAGAAAACGATAAGAAAAATTTTTTTAAAGAAACTGAAGATGACACAAACAGATAGAAATATATACCATGCTCATGGATTGGAAAAATTAATATTGTTAAAATGACCATATTACCCAAGGCCATCTACAGATTCAACACAATACCTATCAAAATACCAGTGGCATTTTTCACAGAACTAAAAGCAAATAATTCTAAAATTTGTATGGAAACACAAAAGACCCTGAATAACCAAAACAGTCTTGAGAGAGAAGAACAAAGCTGGAGGTATCACACTCCCTGATTTCAAACTATACTACAAAGCTATAGTCATCAAAACAGTATGGTACTGGCAGCAAAATAGACCATAAGTCAATGGAAGAGAATACAGAGCCCAGAAATAAACCCACATTTATATGGGCAATTAATCTAAGATAAAGGAGGCAATAACATACAATAGGGAAAAGACAGCCTCATCAATAAATGGTGTTGGACTAACTGGGCAGTTACATGCAAGAGAATCAAAGTGGACTACTTTCTCACACCAGACATAAAAAAAAACTCGAAATGGATTAAAGACTTAAATATAATGCCTGAAACTATAAAAATTCTAGAAGAAAACATAGGCAATACTTTCTTTGACATTTCTCTTAGCAATATTTTCCTGGATATGTCTCCTCAGGCAAGGGAAACAAAAGCAAAAATAAACAAATGAGACTACATCAAACTAACTTTCGCACAGTAAAGGAAACTATCAACAAAATGAAAAGGTCACATACTGAATGGGAGAAGCTATGTGCAAATGATACATCCAATAAGGGGTTATTATCCAAAATATGCAAAGAACTCATACAACTCAACATCAAAAAACAAACAAACAACTGGATTAAAAAGTGGGCAGAGGACCTAAATAGACATTTTTCCAAAGAAGACATACAGATGGCCAACAGGCACATGAAAAGATGCTCAACATCACTAATAATCAGAGAAATGCAAATCAAAACTACAGTGAGATATCACCTCACACCTTCCAGAATGGCTATTATCAAAAAGACAACAAATAACAAGTATTGGTAGGGATGTGGAGAAAAGGGAACCCTTGTGCACTGTTGGTGGGAATGTAAATTGATGCAGACACTACAGAAAACAGTATGGAGGTGCCTCAAAAAATTGAAAAATAGAACTACCATGTGATCCAGCAACTTCACTCCTGGGTATTTATCCAAAGAAAATGAAAATACTAATTTGAAAAGATATATATACCCCTATACTCACTGCAGCATTATCTACAACAGCCAAGATATGGAAGCAGCCTAAGTGCCCACAAATAGATAAGTGGATAAAGAGGATGTGATACACACAGACACACACACACACACACAAATACTACTCAGCCATAAAAAAGAATGAAATCTTGCCATTTGCAACAACATGGTTGGACCTAGAGTGTATTATGCTAAGTGAAATAAATCAGAGAAAGACAAATACTGTATGATTTCACTTATATGTGTAATCTAAAAAACAAAACAAATGAACAAATATAACCAAACAGAAACAGAGTCATTTATAAGATAAATAAGTACTAGGGATGTAATGTACATGATAAATATAATGAACACTGCTGTATGTTATATATGAAAGCTGTTAAGAGAGGAAATCCTAAGAGCTCTCATCATAAGGAAAAACTTTTTTTTCTATTTGTTTAATTTTGTATCTATATGAGATGATGAATATTCACTAAACTTACTGTGATAATCATTTCATGATGTATATAAGTCAAATCAGTATGTTGTATACTTTAAACTTACATTGTGCTGCATGTCAATTATATCTCAATAAAACTGGAAGAAAAACATTTTAAAAAGAAAAACATTTTTAGAAAGACAACACAAACCACAAAGGAAAAAAAAATGATGCATCTGACTACATTAAGGTTTAAAACTTCTGTGCATCAAAACCACCATCAAACAGAGAAAAGACAAGCCGTGGACAAAATATAACACTAACAAAGAATTTATATCCAGACTATGTGAAGTCCTCTTACGGTTCATAAGAAACAAACAGGCAAAATTTATGAGTAAGCAATTCACAGAAGAGACCACACAAATGTGGAATACACTTTTAAGCAGAAGCTGAACTTGATCAGCTGCCATAACAAATTACCATAAATCAGGTGCCTTAAAGCAGCAGAAATTTGTCCTCTCACAGTTCTGGGGACCAGAAGTCCAAAGTCAAGGAGTCAGCAGGGCCTCACTCTAGAGAATCTGTTTCTTGCTTCTCCCAGCTTCTGGAGGCTGCTGGTGCTCCTTGGCTTGTGGCCACATCACTCCAAACTCTCTCCATCTTTGCATCACCTTCTACCCTATGGGTGTCTAATCTCCCTCTGCCTCTCTCTGATAAGGACACTTGTGATTGCGTTTAGGGTCCATGTGGATAATCCAAGGTAATCTCCTCATCTTGAGATCTTTAATTTAATCACATCTGTAAAAACCTTTCCCTATAAGGTAATAGTCACAGGTTCCAGGAGTTGGAACCTCATGTCTTTGGGGGACACCATTCATGTCACTCCAGCCAGTAACCAGGGCAATGCAAATTAAAGCCACACGTAGACACTTCACCAGACTGGCAGATATTAAAAAGTCTGACAATACCAAGCACTTATGACAATGGAGAACAATGGGAACCCACATCTCCTGCTGGTGACAGTGTAAATCTATCAATACAACCATGCCAGAGACCAGTTTGGTGGCATCTATAAAAACTAAGGAGGCACATACCCTACCATCCAGCCATTCCACTGCTCGAGAAATTGATCCTACCAGGAGACACCCACAAGAGTGTTCGGTGTGGCCCTGTCATGTCAAAAAGCTGGACACAATCCAAATGTCCATCCACAGGAGAACAGCTAACTAAACCATGATGCAGTCGCCCCCACGGGTACCATGCAGCTTTGAAAGTCGGTGACTTAGAGCCTCAGACACTGACATGGACAAATCTCACGCATGTACCATCGAGGGAGAAATGCATTTGCAGAAGGCCACACAGGGTGTGAAGTGACTTATATACCAAGTTCAAACACATGCCGCTGATACTTGATGCTGTTTCTGGACATGTACGCTTGTGGTAAAAGCCTGGAGGTACGTGTGGAGGTTCACAAACACCCATTTCTAGACACGATGTGGCCCCTGGGAGGCAGGGAACTGAATGCAAACGTGAGCAGTAAGAAATCCAAAGGGGATTTCAAAATGTATCTGCAATAGTTTACTTCTTAGGTGAATGATGGCTACGTGGATATTCATTATATTATTCCCTATACATCTTTATGTCTGAGATATTTTGTCACAATGTTTTTTTTAACTTAGGAGGTGAGGTATGGCTGGCAGGAGTGGTGGCAGACCAGTGGGAAGGCCTGGCAGGTAGGAGAGTTTGGTCCTAGTCCCAGGGGTTCTTAACCAAGGGGTCTATGGAGGGAATGTCGGGGACCCTGAACAGGAATGAGGAATACATCTTTTTAACTAACTTCTACCTGAAATGCAGCATTTCCTTCTACTTATGAATGTGGGCAGCAAACCACATGGTATATTAGCAATTTCTTTGCCTTTATCACCAATAGCTGTCACGTATTTTTCGGCCCATGACAGTGTGCAGATATCTCAAGATAGCATTTATGCTCGTCAGCAATTCAAAATGACAGTAGTTATCAGACCCTCCACCAGATCTCGCTATTGAACGTGGGAATAAAGAAGCACATAGATTATTACTCCATCACCAGGTTGTTTATTCACTACGCCCATAACTGTATTTCAACATAGGTAAAATATTGATACTTTCTGTTGCCCTAGGTATTTTATCCTGTGTATTCAAAACGAGATCCTTCACCAGACTGCCAACGGAGTTAAGCACCCCTGGAGGAGGAGAGGGGCTGGGGGTCCCCGAGGAGTTGGGTCAGTGGCTACAGACGATCCCTGGGGGTCCCCACCGCTTCAGGACAGAGAGGTCAGATCCCATTATAAGGACGAAAGGCAAGTTGCACTTGTTTATCTCAGCAGGTAAAGAAAACGGAGCCCAGATGAGCTATTTTCAAACGTGCCATCACCCTTATTCCGTCTCCTCTCAGTCTCCTTCTATTGGATTCTACCCAGGGCCTAGCTTGTGAATTGTTCTGAACTCAGACTGAAATGCAACTAGTGGATAAGTCTCTGAGGGAGCCTCCAGAATGAACTGCAACCCAAGTGAAGGCTGAGTCTGTAATCTGGTGATTAGAACCATATGCAGCTTCCTCCCTTCAGGCTGGAAGGATGCCCGGGTGGGGCAGAGGCTCGGGGGGCTGGCTGGTTTCCCTACTCAGCCTGGCTGGGGGTGTGGCCAGGCCTTGGGAAGTCTGACTCCAAGTCACAGGATGCCAAAATGGAAGAGAACACTCTTGCTTCTGGGAGGAAGCAGCCTTGTCCGCCACTCAGAGCCGCCGAAAAGGGGAGCTGGGTCAGTGTTTCTGCCCCACCGGGAAGACGGTGGGGGGTTTCTGTATCCCACTGCTGCCCACAGAAGGAGAAGTGGCCTATCTTAGGAGTGAGGCTGGCGAGAACCTGGCAGGTGGTGGGCCACATATATATTTTTTTCCCTTAAATCTACCATTTATTGAGCATTTGCTATGAGCTAGGCATGCTGCTAGGTGCTTTTTAAAAATCAACTTTACTGAAGTATAATTTATGTGCAATAAACTGCAGCCACTTAAAGTGGACGATTCCATCAGCCCCAAAGTTCCCTTGTGTCCCTTTTGGTGCCTCCATCATGGGCCCTCTTGGCACCTACGTAATCACTGATCTCCTTCCTGCCTCTGAGTTTGCATTTTCTAGAATGTTATACAAATGGAATTACACGGTATGTACCCCTTGGTGTCTGGCTCCTTTCATTCAGCATGATGTTTTTGAGATCCATTCACGTTGTTGTGTGTTTCGGTGGTTCATTCCTTCAAGAGCTGAGTAGTAGTCTATTACATGTACGTACCCCTATTTGTTTATCCATTTACCAGTGGATGTATATCTGGGTTTTTCCAGTTTGGGGCTATTATGAATAAAACTGCTATGAATATTCATGTGCATATCTTTTCATGACCATATGTTTTCATTTCTTTGGGTAAACTACCTAAGAGTACAATGGCTGGGTCATAAGGCAAGTGTATGTTTAACTTATAAGAAACTCAAAACTGTTTTCCAGTGTGGCTGCACCATTTTACATTTCCATCAACCACAGATTAGAGTTCCAGTTACTCCACATCCTTGTCAACAATTGGCATTATCAGCTTTTAAATCTGAGCCATTCTAGTGAGTGTGCAGTGGTATCTCACTGCAGATTTAATTTGCATTTCCCTGATGACTAACGATGCTGTGCATCTTTTCATGAGCTTATCAGCTTATATATATTAGTCAGGTTAATGTAATAAAGGACCCTGCTCAGGGGAGACACTTGCTTCCTCTTTAAGCAGTTTTTACAATGTAAGTTCCTTATGGACAAGGACCATGTGTCAGTAATCCTTGTGTCTCTCTAGCACAGTACCTGACACCTGGTAGGTACTCAATAAATTAAGTCTGTTGAGAAACTGAGCAAATGAATTCCAGTTAATTCTGGGATGTAATATAATGACATTCTCAGGGCCTAACAGAGTGTTAAACCGTAGGGTTTTCTACACTGAATGGCCCAAGACTTAATAATTTTTTTTGATTGCTGTGATTAAACCATCTCTCCCCACCTGTAGCTAACCCACCTCCCAAACTGGTGATTTGAATATACTGTGGGCTTGTTTGGGAAGCAGACAAAGAAGTTTGCTTTGACTTCTACATGGATGACCATATAAATAAAAGCAAATAGGTCTGAAAGAGAGCCTTAAAGACTTTTAAAAGATGACTTTTGGGAAAAGTGTCCAGGAGATTCCTATGTAATGATTTTCCTCATCAAGGGCTGAGAATCCACATGTTGAAATTGGGGTCCCTGGTGCAGCATTAATTCAGCAGTGAGGTCCAGCATAGACAACTGGGGGCTTTGGGAAAAGAAACCAAGAAAGAGGGATCTAGGTTCAAATCCCGACTCCTCCACTCCTGATTTCTCAGACCTTAGAAAGCTCCTGAATCCCACCAAGGGGAAAACAATGTTGTGTCTGGAGGGTGTTTTAAGAATGAAATGACGGGATGGATGTGGAATTTCCCCACACACCCGCTCACAGCAGCCTCGCGATAATTGCTAGCCTCCTTCCTCCTGAGCTGCCGTGGCCGTGGTGGCTAGTACCACAGCCCCCAGCTCCCAGGGCTAAAGCTGGGACTCTGTCCTCAGAACTGCCCCCTGGAAGGCTGGGTTCCCCAGCCCCGGGGATGTCCAAGGACTGACTGATACAAGTACCCTCAGACCCCTAACTCAAGCAGGGACGATCCTGGGTGTGATCTGAGCTACCGGATTCCCCCCCTGCCCCTGCATCAGGTCAAGGTTGAGCCTGGCCTGAGAAAGCATCCCTCTTGGCCTCTTCCCCTGCCCTGTCCTGCCGAGAGCTCTCCCTCAATAAAACATGTGCTCATCAATCCCCATCTTCCTGCCCTCCAGGAACCCGAGACATCCAGGAACTTGCGGGGCACCATTTCCTCCCGATGCACTGATGCCAAGGGTACGACTTTCTGAAGCCACACTCTCTGGCCAGCGGAGCGTGAAGGGTCTGAAGAAGTCTTCCATACACTCTGTGCCTGTTAAAACCCACAGAATCTCTGGGTATTACAGTGTTCAACCAATCACCCAGGGGAAATCACGGCCATGGAGCAACTGAACAAGAGGCACTTCCCGGAGCCTCGGGAGAGGTACAGAATAGGGCTGCACAAAGACAAACCTGTGGTCAGTGTCAGTGGCATAAAAGACCCTGACAAATACCCCAGGAGAGGAATCTGGGGGGCGCTGCGAGCGACCAGCGCTGATGCCCGGACGAGGGCTGGTGAGAAGCTTAATCAGTTAACTCAGGGACACAGCAAACACTGGAGAAGTTCTCCAAGCTGATTCCCAGGCTGGGACACAAGGACAAGTTGGGAGAAGAAGCAGGAAGGGACGGGGGTGGCCAGAAAGTCAGAGGCCCAGGATCCCGTTGAGTCATGTCTGGACTCAGATAGAGAACAAGCAGCTGAGCCCCGTGGGTCAGCCCAGATGCTGCTTAACCCGCGATGCAGAGATGAGATAGACAGGGAAGAGCAGGCGTGAGCTGCGACTTCTGAAAAGCAGGCCACGATCCCCCCAAATCTACAGGAGTCAGCCCACATCTGCAGTGGGGCTGGCAGAGCAGCAGGGGGAGGTGCTCCTGACGCCAAGGCCCGGTTTCTGGGGAAGACCGATGAGGCACGGATGCAGGGAAAATGTCTCAAAACACGCTATGGAGGCCAGCCCCGGCCTGAGCCCTTGGGGACCATCGCAGAGAGCCCAGCGTGAAAGCATCCAAGGGAGGTGATGACAGTGATCAAGGGACCTGGGATGACCTGATCAAGGGGAAAGCCGGGGGCATTAGTATGTATAAAGCCCATGGGAGGAGAGAAAGGGCAAGAATCCCATCTGTACTTATTGTTAAACATCTTCAATAAGCTGCCACTGGGGCTGGGACAGAGGAGAGTGGAAAACTCAGCTCACAGTTCTCCTCTTTCTTGGATTTCTCTCCAGGTGATGAACAGGTTAGTGCAGTGAGGCACCCAAGACTGACTCACAACCCACAGAACTCAAGGAGAAGCTGTCCTGGAACCCTCCTTTTTTCTGACAATTTCCTAACAAAGGATACATGAAAGGAACAGGCATATCAAGTATCTGCCTGAATTGGTCTCCCTATTCTAATCATTTATACTAAATCATGAAAATTTCATCTCCTATGCAAATGCCAATCAATCGGCAATGGCTTCTTTAAGCTCTGGGTTGAGAAGGGTATGGTGATCGATTATTGATGTCTGGCAATAGCTGTGGAGGTCAGAAAGCAGCACGTGTGCCACAGATAGGGCCTTGTCCTGTTTAGAAAGTTCTAATTAGTTCAAATGCTCAACAGTTAGATCAAGTTACTTGTATATGTATTTTAAAAAAGAAAACATTTTAACATCATCTAAATACAGTAGCACAAATAATAGTGGTAAAAGGAGAGGCAGAGAAAAAGGAAGGAAAAGAATGAAAAGAGAGGACAGAAGGGCATGAAGTCAGGAAAGAGCAAATTCAGATAAAAATAAGTCTGTGAAAGAAATTCTGCAAAGTAACTTCGATCTCTTCCACCAAGTTCTATTTTCAATTAAATGTTCTTTTTGTGAACTACAGGAAAAAAGATATTTAACATTAAAAGAGCATTTCACAGTTTTCATATATCAATTCCCCAGCTATAAATTCATTCTCTAGAAACAGCAGAGCTGGTAACTCTCAATAATCCATGGCTTAAGGTAGAGCTAGGGCCACCAAGAACGTCACCGCACCCTTTTCTCTGGAATTCCTGGAGACCTCCAATTGTGCTCACTGCCTCAAGGCATGTTCCTCATCCGGCTGGGTCCCCAGTTGAACATGTCACTCCCAAGGATTAGCCCTATGACATGAATGAAGCAATCATTCCAGCTAAGAGCTTAGGGACGTATGCCTCACAGGGAGCAAACAGTGTAGACAAAATACCAACCAGAGCCCATTGAAGGACGACAAAATCAAAGAAGCCAGAATGTCAGAAATGAAGGTGACTTTGCAGTCATTCAATCTGATATTGGGTTCCCCGGAAGCAGAACCTGAGACAAAGATTCAAGGCAGCTAGTTTACTGGGAGGGAAAGGGAACCCTGATAGTGGGGAAGCAGGATGGGGGAGGAAGGCAGCCAACAAAGGGTCAAGTTATCAAGCCAGCTGGGCTGTGGGGATGGAAGCTCAATCCTCCTGGAAACCACTAGCTCAGAGCCGTCCACACAACAGAAGATGGAGCTGGGGTATCTACACACCACCTCTCATCAGTTCTTGGTTGAGCACTGTTCCCAAGGATGTTCATTCCCTGGAGCTTCCAGTCTGCTTTGTGGGGCAGGTAGAGTGGTCTTCTCGGGCTCTGGAGAACATCCAAAAACCCTCAGGCAAAGAGATTCAGGTCCAGGCAATGAGAAGCATGGGCAGTACACATGTAAGGAATAAGGCCTGAGAGACATAATCTGGGCATCAACAGTGTCTGGTACACAAGCCAATCCTCTTAGTGTGCAGAAGGGGACACATGACCAGTGTGGCTAAATATTGGTCTAGGGGCAGAGAGACAGGGTGAGACAGGAGTCCTGCAGGGTCTCCCTACGTGGGGTCCGCGGAAGTGTGCTGGCTTGTTCCTAAGGTGGTTTAGGAAACAGCTTCTTGGAGAAGTAACTCTGGAGATTGTTTCTTGGCCAAAGGGTCTTTTAATTCACCAAATATGTATTGCTCGGCAAAGCGTAGGGCTAGTCTGCACAGATGAAGGAGACAGAGCACTTGTCCTCAAAGGGATGTATATTCCAGGAGGAAGTGAGGATGGGTAATGAAACAGATAAATTTCCTAAAGCAAGATGTGCTCAGTATCTCAAGGGAGGGAAAATAAACTGTCAGAGAATTTCCCGGAGAAAGGAACTAGCTTGTTGGGTGGCCCTGAAGGCCTTCTTTGAGGAGGTGATATTTAAGAAGTGTGCCACAGAACGGAAGAGACTTTCACAGGACAGGTGGAGAGAAGGGAGACCACTCCAAGAGCGGAGGGTGACATGCGGCCTTGCACAGGGGCATGGAGGGGAAGGACGAGCTCACAGGACAGCAGGAAGCCTGGCGTGCACGTGCCATGCACTCAGGCACATGCTGGGGAATGGGAGGAGACAGGGCACTTGATAAGGGCTCAAGTGCCCAGCAGAGAAGCCAGAGGTATAGCATTTTGCCGCCTTGCTAAGGGACAGCTCTGTCAATCCATCAATCAGCACGTTAATGGGCACTGAGGGCCAGAACTGGAGTGGTGACCACACACACAGCAAGAAGCAGATGCAAGCAGGAGATAAAAAGGCCGTTACTGAGTGAGACAGAATATTCCTTATCTGTATTGAGCGACAGAACTTTCTGAGATGATGGAAGTCATCCATATCTGCACCATCGAACCCAGTGACAGCTCAGCCGCGACCCCAGACTGATCGCTCGTCCACATACGGCTGCGTTTGCACATACGGGAGACTCTACCTCAAGTGCTAAAATGAGAGTGAACAGAACCTTCCAATCAGCTGGGAATTCCCAATTCTCCTTGTAGAAAGCAAATCATCCTCAAGAGGTCGGTCTGAAGTGTGAAACGCCTTTGCCACCCGTAAAGAAAGTCCGGAGTGCTAGTGTGAAACTGAAGCCCCCCATGGGGAGAACCTGGCTTCTAGCAGAGCCTAAACAGATGTCCTTGAGGAGCCAGATCCATTTCCACCTTGTTGTGACCTGTCAGAGTCGCTGTCTGTCATCAATTGGCAGCCCAGCTGCCAAAGATGGACAGCCCTTGACTGGATCAAAGAGAAGCAAGTGTACAGCACCCTGAGAGGTCTGGAGGCAAGGCGAGGGGTGAGGGAGCCGAGTGCCAATGGCTGTCGTCTAACCTCTTTACAGACAGCATCTCCCTTCCCCTTCACAGCCCCACCCTTACTTGGCATATGAGAAGTCTGAAGCTGACTTTTTTCTTAATAGATCTTTACTGGAGTATAATTGCTTCACAATACCATGTTAGTTTCTGTTGCACAACAAAGGGAATCAGCCATATGCGTACGCATGTCCCCATATCCCCTCCCTCTTGAGAAAGAAAAATGGAGCTGGAGGAATCAGGCACCTGGACTTCAGACTCTACTACAAAGCTACAGTAATCAAGACAGTATGGTACTGGCACAAAAACAGAAATATAGATCAATGGTACAGGATAGAATGCCCAGAGATAAACCCACACACATATGGGCACCTAATTTATGACGAAGGAGGCAAGAACATACAATGGAGAAAAGACAGTCTCTTCAATAAGTGGTGCTGGGAAAACTGGAGAGCTACATGTAAAAGAATGAAATTAGAACACTACCTAACACCATACACAAAAATAAACTCCAAATGGATTAAAGACTTAAATGTAAGACCAGACACTATAAAACTTTCAGAGGAAAATGTAGGAAAAACACTCTTTGACAT